>NW_012113919.1:157657-206596 GCF_000951035.1 Colobus angolensis palliatus
GTTCACTGCAGCCTCCACCTCCCTGGTTCAAGTGATTCTCCTGCCTCAGCCTCCCAAGTAGCTGGGACAACAGGCATGCACCACCATGTCCGACTAATATTTTGTATTTTTAGTAGAGATGAGGTTTCACCATGTTAGCCAGGATGGCCTCGATCTCCTGACCTCGTGATCCACCCGCCTCGGCCTCCCAAAGTGCTGGGATTACAGGCGTGAGCCATTGCGCACGGCCACTACAGCTCATTTTTACAGATGAGAAAACTGAGGTGGAAGAGGATAGTAGTAAATTAATCATGGGAACACAGAGAAGCTGGACAAATTGAGATTTGAATCTGAACTTGAATCTAAAGCTCAAGACTCTCTGGTTTGTTTGATTTTGCTTTGACTATCGTACCTTTAATTTTTCAAGACAGCATAACAGCCAACCCAGGGCAGCCAGTTCACAGAGTCAGGAATTAGCTGTTCAGCTGTGGGCCTGTGCCATGGATGCCCATGTAAGTCTGGTACAGTCTAGTGGACCCATTGCCTTGTGCTCCAGCTTGAGCAACAGAATGAGACACCATCTCAAAAGAAAAAAAAAATGGCTTATGCATATGTTACTGTATTTCATTTTTATAGCAATTGGGTAAACTGAAGGTATTTTATCTTCATAGTAAGGGTGAATAAACCAGGTTTTTAAAAAATTGAGTTACCTTCAGAAAAATCTAACATTTAGTAAGTTGTGCAAATAGAACTTCTACAGATGAACCTTGTCATTAGGCTTTTGATTGCATTTCCTTTGATGTTTCAGCTCCTGGAGAGGAGGCTAATTTTGCCCTTGATTCTTTGCCCTTGGCTCTTTTCTATCTTTTACCTCTCCTTGCCAGCCAAGGTAAGGATTGGAATTTCTCCCAGTATTCATGTGACTAATCACCTAGGTCACAGTGGTGAGTACATCCCTTCCAAGGGGTTGATTATCAGGTATCACTGCTTTCTACCCAACTGGAGGCATTTCCCACTGTCTGAACTCATGTAGACTTGGTGAGATAAGAATGCCAGTTGCTTCTGGACTTTTGAATGCTGCATTTTAAACTAGTGCCTATTCTTGCAGAGTTCAGTACTGAGCTACACAGGAAGCCACATTACTTGGCTTCCTGGACTCAGCTGTGTCTTGCCCATGTGGTGGCCAGCAGCACTTCCTGTCGTCCATTCCCTGGCTAACTCCTACTCATTCTACTCTTGGCCTGGCATCTTCTTCTCCCAAAGCCCTTTCCAGACATGGTTAATGTTGATTCATATTTCTGTTCTGTAAGTTCTTGTTTCTATGACAGTGGTTTCCACATTGTGTTGCGAATGTCTATTTCTCAGGCCAAGACAGCACCGCCTTGGATGGAGAGCCTGTGTTTCCATCTTCCTAGCTCCAGTGCCACCTACAGGGCCTGGAACAGAGTACTATATGTAACCAATGAATGCATGTTGAACTAAAAGCTTCCTGAATTAATAAAAATAATGAACACTGGAAATACTGAAAATACAAATTCATAAATACATGTCTTACATGAATACATAGACATTTTCTGTGGGTGACTTAAATATTTGATCACTTTAAAATGATTGGAAGAGCCTCTTTAGTGAGAGTGTATCAGGAAACACTATATCCATTTGGTGAAACAAGGTATAGAGAAATGAACTAATATTGATTAAAGACCGTATCCTAGGACGGATTAAAATTGCCTTATGCAGGCCGGGCGCTGTGGCTCGTGCCTGTAATCCCAGCACTTTGGGAGGCTAAGCCAGGTGGACCACCTGAGGTCAGGAGTTTGAGATCAGCCAGGCGAACATAGTGAAACCCCATCTCTACTAAAAATAAAAATAATTAGCCAGGTGTAGCAGCACACACCTGTAATTTATCGGGAGGGTGAGGCAGGAGAATCACTTGAATCCAAGAAGTGGAGATTGTAGTGAGCTGAGATGGTGGCCACTGAGCTCCAGCCTGAGCAACAGAATGAGAAACCATCTCAAAAAAAAAAAAAAAAAAAAAAAAAAAAAAAAAAAGGCTTATGCATATGTTACTGCATTTCATTTTTACAGCAATTGCATAAACTGAAGGTATTTTATCTTCATAGTAAGGATGAATAAACCAGGTTTTTAAAAAATTAAGTTACCTTTAGAAAAATCTAGAATTTACTAAGTTGTACGAATAGAACAGAATCCCAGGAAAGAAAAGACTTGAAAGTCCAGTAGACTCAAATCTCGATACTCACACTACATTTAATATGTCTAACACTTGCATGAGTATGTACTCTTCCTAAGAAGCTTTTGTGTGTGTATGCATCTGTGCAGATGGGCATGGCCATGTGTGTGAACCATAGAGCTGAGAACGCCTGAATCACAGGTTTGTTGCAAAGAAACATGAGCTAATAAGCATAAAGTGTGTAGCCAAATTCCAGGTATTAATAGGCTGGGCAATGATTATTCTCTCGCACAGTCCAAGAATGAGAAGAGAGAAGATTTCTACGCTTCCATCAGAACAAGCACATCACTGCCCTACTGTGGACACCAGTGGATCATTTGGGTCCTGGCTGGCTGCAAAGTAGCAAAAGATCGCCCTCAAACTGTTCTTGAGGGAGTTTACATCTAAGATGTTCCTTGAGGAATGACAATAGTTCAAGACAGGCCTAGAAATGAGGTTCTGTCTGTAATGTGCCTGGGGAGAGCCAACCATGGAACAACACTCAGACCCACCAGAGCTGATTTTCACCCATTGCAGCCTGACATGTAGAACATCTGACTGCGCCGTGTCAAGTTTGCGTCGTCTTCATTGTAGTCTCTGCACGTTGGGAGTCATTTTAGGCATTTGGAATTCTCCAGAGCTGGAGGACTAAGCAAGAAATTTTCTAAGCTTTCCCCGGCATAAATAGGTTCTGTATCATCCTTGGTTCAGAGCCGACATTGAGACAGAAATTGGGGATCTCTTTAAGCAATTGCTGTCTTTATTATTGGGGAAAAGCATCAGGCTCTCAGTTTGTATTTCCCCCTTCTGTTTCTTTAACTCCCCTAATTCACAAAGCACTGGCTGACTAACTCACAGAAATAATCTATAACAAAAAAAAAAAAAAAAAAAAGGAAAAATTTGCCTACGTAGTTCATATGGCATGGAAATACTGCCTACATGTGGAAAAAATTTTAAAATGTGACTAAGTAATAAAGTATTTTTCTTTTTGTAAATTGAAGGAGATTCATCAGACAAAGGGGAAAAATTAAGGGAGACAAAAAATATTTATCTGTAGTGGCTGCCAGAGCATTGTGCTTATGGATGCTGCATTATCTGCCAAAAGCATGCTCCTGTGTTTCTTAAGGCTGTATGAGCTTCCAGGGGCAAGTGGAGCTGCACTTTACAGGTCCTTTTAATGAAGTCAGTGTAAGCTCTCTGAATCAAAACACCTCAAAGGCTGTGGAAGTGAATGAGAATCAGATTCATCAAAAATAATAATAATAATAAATCCCATACAGATTAAGTAAAAGAAATCTTACCTCAGAGCGTTGACAAGGATTGTCTCGGCTCCTTGGGGAGCTCAGCCCTGTGTGGGCAGCATTCCTGGTATAATTTCCTTTCTGCAGCTTGGCTTTTCTAAAGCCACCATAACTTGAATCAAAGGGCCTTGTGAAAATGGAAGTTGGCATTTTTTAAACTTTATGAGTTATTAGGGGATGCTCTTTCAAATAAAATTCACTTTAGATTATGAAAAACAATGATTTGCTTACAAAACACAACTTATTCGCCTCAGATGAGCTAAAATATAATAGTTTATTCATTGAGTGGGTGGGGAGGACTTAGGAGTTACTTTAAAAAGAACTGAAATAGTTTGAAGATTTTTTTTTTAGAAAGATATCTCATTTCATTGTGGAAAGATCTCTCACTGCTCTTATTGAAGATTTAGCTCTGTTAGTAATGATTTCTTACCTTTCCCTACAAATTCTATGATTCATTTCTGTTATAACATTCCTTTTTTTATGAAAAGGTTCTTTTTTTTTAAATCCAATCTTACCTGTGATTAGTCCTGCCCTACTTTCCTATGTCACCTTCAAAAAAGTGATAAAGCCCGAGTTTCCTCCAAAAATAGACATTATTTGAGCCTCCTTGTTCTATTGCTGTGGTGTCATTAGGGACTTATGTGGCAGTGCAGGTACTAAGAAGAAATATGTCATTTGGTTGTGAGGTCAGCCTAGTCTAGGGAGAAAAGAGCAATCTGGTGGTAAAACACCCTACAAAATAATATCTCTGATTTAACTCACAGAAAGCTCCCTGGAATTAAAAGACACCACTAACTTTTTTTTCCCTGCTAACCAGGACTATATCTATCTGACCTAGATTATCAGACCATGAAAAGTAGATATGAGTTCCTTGCAAAGTAAAATCATAAAGTCTTGGGGCTAAAATGAAGCTTAACAGCTTTCTATTGCAACTCTTCTCCTTATTCTTGAATTTTGTCTTTAATGGCTTCTTCAGGTGGTTTTCTAGTCTTTTCAGGTACATTCCTTAACAAAAAAACCCACTACTCATGAAAATTGAGCTCTTTGAGGGCATGGGCATTGCTTTTTAGTTTTTTCATTATTGTTATCACCTGAATCTAACCAATGCCTTGTATATATTAAAACTTCACTCAAAATTTCTTGAATGAATTAATGAATAAATGATCACTCTGAAGTACTCTTAATGTATCTACATAGTAAGTGTAGCATTAAAAATATATAACCCGTCTTTTCTGCTCCTTCGCCCTTTATCCCTTCTTTTCTGTTTGCTCCCCCTATCGTCCAATGCTAGGCATAGAAATCACTCACGCTGGAAACAAGAATCTAATGGTTAGCTCTTTGTATACCAAAGGTAAATGCTTTGCCTGTTTTTGCAACTCAGATGTTTAAAGGAGTCTTAATGGAATACCAGTTAAGAATTTACTAGCTAGGTGACCATTTTGCTTTTCCATATGCCTCAGTTTATTTATCTGTAAAATGGGGATAATAATTGCACTTAGATGATTAAGTGAAGAACCAAAACCATAATGTGTATAAAGTATTTCAGAACAGTATATAACATAGAGTAAGCACTCAGTAAACATTAAAACATTGATGCCATATGAAACAGTGTTTTATTCATCTTTGAGTATTTTGGTTATCTCTTGTTGCATAATGAATCACTCCATGATTGTCTCTCATTTTCCTATACATTAACTGGGCTCAGTTGCATGGTTCTCACTTGAGTTGCTCATATGTTTTTGCTGTCAGGTAGCTGAGAAGCAAGACACATCCAAATACTTGGCTAAGGAGAATGTCTAAGAATACACAGACCCATGACTGGTTGTTGGCTGGGAGCTCAGCTGGGACTTTCAACTAGAATGTCTCCACTTAGCCTCTCCATGGGATTTGAGCTTCCTATAGTGAGGTGGCTGGGTCTTGATGGGGAGCTTCTCAAGAGCAAGCACTGCAGGAGGCGCAACTGGAAGCTGCAAGGCTTGTTATGACCGCATCTCAGAAGTTACATGGCATACCTTCTGCCATGTCCTGTTGGTCCAAATAATCACAGAGCCTGCATAGATTCAATGGAGTAGATGAAAACATTTCATTTCTTGAGTGCAGGCAGGGCAAGTTTCCATTGCAGAATAGCATGTGGAATACAATAAATTGTTGGCACCATTTTTGGAAAATTTCATCAGCTACATTGACAATTGCAATTTTTTCTTTTACATTTGAGATTAAATTTATCTCTTTATTACTTCTTTTTTCAAATATTTGGGTCATATATGAAGGGTTAAACCTTCAATATTGTTTTTATTTGGTGGGCTTTTAAAAGTTTGAGGATGGTTAATATGCCTGTAGTGGATATTTTTCTGGATAAATATAGGTGCTTAAATTTTTCTTAAATATAGGTGCTTAAATAGAAAGACATGTTTAAAAGATCTTTTGATTTTTAGCTTCATCTTAAGGATTGAATGTGGTGGCTGAAGTAGGCCAAAGAAGTGATTAAAAGAAATATACCAGCCACAGTTGCTTTCCTTAGACTGTGTTGAATGGACTCACTGGCCATTCATTTTGCCTTCGTTCTTACTTTCAGATCATCCAACAGAAAGAAATTTAAAGTAAAATCATTTATACTATGCATTATTTAGTTATTCATATCCATATCTCTGCTTATCACAGTCCCAACATAATAACAAATAATTTGTAGGCCTCAGCTCACACAGCAGTTTCATATACAATGTCTCATTTGATCTTCACAATACAAGCTGTGTTACCCTAGTGCCTGCTATTCCTTTCTTCCCATAAAGGTACTGAAGCTCAAAGAGGTTAAAAGATTATTCCAAAAAGAGAGTAATTATTTGAGTTGTAAATACCTACTTGTTGTAAGGTCATAAATGTTCATTTAAGAGACATGATTTCATGGACATAGAGTATTGAATAGTAGACACTGGAGACTTGGAAGAGTGAGAAGGTGGGAGTGGGGTGAGGAATGAGAAATTATTTAATAGGTACAATGTATGCTATCCGGGTGATGGCCACATTAAAAGCCCAGACTGCACTCCTACACGATATATCCACATAATAAAACTACACTTGTACCCACTAACTCTATACCAAAACAAACAAACAAAAACTGGCAAAAAATGTTCATTCATTTATCAAATTTCTGATTCTTCCATTATTGTATTAAAAATTAATTATGGGTCCAACACTCATTCTGAGTATCTATCCACTTGATTCACTTGGCTAACACCAACATAGTATCCAGAAAAGCTGTAATTACTTTCCCAGCCCTTGAGTCTAAGCAACATAAATGGAAGTCCTCTTGGAGGATTCCGGAAAGATTTCTACTCTTTGCTGAAAAGGAAAGATGAGGGTGGTATTGTTCTTTCCACTGTCTTTCCTACCATGGCTGTAGTCAAAATGCTCAGAACTGCAGCCATTATTTACTATTTTCCTATGAGTGAAAAGACATGAAAACTATAGTGATGGTGGTTTTTGTATTGTTGAACCACTGACCCAATAATAGTAAACAATTCCTTTCAGAATTTTTTTTAAACAAATGAACAAATACACATTTGTTAAAAAGGTACAATCTTTGTGATTTAAGCTACTAATGATTGGATTATTAGAATTTAATAATATTCTTGATTTGAGCTGCTAATGACTGGATTAGAAGCACAATGCCTTTTGGGTCAAAATAACATTCCTCCTCTCTTTCCCTCCCTCCTTTCTTGTCTTTATTCTTCCTTCCTAATATTTTTCTTTCTTTCAGCATGTGATGGGTTTGGAAGGTATGAATAATACTGAAGAATAGACTTGCCATTTGGTAGGAGTTGGATGAATATTGTTAAGAGATTTTACAGATGACCTTTCATTTTTAGGAAAAGAAATGCACATAAAGAAAGCAATGAGAATGATAAAGCACTGAACGTGAAAATGCTCTAATTGGCTAATCAATTGTGGAAGTATCAATTATCTTTTAATATTATTAACTCAATAAAAATATCTAGTACATTTATTGCTCAGAAATAAAAAATAGTCGTATGCCAGTCATAACACTGGGAAAGATATTTGAAAACATTTTTGTTGTTGTTTTGACAAGGTGTACAATGAAATCACTGATTCATTGTAATGTATTAGATAAATTATGCTGTTGTACACAAAGTCTTAATGCCTGTAAAAGTGAATTAAGATAAAGATTGATAATATAGTCATATTGGTTAGTCATATCTCCTTCCCTTACCCTCTTCCTCTTCTGTACTTCAACTTGAAACCTGTAAAATTTCTTATTGGGCACCGGCACAGGCTATTCCCTCTGAATGAAGCGTATTTCCTCTCTTTACTGATTAACTTGTATTCACCCTGCAATCTCAGTTAAGATTTTCCTTCCTCTGGCAAGATTTCTCTTTTTACTTTATATAAAGTTAACTCTTTTTCCATATACTTCCATAGGGCCTTGTTTATCCTGAATTACGTGTTTCAAGTTGCTTGTTTACTTGTTCAGTTCCAAGTTAAACTCTAAGTTCTATCAGGTAGAACCTTTAATCTCTCTATCCTCAGAGCTTTCCCTATTACACAGTGGGTACTTAAAACTTGTTGAATAATTGAAAGAATCAATTTAATTGTCATAATTCTTATATTTGCTTTCAACAAAAATAAAGTTTTAAATTATTTGAAAGAAACAAGTCTACATCACATGGTTTTTTTCTTAATCACTCAAAAAAATACCCTTTTCTTTTGAAGTTTTCCCCTTTTTTATATTCAAAACAGTCTCTTGTCTAATTTTGCAATTTCTTCTTTGACATTCTTTATATTCCAGAGAGCTATCAGTCTTCTCATTTGCCAATCTTTGTTTGCCAAGTGTCAATGTTCAAAGGCAGACTAATTTCCACATAACATATACTATATTTTCCTACTGAAAAGATCAAAGAAAAGCACTATGCTTAACATGATTTATTTTTGACAAATAGTGTAGCCTGCTTTAATATGTGAAAACATTTTTCATTAGGTTCCCGAGGGGTAGAATTATGTCTCACTAGATATATATTCTCATTTTAACAAAGTTTTACTCTCTCCAATTTTGTTTAGTCTTGGTTGGTCACCTAGCATCTCCAAAGAATGCATACTCAGGTATAAATGTTTCTGAGATATATTTCACAGTGTATGATAAGTGGTTTTAAAACCTCTAACATGTTGAGGCTGTTTAAACTTAATTTTAAATTCCTTCTTGAGTTTTTCTTCGTAGAATTTCTTAACTAGATTTGCATATCATTAACTAGCAGTCAAATACACATTATAAACCAGCTCTCCTTTGCTCACCTTTCAAATTAGCTAATTTATCTAATTTATCTAATATCTTCTTTTCTTAACCTTCTATTTTCCAATTCATATATCTAATTATTTGCATTTTTTATGTGTTTTATTTTGTGGTATGGCATCTCCAACATTATCCTCATTTATTTATATTATTTTGTATGACATCTTGAATAACTGTGACTTTTTGAATTATTCAGCTCTCTTAGAATAATTCAAAATTGAAATCCATTAATCTGGTTGTTTTTCCCCTCCTCATATTCTTTTGGGATGATAATGATACATAGCTCCTGCTCTCCTAGCACCCCTTTGCTATTAAAGAGTACGCAGCACTACTGCATTGCTAATCAATGATTAGACATCATTTTTTTCTTTACTATTCAATTTCATTAATTCTCTACCTCAAAATAAGCCTCAAAATACTTCTAATATCTCTTGTATGAATCCATTCATCTCCTCATCTTTTCTACTCTCCTGCTGGGCTTTCATCAGATCTCACCCACCTTATTGAGAAAACCTACTAACTATTCCTTCCCATCCCATCATACTTCTGTCTAAGGAATTTTTTTTTTCAAAGATTACTTTGGAAATCTAATCATAGTAGTTTTCTGTGTGAAAACCTACAGTTATTTCCATCTCTCTTCAGAAACATTACAGTTTCTAATGTTGGTAGGTTCCAGCCCTACTCATTTTTTTTTGTATCTTCAAACAAATCTTATTTTCTTGCCTTCCTGATCTTCTGATCCTCTGCATGCAGTGGGCCCTTTGGCTGGAAATCCTCCACTCTAACCCCACTGCTCCTGCTCACTTCCTGCTTCTTCCCAAGGCTAACTCATCCTCCAGGTCTCAACTGCAAAATTCTTCTTCTCAGCCTAGACTCCACCCTCTCCTCCCAAGCAGGTTTAGTCCCCAGCCCACATTTTTCCACAGAGTACTCTACTTTCCTTCTCCTAGTCTTTTATAAAAAATTTGCTTTTGTTTTTTATTATCATTATTTTTAATTGGCAAATCAAAATTATGTACATTTCTTGGGGTACAAAGTGGTGTTTTGATGTTTGTATACAATGTGGCAAGATTAAATCAAATTAATTAACAGATCCACCACCTCACCTTCTTATCATTTTTGTGATAAAACATTTGAAATGTACTCCCTTGGTTATTTTGAATTGTACAATACATAATTATTGGAGATAGTCACCCTGCTGTGCATTAGACTCCAAATGTATTCATTCTGTTTACCTGAAACTCTTTAGCCATCATCTCCCCATTCCCTCCTTCCTTCCCACTCCCAGCCTCTAGTTACTTCATTCTATTTTCTGCTTCTATGACTTTGACATTTTTAGACTCCAGATGTAAGTGAGATCATGTGATATATGCCTTTCTTTCTGTCCCTGGCTTATTTTGCTTAGCATAATGTCTTCCAGGTTCTTCCATGTTGTTATAAATGACAAGATTTCCTTTATTATTAAGGTTGAATAGTATTCCATTGTGTACATATGCCACACTTTTAAAATCCATTTATCCGTTGATGGACACTTAGGCTGATTCCATATCTTGGCTATTGTGAATAATGCTGTAAAGAAAATAGGAGTGCAAAAAATATCCCTTTGACAGATTGAATTCAATTCCTTTGGATATGTATACCCAGAAGAGAGACTGCTGGATCATATGGTAATTCTATTTTTAGTTTTGGAAGAATCTCCATACTGTTTTACATAATAACTGTACTAACTTACATTACTACCAACAGTTTACAAGGTGTCCCTTTTATTTTCATCCTTGCCAATGCCTTTCATCTTTCATCTTTTTGATACTAGCCATTCTAAAAGGTGAGACATGATATCTATGAAACCACAAAAGGTCTCAAGTAGCCAAAATAATCTTGGATACAAAGAACAAAGCTGGGGTCATCACACATTCAGATTTCAAAAATATTATAAAGCAATTATAATCAAAACAGCATAGCAATAGAATAAAAACAGACACATCAACGAATGGAACAAACAGAAAGCTGAGGAATAGACTCATGCATTTATAGTAAATTGATTTTCAACTAAGGTGTCAGGAACACATGATTGGCCATCTTCTGCTGTAAATTTTATGGGGAAAACTGGATAGCTACGTGCAGAAGAAGGAAATTAAATCCTTATATCACACTATATACAAAAATAAAATGGATCAAATACTTAAATATGAGACCTGCACTGTAAAACTACTAGGAAAAAAAAAAAGAGAAAAGGCTCCATTTTGGTAATGATTTTTTAAAAAATATAAATCCAAAAGCACAGAGAACAAAAGCAAAACTAGACAAATGGAATTGCAAATGGAATTAATTTGATTCAAAATCAAATTAAAGGCTTCTGCACAGCAAATAGAACAACTAACAAAGTGAAGAGACAATTCAGAGTGGGAGAAAATATTTGCAAACCATGTATCTGATAAGGGGTTAATATCCAAAATAAATAAAAAACTCAACTCAATAGCAATAAAGCACATAACCCCATTTAAAAGTAAGTAAAAGACCTAAACAGACAATTCCTAAAAATACATACAATGTTTAACAGGTTTATGAAAAAAATACTCTGCATCACTAATCATTAGTAAGATATAACCATAAAACCATAGTGAGATATAACCTTCTCCCAGCTCTTACCCCATTGAACTCTAGTGGCCTCTTGGCTGTGCTGCCCTTATTGTGAGGTTAGACTGCCCATATTTTTTCGACTCACCTGGAAGCATATAATCATTATTTATAAAATAAATTAATTCATAAAGCTACTTTCTGTATGGTTTTTCATGATTTTCTATTTTCCACTTGGCAACATGTCTCTTTTGTCTTCCTTTAGGAAGGCAAAATGCTGTAATTTTTTTTCTATCAACGTTATAAGCTTTCTAAAATTATTAATTTGAATTGTATGTTTTTAAATTTTTCTCATACTCCTTTTAGTATTTCAGATGCCACACTCTTATGATTACTATCCTTCAAATGTTCTTTCTGGAGAAAAGAAATGAGTCATGGTTTGATTTTTATGTGCACTGACAGTGACCTCAAAAATGTTACTTTATTATGCGTAGCTCATAGTGCCTTAGATTTATTTAATTGGAAAAGTCAAATTGTTTGATTTCTAATTCTGCTAATGCAATGCTGTTGGGCCAAAGGGAGGTAGAGAGAAGTCTTAAAATTGCGTGCCATTTTTATTAATTAATAATTGGCTTAAGTCTCTTTAGTAAAGATGCAATATCCCATTAATTATATTAGGATCCCACTATTACGGAGTGAAAATAAGGTAAAATATGTGGCAGGCTATTTTCCCAGTAAAACCTTGCACAACAGTTTTAGAACATTAGTAAATTGTGTTTTATGAATACATGTAATAATTCAATTTTTCCTTGACTTGAAACTACCAATGTGAGTGACCAGAGAAGTAAGTTTATATTACACAGTATTAAAGACAATTTATAGTTACTTTTTCAGAGGTATATTTTATTAGTGAAATTTCACAACAAATAAGAACATGAAATAGGATACTGACATTTTGTAAATTCGTTGTACTAGGCTAAAAAAGAAAATTCTGTTATAGAGACATCTTTCTCTCCAACTTTAAATTGTTCAGGAAGATGTATTTGAATTCACTGACCTTGTATTTGCTTACCAATAGCAAGAAACAGGTACATTAAAGAATATAAAGACATTGAGTTTAAATATCTAACCAGGAAGTGGTTTCTTAGGATAGTTACGCAGGCAATACATTCATTTGTCTTTTCAAATTATTTTCCTTTGTCCAGCGAACTAACCATAGCTAACTACCAGGTACAGGTTTTTAGTAAAGACTATTAGGTTATCAGCAGTGCCTCTTATTTCTGCTCTCCAATCAGCAGATCCTGTCTTTTTTGCTCCCCAAGTATAGGCTCTAGATAACCATGTTTTTGCTGTGCAGTTCTGCTTACCCACCTTCATAGTCATGACATGTCTGCTGTGTTGAACATCAGTATATCCAAAACTTAATCTGCAGGACAGATCTCTGGATGGCTTTGGACTGACCCAATCCACTCCCACTTTCCTGCGTGTAGTTCTTGGAAAAACTGTAGAATGTGCTGGGACTACATTCATCCTGAGACATAGGCAAAAACTGCCTGAAACAGTCTGGGTCTTGTTCTTGTCCCAACCAGAAAATGTAACATCTTGAGCTAGGGAGGAACTGTCTGAGACAAACGGGGCTTTGTTCCCTCTTCCCCTGCAAGCAGGATGTCCTTCAAATCTTTGCCCAGTGAGTGATATTGCCCTGAGGTATATAACTTGGGTTGGGACAACTTCTGGGGTCCCTCAGCCACAATACAAGTGGAACACCCAAGGTTCAGCTTTCCTCCATCTGCCCCAGGCAGCTTTCTTGAGCCTTGAGGGACTGGATCACAATGGATCCTAGGCTGCTTTTGTTGCTTGCTGCCTATCTGTAAGTAATAAATCTATTTTATGTAACTTGTTGTGTGTGAGTGTTCTGTCTCATCGGACTTAGGCAATTGGTAAAACTACAGCCCAAGGTGCAGTGAGCAAAAGTGTTTGGAGTCCTATTTCTGGAGGTTGGTATAGTCATAATGTTTGCTATTCTCCATACAGTGGGAGTTCTCTCTTGGTGCTAGTAATTGGAGAATGTGGTCCACACTACATTGTGTATAGTAGAGGCTCAACAACTTTTGAATGAATGTATACTGAAAATAGGCACCTGACTTAAGCCGGGGTATTCAAATCTTGTCACTTGAAAATTTCAACTGAGAACTATGGTATTGTATTGGTGGCTACATCACATCAATAGTAGAAGTTCAAGAGGAAAAAAGCTACAAGTTGTGATGCCAACTTACCCATGCCTGGTCAGGTTCCTATTTCACTGAAGTGTGGTTGCCTAGCTTTAATTATAAGAGATACTCCAGTATATCCATTAAACAAGTTACTCTTTCTTACAACCACGAACTCATGCACTGTGCAACTAAACCATCACTTTGATCTTCTGAAAGTGTTTATACATGTGGGGGTAGAAATAGATGGCACATATGCACATAAATATGAGCATGTATTGTGTTTCTCTAATTATAGCTGACAGAAATGAAAAACTAATTGTAATATGTATTTGTGAATGGGTGTTATTGATTAACCTAGAATTACACATTCAGTTATCACTTTTTTATGTGTCTCTCAGCATAGAATATATATGTATCTGGATATAAAAATTTGGGAGGGAACGTTTTAAAAATTGGCATGGGCTGTGTGTATGCACATAGATGTATTTAAGACAATGTGTGATTATAATGTATGTTCTCATTTATCATGGGTTCTCATTATGGATTGAAGGCTATTGTGCTCCCTTTTATCATGTCAATATTATAGAGGAATCTTAGTTTTCTGTTTATTTTATGTGAATATGTGTGTTGTATTTGTTAATTTAAAAATCATTCTGACTAAAGAACAACAAAAATAACATGAAAAAACCAAGGTATTTATCACTTTTTTATTCATTGCTTCTTCCTCTTTCTCCTCCTCCATTAGCCTCATCTGTTTTGATTCATTAAACTAGTAATCCTACGTGCAACATCTTTCCATTTACAATTTCTTCCACTTAAGAGAAATAAATATTTATATCTAATTTGGAGGTTTTCATTTCCTTTCTATTACATTCTTTTATATCAAAACATTGTAGTTACTTTGAGTAATGCCATTTTGATTAATCTTTTAAAAATATTATAGACTCTTTCGAGAACAGAATATTCCCAGTTTACTGATTATCAGATGATATTTAGATATTTAATTCATGTTTAATTTTTATATATTGGGAATGATGAATAGATGATAGATTACTGTAAATCTGTTCTTTCTTCTAAAATGGAAACATCTTAAAACATTTCTAAATAATTATAAATATGTAACTCTGAATACATTTTCCTGACATTAAGGGGTGTTTTTAAGATGTGTAGATGAGAAACTCAAGATTTGCCAAATTTCTGTTTTGCAGGAGGTCTTATTCCAGGGTTGGTAATTATCATTTAATGGAGAGAAGCTTTAAGGTCTGGATCCCATATACCCTAGAATTCTAATTCCAATGTTACAAACATGAGAATAATTCAAGATTTGGTGTCAGAATTTTTTTATCTTGTTTTGGGAATAGTGCAGGATGTTTGTTTTTCCCCAAAACTCAGAATATTCTGGAAATGATTTGCCGTTGGGTGAAGGTAGGGTCAGTCATCCAGAGGGTATTGACTAATGCTTTATTGAGGTTTTGTGGAGGTAGCTTTAATGTTGGCAATTTTTCCATTTGCATCTTTCTCATCTCCCAACCTTATGTTCATTAATTAATGAAGACACTTTAGAATTTGAAAGGACAATGAGATAACACAAAGGGTCAAATTAGACCCAGGAGCAATCACAAGACACAGGAAAATGCTTCTTTCTTTGAAGAAGTCCAAAAGAAGTCCCACACCATTAACAGAGCTCCCAGAATGTCCTTTTTCTTCAACATTGCCAAAGCCTGTCATTCCCCAATAAACCCACAAATCTCAGATTTTTAAAAATTAGTAATCTAAAAAAAAAAAAAAAAAAATCAACTGTATCCTGCTAAAAGCATTTTGTAGATAAGTGCTCTCCATCACATTTCTGCTAATATCTTTACTAGGAAGTCTAGTTAAGAGCCAGGTTTACAATGACATTGCCTATGGTCATTATGTATTGTTTTATCATTTTAGAAATGTTTGTGTTTCTTGGTTTTATTCAGTTTGTCATAGTTGTCTACAGTATTTTTTTTATTTTGTACTTTAGGTAATCCAAGGTGGACCAGAAATTCAGGATCTTCACGGTTAATGTGGTGGCAGTCAGAAAGAAATGCAATAGAACTGCTTTAAGTTCTAGATCATGATAGCCTGTGATGTGGTTATAATCTGTTATTGTTTGTGATTTTCTGTACCATCATATAGTAATGACAGTTTGTTATGTAGTAGAGATGACTGCACCAGGCCTATGTAAAAATTTAGTTTCTACTAAAAATACTCTTCTTGAAGCTTATGAGACTATTTTCAAGGAAATAATTTCCTAAAGAAATAAGCCTCTGGTGAAACACCAGGGAATAAAGGAAATAAATTGAGAAAAATGCCACAAGCTTATTTTTATTGATCCCATTCCCATGGGTTTAAATGTAATTTTTAATTAGAGTGTATCACAGAAAATACCCTTTTCAATTTATTTTAAAAGATTTGATCATATTTTTGCCCTTTTAACTTATAGCTAGAGCAACACATACTGTGAAAAGTTTAGAAAAGTTAAATCTAAAGTCTGCCCTTGACATGACTAGTCAATTATTTCTTAAATAAATGATAATAAAAACTTAAAAAACAGGTAGACAGAGCTGGCTTTTCTGTCTCCAAATTGAGTATATTGATATGTAATTTATAAAATTATTAAATTTTATAAAATACACTATTGTTTTCCTAAATTTGATGATGTTGATTTTAGGAAAAGTTGATCATATAGACATTAAGATATATTGATGAGTATATATGAACTATTTAATTGTTATATTTGTTCAGACAATTCAGTGTAGTTATTATCTTTGCCTGATAAACTACAATAAAAATGGACTTTTTGTTGGCATTGACGTAAGAAGCATCTAAATTTTCAGAGGTGCAAACGATTTTTCTTTAACTTCAATTTTTTTGGTTTCTATTTTTTATAGTTTGACAATGAAATTCTACATGCATCTGGAATTTCAAGGTAATCTATTATATTTTAAATAATTTGAAGCTTGACAAGTTATAATATACAAATGATAAATATCTGTGCTGTTGCTGGGCTGATTTACCCTCAGGAGATCAATTCCTCATTTTTTCCCAGAAAGGAAAATCACAAGGGTATTGATCCAGCAGGAGGTGTTTCTTCCATGGTAGTTGGCTTCTAGATGGATTTAGCTAATGGGAGGTACTTGTTGGCACTGGAGGAGAAGTCAGTTTGCTTTTCCTCTTCCTCTTTGCTTTAGGCAGCACTTCTAGCAATAGCGGTACCACTTCCACGAGTCCAGGCCCTGCTTGAAAGGTACACCTTGGCCCCGGTATCTTGGAAATCCCTGGCTGGTTCCAGGCTCCATAATATTACCCACTCCCTGTTGTCTATGTAGCCTGTGAGTAGTGGTGACCTTATGTCTTTTTAAAATCTCAGCATTGCTTCCTCTCCTCTATTTGGCTATTCAGTTCTGTTGTCAGATATATATAAAATTTGCTGCATTAAATTTTATATCAGTTCCAAATACCTTGTTTCTGTTTCCTGGTTGAGCCATGGCTGATACATTCTTCATATTAATTTTAAAGAATGCTAATCTATAATTTAAAATCATTATAAATTGGAAAACTCATTGGAAAATGTGCATTTCTTATGTTTAGATTAGATGATTGTACTGGACTGAATGTGTAGGTCCTCCCAAACCTACCCCCAAACTCATGCACTGAAACCCTAACTTCCAGTGTTATAGTATTAATAGGTGGGGCCTTTGGGAGAGGATTAAGTCTTGAAGGTGGAGCCCTAATAAATGGGATTAGCTCCCTCATAAAAGGAGACACACTTATGCTATCTTTCTCTTTCTTTCCCTCTGTCTCTACTCTCTGCCATGTGAAGACACAATGAAGAGATAAACATGTGCAAACCAGAAAGAGTACCCTTACCAGACACTAGAGCTCGCAGAAATTTGATCTTGGACTTCCCAGCCTCCAGAACTGTGAGAAATAAATGTTTGTTTTTTATGACACTTAGTCTATGGTATTCTGTTATACAGCAGCTTGAGCTGACTAATGCAATATTATCAAGTCAGGAAAAACAATTGAGTAATTTATCAAGATTCTTTTCTTTTATAGCAGATAATTTATTTCAACATTACTTAAAAGTATTGAAACTTTTCTATGCTGGGAATTACAGTGCTGCTGGTGAAAGTGGTGCCAGAGTTTGTGTGTATGTCTGTGTGTGTGTCTAATTGCATTCAGGGAGCTTTTGTTTAGTCAGTTTTAAAGCTATCAGAGCTAACATTTGTGTATGTTTGTTTTCTTTATCTCAGCTCTGGTAAATCCATGAAAAACAGATGAAAGCCAAATCTTTCATTATGTCTAAATCCCTGATTATGACATATTTCTCCTACAATGTGTCCCAAAAGAATGAGAAAAGCATCTGTAACCACGCACAGGTTATGTTGTAGTCCCCTCAGTAGCATTTTGTCCATATGGAGCTTAATTCTCTAAACTACCTATAACTAGGTATAAAATTCAGACAGAAAATAGCAATTTATCACAAGTGTCCAGCTGGCTTCTTCTTCTAAGTGGTTATTTCCTAATCTGCAATCCAGCCATTCACTGCCCACTCACATTTTTGAGCTATAAAATCAATAATAAATAGCAAGAACATTCCCTTGAGAGCTTAGCCATGCGTTCCAACTGGGAAGAACAAATGAAGGGCAATGCCGTAGAACTGTGTTCTTGGGTTTTAATAGAAGAAATAAAAAATGGAAAAATGGAAGTTGCTCCTTTCATCCAGTTGATCAATAATGCAATGTAAGCTTAAGCTTAAAATTCTCCCTAAATCAAGAAATGTTCTTTAAAAGAAAACCTTTAGAGAAATAACTTTTTCAATTAGTATAATCTTTGAAAGATTCTTATATATTTTACTGACTTAGTGATCTTCCTTCAATTAATTGAACCTGATCAGTTCAAAATACCCATTTTGAGTCCTCTTCAAATTGAAGTCTGGAAATCTTTAAAATGTTGACAAGCATTTTAACAAAAGTTAAACAGTGCACTGACAAAGTGCACTGTTACCTCCAGTTGCATTTCCAACAGAACTGTGCTCTCTAAAAATATTTGTAAAATAGATATGTACATGCACACATAGACACATATACCCATATATATACTTTTTACACACACATACTCACATGCAAACATAATAAAATCAGGTAAGAAACTATTTTGGCAATTCCAGATAGGACTAATTTGTTCAAACAGTGTATATATATGGATATTTTATATGAACACTGTTCATATGTATGTTTATGTACATATCTACAAATGTTTGAGTGAATTCTTACTATCTAGAAACTAGTTACTACTAATTTCACTTTAGAGGTGATAAACTAATTCAAAAATTAATTTAACCATGATCACATGACTAGAATTTATCTTACTGATAATTTGAACTCAAATACAACCAATTCTAAAGCCCTCATTTTTTATTATATAATTCTGTCTTCCATAGTAAAATCAATACAACAAAATTAAATCTATTGGAAGGCAGGTTACAATTAAAAGACAGTTGAGTACAACAGAAAACAAATTAGTCATATCAGGAATGGTCAAATCGTTTCTTTTCTGAATTATGTCTGTATGTGAGTGTAGAAATATGTATATATGAGTATTTTGTATGAACACTGTTCGTATGTGTATTTATATACATATCTACAAACATTTATATATATGTGTGTATGCACATATCTATATATACTAGTATACATGTACATTTATATACCTATAAACTTAAATATATATATACAAAAATACACACATACATAAGCACATATAAAATTTAACATATTATTCACTGATCAGGTATTATCTTTCCGTCATATTGTTGTATCCATGGTTTATTGTTTTCACAGAAGTGTGTTATAGGTAAATTAAATAATTAAATAATCCATTATGACAGAAATATTTTCCATGATTCTGCTTTTTATAATAGTATATATAATAAAATATGATATACCCTTTTGTTCTCAAGGCCTTGCAAGCTAATTGATAAGCATAAATACAAAATTTGTAAAACTGTAGAAAAGTTATCATTAATAAATACCAATGCTAACTCATTAAATCTATCTAGCAGCTAATTATTACTAATTTTACTTCAGAAGTAGGAAACTAATTCAGACATTAATTTAACCAAAATCATATGACTAGCATTTATCTTACTGGTAATTTAAACTTAAATACAACCAATTCTAAAGCCCTCATTTTTAATTGTCTATTCTGACTTCTATAATAAAATCAATACAGTAAAATTAAATCTATTGGAAGGCAGCTTACAATTAAAAGACAGTTGAGTACAATAGAAAACAAAGTATTCATATCTGAAATGGCTTGTAAAATTTTCATAAAAAGAGAAGTTTAATTATGTCTTAAAAATTAGGTTAGTCACTGAAGAAAAGAGCAGTCTTAATGTGCAGAATTTGTGAAGTGGGAAGGCACAGATATGCATAAAGCAGACAATAAAATAAAATTAGCTAGACTGTCAGATCCAAGAAGGTCCACGTTTGGAGATTTTGTTGAAGATGTTGATTATAGCCAAATTCAGAGGGACTTGGATGTTTGAACAATATCTTGGCACATAAAAACACTCTAAAAATGTTTTCTGACTGAATAAATTAATGTATCCTGTAGGCAGTAGGTCACGTGGATGGTTTTCAGTGTAAAAGCATGGCACGATGACAGCATTGCTTTATAATGATTATTCTGGTGGCATGATTCAGCATGAATAAAACTGTAGATTGAAAGACTTCTAAGCATGAGATTAACAGTGAATAATTTAAAAGAACGAATGGGTAAAATAGATATTTGGAAGTCATATCATCAAGTCAAATGTCCAAGGTCTCTGGAAATAAAATAAATCATTAAATATGATTCAAAAACATATATTGAACACCTACTAGGTGCCATACAAACAGGTGTGGAAACAAAAGGGGGCATGAATTCACAGGTGGAATTACATAACAATGTGAAAAAAGCAGAGAAGCGTAGAGGGGAGTGACTACTATGAAGTTAAGAGTAATAGGAAAGTCATCAGAAATAGCTGGTTAGACTTCACCTTGAATGAAAGTTGAACTTGTCCAAAGGACGCATATTGCATAATAAAAAAATCTGCTTCTCAAGAATACAGTTTGCTTGTAGTAAAATTATTGCAATAAGGTGAAAATACAGAAATGCAGTGTTATTTATATATACACATACATTTGCAATTATTTCCAGATATTACAAAAGGCAGTTTGGTAGCCAGTTCTAAATTCTTGGAGAAGGAGAATTTTGTTTTATTTTTAATGTTTTATCAAAAAATCTTAACCTATTTAGGAATACATTTCATATTTTTTATATATACAGTTGTATAATATTTATTTAAATCATATAGTATAGCTTAATTTCAATACTTGGCTAACATTAGTATGTCTTAAAATTTTATGAGTTCAACATTTTGAGTTGCAATGTTTTGGAATGAGTACTTTATATTAATGCTGTTCTTATCCATAAAAATATTGAGTATTATATTGTATATAGTATACAGTAGTGTCCTCTTATCCATGGGGGAGATATTTTTCTTTGTTGTTGTTGTTTTGAGACAGATTCTTGTTCTGTCACCCAGGCTAGAGTGCAGTGGCGTGATCTCAGCTCATTGCAGCTTCTGCCTCACCAGTTCAAGTGAGTCTCCTGTCTCAGCCTCCCGAGTAGCTGGGACTACAGGAGCCCGCCACCACACCCAGCTAGTTTTGTACTTAGTAGAGGCAGGGTTTCAACATGTTGGCCAGGCTGGTCTCGAACTCCTGATCTCAGGGTATCCACCTGCCTTGGCCTCCCAAAGTGCTGGGATTACATGCGTGAGCCACTGTGCCCAGTCCATGGGGGATATGTTTCAAGATCTTCAGTGGGTGCCTGAAACTGTGTATAATATTGAATCTTTTATACACTCTGTTTTCTTTTTTAATAAAACATACCTATGATAAAGTTTAACTTATAAAATTGGGCACAGTAAGAGAGTAGAATAATTATAACAATCTACTCTTCGTAATTTCACAGATATAAGATTCTTACTGTATATCTTAGTAACCTCAGTATATCTTTATTAAGATAATTTTCACCTTATCACTTAAAGGAAACACTTTTATGCATCTCTTTGGTGAATCCAAATTGCCAGCATTATGACTTTTGCACTTTGGGGCCATTATTAAGTAAAATAAAAGTTGCTTTAACATAAACACTAGAATACAATTCAACAATCACCTACTAAAGGGGATGGCTACTATTGAGCAGGTAGCATCTACAACATGGATACTCTGGACTTTCCATGGAATGTGAAACCACAGATAAGAGGACACTGTGTATGGTGAAATAAATTTTATATTGCATAAACAAAACTTGTTTGAAATTCTTTCTTTTTTCTTTTTTGGAGACAGGGTCTCACTCTGTCTTCCAGGCTGGAGCGCAGTGGCACGGTCATAGCTCACTGCAGCCTCTAACTCCTGACCTCAAGAGATCCTCCAGCCTCAGCCTCTGGGACTCAAGTATCTGGGACTAAAGGCCTGAGCCACCAGGTTCAGCCAGTTGAAAATTCTCTGAATTCATTCCTAACCTCTCTTTAGTCAGAAAATCCATGATGTGTTATATTTGTTTCTAGATTGCTAGTGCTCTAGCAAAATAAAGTTCAACACTAACATCACCAACATAACACCAAAATACTCTGCAATTCAAATGTAACAATAAGGCACATTTCATTGAAGAATAGTTGTTAGATGTGATTAAGGACATTTATCCTTTCAAGATATGATAGTAGCAAAATTTTATGTTTTATATACAAGTGTTCCCTTTGTTCTTGTATACACATAC
Source organism: Colobus angolensis palliatus (assembly GCF_000951035.1). Lineage (NCBI taxonomy): Eukaryota > Metazoa > Chordata > Mammalia > Primates > Cercopithecidae > Colobus > Colobus angolensis. The sequence goes on from NW_012113919.1 coordinate 180,119, forward strand.
AGTGAGTGTCTAATGAAGTGTTTTGTTTGTATTCTCAGGTATAGCGTTCCCCAGCTCTAGCTCTAAATTTCTAGACTAAATTATGAATGTGACATGGTGATTTTTAAATGCTTCTGGTTAGTTAATAGGAAACTTTATTTATAAACTTTTCAGTGTGCAGTTGAACTTAGAATTCCCAGTAAGATTCTCCATTCTCACTCTATAATCAAAGGCTATTAACCAACTGGGTGAAGTTCCCTCCCTATTTCATTGTTTAAATGAATAATTAAAGGAAAGAAAAAGTGCTGAAATATTTGAAGGGCTGACAAGGGAGCAATTGGAGTGTGGGTATGACAGTGGTAATCCTGCAGTGTCAGACACTGTGGGAAGGCTCCACCACACCGCATCTGCTCTTTTAGGCGGATGTTATATTCCTTTACATTATGTTTAATCAAAGAGCTTGAACACTGGCCAGTTCTGCTTTATACAATCTGAAGAAAGCAATTTGTGATCTATGAATACAACATGAAGATGCATGGAGGGTGACCATAATGATTCAATATTCAATAAATAAAATAAGTTCATGAAACTAATTTATTTATTTGAGACAGGATCTCATTCCATTCCGTTGCTCATGCTGAGTATAGTGGCATGATCATGGCTCATTACAGCCTTGATTCATTGGGCTCAAGTGATTCTCCTAGGTCAGCCTCTCAAATAGCTGGGACTATAGGCATGCACCATCAGATCTGGCTATTTTTTATTTTTTTTGTAGAGGTGAGGCTCTCACTATGCTGCCCAGGCTGGTCTTGATCTCTTGGACACAAGCAATCCTCCTTCCTTGGCCTCCCAAATTTCTGGTATTACAGGTATAAGCCATTGTGCCTGGCCCATAAAACTATTTTTTTTTATTTTTATATATCAGGATATGTCTGAAAGTATGAGATAAACCTATTATAGGAATATTCATATAAAAAGGAACCTCGTTTAATTCAACTTTTGGAAAAACTGTTTTTTTTAAAGTGTCCCATGAGAGATTGCATGGAGAGAATGAGATAGGACCTGGAAAAGAAAATTTGAATGGGAAAACATAATCTCCTTCTAAAGGGAATATTTCTCTTTAAAATATTTCTATTTTTTATTTTTGCATCTTAATGATGCTTTTTCTTGAGAGCATATGAGAAAATTTTACATTTGTTACTACAATAAAATAGTTGTTTCAAGCATGAACACCAAACTCCAAAAATATCCAAAAGGTAATAGTAACAAATGAGAAGTGCGAGTAAAGATATGGACTTTTTTCATATAAGCTAATAAATTTGATTCATGGACTATTTTTTCATCAAGATTTTGAAAGATAAAAATTTTAAAGTTGAATGACTTCATTCTTTAATTAAACATTTATCACATTATAAATATTTAATATTAACTAATATAGTTAATGTAGTTAATAGTAATAATGTTATATTAATAAAGTTAATATAACAATATATTGACTACTGAATGGCAAGCACAGTACTACTTGGCTGGAATTCAAAAACTTAGGAGACGCTTCCTAGAAACTGTTTGAGGAATATAAATAATATTCAAAATCTTATTTGATTAAATATTTTTATAAATTAGATAAGATGGAATTTTAATACTAACAGGTTTTAAAGAGAGAGTACACAGAAAAAACACTTTTTACTGCAAAGGGCTAAAGGAAACAATTTATCTGAGCTAGATCATATGAACTTATTACAGCAAACCTATCACAAATTGTACATTCTTGGTAAAAGTGAATTTCTAAGCCCAAGTTCTTTGATTTTTCAAAATTGTATTGTTTTGTGCTAAATTTGGTATCTTAGTGACAGCATTGAAGGAATGCCCATGTATGCTCCTAAAATGCGTTGCAGCTGCTTCCCAAACTAACATCTTGGTTTAGTTTCCATTTTTCGATTTGAACAGAGACATTTTTGGAGTTCCAAATACTGTCTATTAATCCCTCACCTAAAATATGCGGCAACTCTAAAATTCTAAATGGCTTGCTTGTAAATTCTTCCCCTCACTTCATTTGGTTAGTGATTGTTCCTTTTATGTAACAACCAATTTTTGTTTTTGTTTTTTTTTCCAAATTCTTCTTAGAAAAGGCAAATCTGTTGCCACTTAGGTACTTCCACTTTGTATATAGTGTTTCCACTTCCAAATGTTTTTTCTTCCCCCCTTTATTTCTATTATACCTTAAGTTCTGGGATACATGTGCAGAACGTGCAGGTTTGCTACATAGGTATACATGTGCCATGGTGGTTTGCTGCATCCATCAACCCGTCATCTACATTAGGTGTTTCTCCTAATGCCATCCCGCCCCTGGTCCCCCACCCCTTGACAGGCCCTAGTGTGTGATGTTCCCCTCCCTGTGTCCATGTGTTCTCTTGTTCAACTGTGACTTATGAGTGAGAACATGCTGTGTTTGGTTTTCTGTCCCTCTATTAGTTTGCTGAGAATGATGGTTTCCAGCTTCATCCATGTCCCTGCAAAGGACATGATTTTTCATGGCTGCAGTGTACTCCATGATGTCTATGTGTCACATTTTCTTTATCCAATCTAACATTGATGGGCATTTGGGTTGGTTCCAAGTCTTTGCTATTGTGAATAGTGCTGCAATAAACTTATGTGTGCAGGTGTCTTTATAGCAGAAAATGATTTATAATCCTTTGGTTATATAACCAGTAATGGGATTGTTGGGTCAAATGGTGTTTCTGGTTCGAGATTCTTGAGAAATTGCCACACTGTCTTCCACAATGGTTGAACTAATTTACACACCTACCAGCAGTGTAAAAGCTTTCCTATTTCTCCACATCCTCTCCAGTATCTGTTGTTTCCTGACTTTTTAATGATAGCCATACTAACTGGTGTGAGATGGTATCTCATTGTGGTTTTGATTTGTATTTCTCTAATGACCACTGATGATGAGCTTTTTTTTTCATATGTTTGTTGGCTCCATAAATGTCTTCTTTTGAAAAGTATCTGTTCATATCCTTCACTCACTTTTTGATTTTTATTTTTTCTTATAAATTTGTTTAAGTTCCTTGTGGATTCTGGATATTAGCCCTTTGTCAGATCGATAGACTGCAAAAATTTTCTCCCATTCTGTAGGTTGCCTTCTCACTCTAATGATAGTTTCTTTTGGTGTGCAGAAGCTCTTTAGTTTAATTAAATCCCATTTGTCAATTTTGGCTTTTGTTGCCACTGCTTTTGGTGTTTTAGTCATGAAATGTTTGCCAATGCCTATGTCCTGAATGGTATTGCCTAGGTTTTCTTCTAGAATTTTTATGGCTTTAGGTCTTATATTTAAGTCTTTAATCCATCTTGGGTTAATTTTTGTATAAGGTGTAAGGAAGGGGTCCAGTATCATTTTTCTGTGTATGGCTAGCCAGTTTTCCCAACACCACTTATTAAATAGGGAATCCTTTCCCAATTGTTTGTTTTTGTCAGGTTTGTCAAAGATCAGATGGTTGTAGATGTATGGCTTTATTTCTGAGGCTTCTGTTCTGTTCCATTGGTCTATATATCTGTTTTGGTACCAGTACCATGCTGTTTTGGTTACTGCATACTTGTAGTATAGTTTGAAGTCAGGTAGTGTGATGCCTCCAGCTTTGTTTTTTTTGCTTAGGACTGTCTTGGGTATACAGGCACTTTTTTGGTTCCATATGAAATTTAAAGTAGTTTTTTCCAATTCTGTGAATAAATTCTATGGTAGCTTGATGGAAATAGCATTGAATATATAAATTACTTTTGGCAGTATAGGCCATTTTTATGATATTGATTCTTCCTATCCATGAGCATGGAATATTTTTCCATTTGTTTATGTCCTTATTTCCTTGAGCAGTGGTTTGTAGGTCCTTCACATCACTTGTAAATTGTATTCCTAGGTATTTTATTCTCTTTGTAGTAATTGTGAATGGGAGTTCACTCATAATTTGGCTCTCTGTTTGTCTATTACTGGCGTAAAAAAATGCATGTGATTTTTGCACATTGATTCTGTATCCTGAAACTTTGCTAAAGTTGCCTGTCAACTTAAGGAGTTTTTGGGCCGAGATGATGGGATTTTCTAAATGTACAATTATGTCATCTGCAAACAGAGACAATTTGACTTCCTCTCATCCTATTTGAACACTTCATTTCTTTCTTTGGTCTGATTGCCCTGGCCAGAACTTCCAATACTATATTGAATAGTAATGGTGAGAAGAGAGGGCATCTTTGTCTTGTGCTGGTTTTCCAAGGGAATGCTTCCAGTTTTTGCTAATTCAGTATGATATTGGCTGTGGGTTTGTCATAGATAGCTCTTATTATTTTGAGATACATTCCATCAACACCTAGTTTATTTAGTGTTTTTAGCATGAAGGGGTGTTATATTTTATTGAAGGCCTTTTCTGCATCTATTGAGATAATCATGTGGCTTTTGTCATTGGTTCTGTTTATGTGATGGATTACATTTATTGATTTGCATAGGTTGAACCATCCCAGGGATGAATCTGACTTGGTCGTGGTGGATAAGCTTTTTGATGTGCTGCTGGATTAGGTTTGCCAGTATTTTATTGAAGATTTTTGCATTGATGTTCATCAGGGATATTGGCTTGAAATTTTCTATTTTTGTTGTGTCTCTGCCAGGTTTTGGTATCAGGATGATGCTGGCCTCATAAAATGAGTTAGGGAAAAGTCCCTCTTTTTCTATTGTTTGGAATAATTTCAGAAGAAATGGTACCAGCTCTTCTTTGTACCTCTGGTAGAATTCGACTGTGAATCCATCTGGTTCTGGGCTTTTTTTTTTTTTTTTTTTTGGGGGGGGGTTGGTAAGCTATTAATTACTTCCTCAATTTCAGAACTTGTTATTGGTCTATTCAGGGATTCAACTTCTTCCTGATTTAGTCTTGGGAGGGTGTATGTGTCTGGGAATTTTTCTCTTTCTTCTAGGGATCAGTGGTGATCTCCCCTTTATCATATTTTATTGTGTATATTTGCTTCTTCTCTCTTTTCTTCTTTATTAGTCTGGCTAGTAGTATACCTATTTTGTTAATCTTTTAAAAAAAACTAGCTCCTGGATACATTGATTTTTTGAAGGGTTTTTCATGTCTCTATCTCCTTCAATTCTGCTCTGATCTTAGTTATTTCTTGACCTCTGCTGGCTTTTGAATTTGTTTGCCCTTGCTTCTCTAGTTCTATTAATTGTGATGTTAGGGTGCCAATTTTAGGTCTTATCTGCTTTCTCCTGTGGGCATCTAGTGCTAGAAATTTCCCTCTAAACACTGCTTCAGCTGTGTCCCCAAAATTATGGTACATTGTGTCTTTATTCTCATTGGTTTCAAAGAACTTACTTATTTCTGCCTTCATTTTGTTATTTACTCAGTAGTCATTCAGGAGCAGGTTGTTTAGTTTCCATGTAGTTGTGTGGTTTTGAGTGAGTATCTTAATTGTGAGTTCTAATTTGATTGCACTGTGGTCTGAAAAACTGTTTGTTATGATTTCCATCCTTTTACATTTACTGAGGAGTGTTTTGCTTTCAATTATGTGTTTGGTGTTAGAATTATGTGTGATGTGGTGCTGAGAAGAATGTATATTCTGTAGAATTGGGGTAGAGAGTTCTGTAGATGTCTATTACGTTCGCTTGGTCCTGAGCTGAGTTCAAGTCCTGAATATCCTTGTTAATTTTGTGTCTCGTTGATCTGTCTAATATTGACAATGGGGTGTTAAAGTCTCCCACTATTATTGTGTGTGAGTCTAAGTCTCTTTGTAGGTCTCTAAGAACTTGCTTTGTGAATCTGGGTGCTCTTGTATTGGGTGCATATATATTTGAGATAGCTAGGTCTTCTCGTTACATTTATCCCTTTACCATTATGTAATGCCCTTCTTTGTCTTTTTTTTTTTTTTTATCTTTGTTGGTTCAAAGTCTGTTTTATCAGCGACTAGGATTCAGTCTTCTGCTTTTTTTGCTTTCCATTTGCTTGGTAAATCTTCCTCCATACCTTTATTTTGAGCTTATGTGTGTCTATGCACGTGAGATGTGTCTCCTGAATACAGCACACTGATGGGTCTTCACTCTTATCAGATTTGCCAGTCTGCGCCTTTTAATTGGGGCATTTAGCATGTTTACATTTAAGGTTAATATTGTTATATGTGAATTTGATCCTGTCATTATGATGCTAGCTGTTTTTTGTTTTTTTCCCCCATTAGTTGATGTAGTTTTCTCATAGTGTCTATGGTCTTTACATTTTGGTTTGTTTTTGCAGTGTCTGGTACTGGTTTTTCCTTTCCATATTTAGTGCTTCCTTCAGGAGCTCTTGTAAAGCAGGCCTGGTGTTGACAAAATCCCTCAGCATTTGCTTGTCTATAAATGAATTTATTTCTCCTTCGCTTCTGAAGCTTAGTTTGGCTAGATACGAAATTCTGGATTGAAAATTCTTTTCTTTAAGAATGTTGAATATTGGCTTGTAGGGTTTCTGCAGAGACATCCGCTTAGTTTGATGGGCTTCCCTTTGTGGGTAACCTGACGTTACTCTCTGACTGCCCTGAACATTTTTCCCTTCATTTCAACCTTGGAGAATCTGACAGTTATGTGTCTTGGGGTTACTCTTCTTGGGGAGTGTCTTAGTGGTGTTCTCTGTATTTCCTGAATTTGAATGTTGGGCTGTCTTGCTAGGTTGGGGAAATTCTCCTGGATAATAACCTGAAGTATGTTTTCCAGCTTGGTTCCATTCTCTCTGTCACTTTCGGGTATACCAATCAAATGTAGGTTTGGTCTTTTCACACAGTCCTATATTTCTTAGAGGCTTTGCTCATTCCTTTTCATTCTTTTTTTCCTAATCTTATCTTCATGCTTTATTTCATTAAGTTGATATTCAATCTCTGATATCCCTTCCTCCGCTTGATCGATTTGTCTATTGACACTTGCGTATGCTTCACGAAGTTCTCATGCTGTGTTTCTCCGCTCCATCAGGTCATTTATGTTCTTCTCTAAACAGGTTATTCTAGTTAGCAGTTCCTCTAACCTTTTATCATCATTCTTAGCTTCCTTGCATTGGGTTAGAACATGTTCCTTTGGCTCAGAGGAATTTATTATTACCCACCTCCTGAAGCCTACTTCTGTCACATGTCAAACTCATTCTCCATCCAGTTTTGTTCTGTTGTTGGCATGGAGTTGTGATCCTTTGGAGAAGTGGCATTATGATTTTTGGAATTTTTAGCCTTTTTGCACTGGTTTTCCCTCATCTTCATGGATTTATCTACCTTTTCTCTTTGCTGTTGATGGCCTTCAGATGAAGTTTTTCCATGATCATCCTTTTTGTTGATGTTGATGCCATTCCTTTCTGTTTGTTGGTTTTCCTTCTAACAGTCAGGCCCCTCTTCTGCAGGTCTGCTGGAGTTTGCTGGGGTTCCAATCCAGACCTTGTTTCCCTGGATATCACCAGCTGAGGCTGCAGAACAGCAAAGATGGCTGGCTGTTCCTTTTTCTAGAAGCTTCGTCCCAAAGGGGCACTCGCCAGATATCAGACAGAGCTCTCCTTTATCAGGTGTCTGTCAACCCCTGCTGGGAGGTGTCTCCCCATCAGGAGACAATGGGGGTCAGGGACCCACTTGAGGAAGCAGTCTGTCCCTTAGCAGAGCTTGAGCACTGTGCTGGGAGATCCACTGCTCTCTTCCGACCTGGCAGGCAGGAACATTTAAGTCTGCTGAAGCTGCGTCCACAGCCACCCCTTCCTCCAGGTGCTCTATCCCAGGGAAATGGGAGTTTTATCTATAAGCCCTTGACTGGAGCTGCTTCATTTCTTCCAAAGATGCCCTTCCCAGAGAGGAGGAATCTAGAGAGGCAATCTGGCCACAACAGCCTTGCTGAGCTGCGATGGGCTCCACCCAGTCCAAACTTTTGGGGGGCTTTGATAGTATTGTGAGGGGAAAACCGCCTACTCAAGCCTCATTAATGGCAGACGCCCGTCCCCACTTCAAGCTCGAGCATCCCAGATCGACTTCAGACTGCTATGCTGGCAGCAAGATTTTCAAGCCAGTGGATTTTAGCTTGCTGGGCTCTTTGGAGTGGGATTTGCATAGGTGCACCACTTTGCTTCCTAGCTTCAGCCCCCTTTCTAGGGCAGTGAATGGTTCTGTCTTGCTGACACTCCAGGTGGCACAGGGATATGAAAAAAAAACTCCTGCAGCTAGCTCAGTGTCTGCCCAAATGGTCGTCCAGTTTTGTGCTTGAAACCCAGGGCCCTGGTGGTATAGGCACCCAAGCGAATCTCCTGGTTGTGGGTTGGGAAGACTGTGGGAAAAGCATATGTATGCCAGAATGCTCTATCCCTCAAGGCACAGTCACTCATGGCTTCCCTTGGTTAGGGGAAGGAGTGGCCCAACCTCTTGAGCTTCCTGGGTGAGGCAATGACCCACCCTGCTTCTGCTCGTCCTCTGTTGGCTATACCCACTGTCTAACCAGTCCCAGTGAGATGAACCAGATACCTCAGTTGGAAATGCAGAAATCAACTGCCTTCTGCATTGGTATCACTTGGAGCTGCAGACCAGAGCTATTCCTGTTTGGCCATCTTGCCCAGGAATCCCCTCCACTTCCAAATTTTGTTGAAAGATATAGACATTTGGGGGTAGAAGGCCACATCATGTTTTTAAAGTGATTGAGCTTATACATTTTTGTGTGGCATTTACATTTTTCATAAAACATATCTTTTATTTGTACTACATTTGCCATCTAGAATTATAATATAGGTTGGAAGAGGTTCTGAAAAGTAAATTACTAATCAGATCTGAGGAAGCTCAGAAAAACTTTGTTTATGATACTAAAAGCCTTCATCAGTATTTTAAAGTGGACATCAGAACTGATTATTACAAAAGCCCTGTATAGACAGTCTTTAGACAGTAATAACCATTATTAGACAATATTTTAAAAATTGCTTAAGGATAAGCCATTTTCCTACAATGAAATAAATAAATAACATTTTATATTTATTCCTATATTAAGATGCTCAGCTACCAGTTACTCGGTTATATAAGCTATAATGGACAAAGAAAGCATGAATTCCCCAGGTCATCACAAAAGCATGCCTGAGGGTCAATTAAAACCAGTGAAGTGATCTCCAGCAGGTAGCTTTGCATACCTTACAGAAAGGAGTCAGAAACTAGTAAAAATAAGATACATTTTTGAAAGTCTTATTATTTTTATAATGAAAGCTTTCTTCATACTTGACGTATTCTAGAAAATGTAAGAAAATTATCCAGCATATTATTCTGGGAATTCAACATTAGGTTAACATTCAAAAATCAATCAATGTAATTTAACTATGCTAACAGAATAAAGAAGAAAAATATGATATGATCATCATAATAGATGTAGAAAAATCATCTGATAAAATTCAACACTTTTTCTTAATAAAAATTTTTAGCAAACAAGGCATGTCCTTAATTTGATAAAAGATATCAACAAAAACCTATAGCAATCATCCTATTTAATGGTTAAATATTGAAAACTTTCTCTTGAGAAAATTGAGATAAGAATGCCACCATCACCAGTTCTATCCAACATCATCCTGGAGTTCTTGGCCAGTACAATGAAGTACAAAAATAAATAGCAATGTGTTAGAGGAAAAGAAAAAATATGTCATAATTTGCGTAAAATACAATTGAATAACTATTTAGAAAACGCTAACTAGTAAATTCAGCAGTGTTTCTGCATGTAAGATTGACATAAACATAAAACATTTCTAAATATAAGCAAACTTTAGAAAATAAAAATTTTATGATGGTAACTTTTAGAATAGCTTTAAAATTCATCAAGTACCTACGAATAAACCTAATACAGTGTATTCAGGATCTCTACAAATGAAGCTAGGAGGCATAAGGGAAGTTAGGGAAGACTCAATGAGTGAATAACGATACCATGTTCATGGACTGGATAATCTAGTGTTGTGTATCCAACGTGCCCTAATCGATTTATACAGTCAATGGAATTCCAATCAAAATTCCATCTTTTTTTGGTGGAAATTGACAAGTTCAATATAAATATGTATGGAAAAGCAAAAGACCAAGAATAGAAATGAAAATTTTGGAAAAGAACAAAGTGAGGACTCTCACATTGTGAAATATCTACACTTTAAATCATCAGCAATTAAGACCATGGAGTGATGAAGTAAGGATAAACAAAGCAACACACAGCATCCAGATACACTCACTTCAATTATGACAAAGGTCCTCTCTAGTGCAATTGTGAAAAGGTGTTCTTTTTCAATAAGTGGGTCTAGGTCAATTGAATATTCATATGGAAAAAAAAGTTTCTCTCGATCGCTACCTCAGACGATTAAAAAGAAATAGCATCTCTGTGGATTGCAGATCTAAATTGAAAGGTAAAACAAACATCTTTTGAAAGATAACAGAGACTGTCTCTGTGATTTTGGGGTTTATAAATATTTCTCAAATAGGCTATCAAAAACATTTGCTAGAAAAGTAAAAGACTTCTAGAGTGGACTTTATGAAAATTTTTTGCTTCTATTTATTAAAAATGGCCAGTAAGAAACAAAAAAGATAAGCCTCTAAGTGGAAGACTATGTTGGCAATACATATTCATGAGAAAGGCAGTCTTCCTTTCCTGAACTCCTATGTTCAGGAGAATCAAGGAGAACTTGATTCTCAAATCAAGAAAAACATAGACTTAATTTTTAAAATTAAAAAAATGGGCAAAATATTGAAGAAAAGAAGATATTCAAATGTCAGATATGCATAGACAGCATTGCTCAGCATCATTAGTCATCAGAGAAATTAAAAATAAGACCAAAATAAGATTATATTAAAAATGAAACAATAAATTAACTTAAAAATGAAAGCTAAAAATGTAAAACGCTGAAAATGAAAATTCTTGAGAAGGATGTTGAACAAATGGAAATCTTATATTCAGGTAGTCATTATGTAACATGAGCGGGCCACTTTGAAAGATTGTTGGGTAGTATTTACTGAAGCTGAAGATCCACAAACTCTATGACATTCTGAACATTCAGAAACTCTGTGACATTCTATCATAGAGTTTACTTAACAGAAATGAAAATCTATGTACATCAAATGACATACACAAGAATGTTCATGACAGCAGCCTAAAACCTAATATAACCAAATAGTCATGGTATATTCACATAAAGTAATGCTATACAATAACATAAATGAAGGCACTATTACTGCTCACAGCATCATGGGTGAATTTCACAGACATAATATTGAGCAAAAGAAGAAACATAAAACACTAAGCGCAGTATAAACCTATTTCCATGAAGCACAAAACCAGGTAGAGCAAAGAGATAGCCAAAGAAGGCAGCCCACTGGTTACCTTTTTGGAAATAGTGTAACAACTTGGAGCAGACAGAAAGGAGGTTACTGTGTTAGTGGAATGTCCAATTTATCCAATTTATTCATCTGAGTGGTGAGTGCATGGGTATGCTTGCTTGCTTTGTGAAAATCCTTCAAGCTATATCTATATTCTCTCCTTACCTTATGGTGTGTAGGATAGATTTCAATAAAAACTTTTTCAATTATAAAAGAAAAAAATATATATTTGCCATTTTTATAACGAAGAAGTCACTGAATATCATTTACTTAAAATATCTCAAAGGAAATGTATATTTCAAACCAGAGAGTTGGTATCCCTGGCTATACAGTGGATTCGTGGGCAGTGTTATGTGAATTGCTTGATAGAGTAGCAGAATCTTTCGTTTGTACATCCTAAAGTAATTTCTCTGGTGCCAGAAACAATTTTGCTCCTTGTTCACAGACGCTGAAATGGAATTATAAATGGCTTAAACAACTTACTAATAGCCACAATCAGTGGCATATGAAAGAGGAGACAGAGGTACTAAAATCCTACAAGCATTTTCTATTCTGCCAGAATCTCTGTCAGTGGGTTCTTTCTTCATTTTCATTGGCATTCAATTATTTTTTTAAAGTCACAATTTTAAAGAAAACAGTGGATACTAGGTAATTCCCCCAAATATGAGGCCAATGTTCCATAGACCAACGTGTAGTCATTTTGTAGTTTGTCGACTGATGATGCTTTTTGACCTGCTTCTGGTTTTGAACTTCAGAATATGATTATGTAATGTCACATTACAGAAAACACTAAAAAAGGACACTTCTCATTGAATAGTGCCATTGTACTCAGTGTTCTGTGGCTGTTTTGTGCTGTGCGGTTTATGTGGTTTTAATTGTTATTGTTTATGATGATGATGATGTTTTAATTGTTGATGTAACACCCTGAGCATCTTGGTGAAAGCTTCATAATAATTAAAATATTATTATAATAGTTCCTGGAAGGTAAAGAAATAGACAGGGTTCCTTAGAGCAGAGTTTTTGTGGCAACTAATTGCACCAAAAATCAACATATTTCCTCTGGGGCTGTAGGAGGTAAGACTAAAAAGCACATTTCTTTGCCACCCCCAGTCCTCCCTGCTGCTCCTACTGCCTTTGTGACTAACAAGGTTTGCTTTTTTATTTCTTAATTCAGTCTGATTACTCACAGTGTCAGCTCTGATATCCCCACAGTCTCAGTGGCATTATTGCAACCTGAGAAATACACAAAACCTACAGTACACATACACGTTGTCAGTGGTAATCATTTTTCTTGATGGGTATGTTAGCTTTTTGCAACGTCTGTTGCTCTTTTTACAAAAAAATTAAATTTATTTATTAATTATTAACTTATTTAGTGGAGGAAAGAAATTTTCAAAAAGTTGAATACTTCTGTGCATTGGAGTTTGACTTTTATCTTTTATTTTAATGTCGTAATAGTTTTAATAGCTGATTTTAATGGATATTTTCTATCTTTGAAAAGAAACAGTTCATTAATGCTTTTGTTCCATGCAGTGCGTGTGTGTGTGTATGTGTGTGTGTGTGTGTAAGTGTGTGTGTATACTAGAAAATAGTGGTTGTCCTGTGGGAAGAGATGATAGGTGATTATATCCTTTCAAATGTATTTCTTTGCTTTCTGCAAAAGTACATGCATTATTTAATTTCTAAAACTTTATTAGACCATATGGGTCAAATATTTCTAATCTGCCTTCTATTGTTAAATTAATGGTTATGCATTCAGAATCATCATATATAGATCAAAACTCTTATTTTTAAAATTGGATTTTATAATGCCCAAAGACAAGCTTTATCTACCTTTTTTTAACTTACTTTTTATTATAGGAAGTCAAATATGAACTATTCCAACTGATCAATTTTCATAGACTTCATGAAGGTGAGAGTATGAAAGAGAATTTCATGCTTTTTAGAGATTTAATGCTATAAATAATCACATCAGTCTCAACTAGAGAATCCTATGAATCTGCCAACAAATGTTCCTAGTCTTTACATGCCTGATAACTAAAAATGACTTAATTCTATTAATGATTCCTTTGAAACAAAAAAAGTATCACAGAATGGAATTTGCAGATCTGGAACATGAAAATTATCAAAAACCTTTTTATAGAAAGCAGTAGCAATTAATGCTATAGAGCTACAATTTTATACTGAATTTGGGGGGTTAAAGATGAAAGGTGATAGCATAAAGTTGTGCTTCACTGAAAATATTTAATGTATAATTTTTATCTTAGATTAATTAAAATATTTTAAAGTATGCTTCTTTTAAAGAGTAACTTTTAAGGAGAATGGAATACAAAAATCAATCTTTTCAACACAAGTCTAGCATTGTAAAAAAATTATGAAATGTATAAATTTAATTGATTCTCTTTGGAAGTGAATACAGCCATTAACTTTTTGTTGGAAAAGTTTGACGTTACTGGGTTCTAACAGGTAGGTAAGACACAAAGAGAAGAAAACTGGGAATTTCTAGAAAAAATGCTAGAAAACAAATGTTTTCCTTTATTTTCCCATTTGAGATCAACATTTACAAGCTATGAATTCACTTTTTGCTTTTGGATGTGGACGAGGGTAAAGTTTTGGAATACTCACTGAATATCCTTGTTTGTCCATAATGTTATATATTCAAAGTCGTAATTTAATGACACATATTTTAGCTGCACACAGTATTCTTTTAATGGTACGTCAAGAATTCTTGGGCTGTAGAAAAGACTATTTTTTTTTCTCCCCAGGTAGAGTTGACCATTTCCTTTTTCTTCTGCTGAATCTTTTTTACAGTGTATATCACATTCTATACACATGCTGGTTTATATGTTATCTCTCTCTACCAGATTGTAATGTGAATAAGCCATGTCTTCATAGCCCTGAGTCATTCACATTGCTTCACCATAAATGTGTTTGCAATAAGTGATTTATAAATTATTAAATGAATGAATAAACGCTTTTGTAAACCACACCTCATTGACCCAGAGATGTGTATATAACACCTTAGCATTAATTTAGGAAGCTATTTTAGAAGACTATCCAAGAACAAAGTATAACCAATTACTTCTGGGTAGTTGGAATGCAACTCAGAAGGCTGTCCTGTGGAAGCGATCAGAAGTTACTGATAGCATTTGCACAACATCAGTTGCAAATTAATGAGCCACTATACTTTTGGCTTTGAGAGTATCAAATTAGGAGTAGCCATTCTTAGAGCCACAAAGGTTTAATAAAAGCAGAATCTACAAAACTGAACAATAGCTGTCAGAAACACTTCTATGAAAATATTTATCAGCACAAATATAAGAAAATGCCCAGCATATTATGGATTGTGATTAGTCATAGATAATGACTACATGGTGGATACGAAAGGACTGAGAAATTTACCTGAGAAGAGTATCTTGAGAGAACCAAGCATTTCTTACAGCTGAGAGTTTTACCAATTCCGCAGGGCTAAGGTGCTGAAGTTAATATAAGAACTTCACTATATCCGTATTTTTCACTAGAGCCCTAACTAATTATACTTTTGTTTTGGAACTTTGATGTATGACACAGAGAAGTTTTTAAAACTTCACTACACCTATATTTTCCATTAGAGATCCAACTAATTATAGTTTTGTTTTGGAACTTTGATATATCACATGGAGAGGTTTTTAAAATGATATTTAAGACACGATTTTAATATTTCTCTTTTCTATACTAAGCCAATTATTTCTTTCAAAACCTCGCATGATCATTAAAGGAACAACTCATTAGTGTAGTGGTTAGTAGGAGAGGAGTCAGAAATAATCACTCTGCTCTCTGGAAAGAGAGTTGGAACCTATCACAGTGGGCACAGGATCAAGGCTGCTGTGCATCAACCCTTAATGGGTGTTTTGGGTACATGGTGGTAGGATTGGGACTGATGGTTCAGGCCATTTGGAAGTCTGCCTCTGCCTTATAGTATTGCTTGTTTGGCAGAAAGTGCCAGAGCTGACAAATACTTTCCAAGTTTTTGCATCTGGGCACAGACAGGACTCTGCTCCTTATTTTTTTTTTATGTTCTGCCTCTCTTTCTGTGCTGCTTTGGATAAAGTCTCTCCCGAAGTTCTGCAACTTACTTACTTACTTTACTGCCTGATGTTGACATAAATGAATTTCAGGATTGAACCCAGCTCCCAAGTCTCCACTGCATTCTTTAAATTCTCTCACAGTTTTCTCATAACAAATTATGCAACATGCACATACAGAATGATGAAAACAGTGGAAAAGAGAAGAAATTACATGGATCAGGGAGATGAAACCCAGTCTACTTCCAGTTCCCTGAAGTTGTGTATCTGTTTTCATTCTCACTTTGGAAACTTTCCCTATATTTCATTTCACTTGTGTACTTTGGCAAGCAACAAATTCAGCTGCAGATACTTGCTCTTTTGACCTTAACAAGAATGAACCCAAAGTTTCTATTCAAGTGATAGCAGAATTTCCAAATATAGGAGTCGAAGTCAGTTATGAAGACATAAAGTTATACTGAAACGAATGAAGAATAAAATCTAGCAAGGCAGGAAAAAAGAGTGGGAAAAAACCTTACAGAATTAATGAAATAAAAATTCAAAGTATATGATAAAGTGATAATAAGTGATGTTAGTATAGTTAGTATAAGTTAAGTGACATTTCCTCTCATCTCTATTAAGACTTCACAGGTTCAGTTTACTCAAGTCATTGCGGTGAGCTGATTAAAAGTACTGAAATGCTATTCATCATTAAACCATCTGAATATATTATTAAAACTGCAAAATGAGTTTCCCCCAGGCAAACTGAATAAAACAAACTGCAACAACTTCATGCTGTGTCTATAGAACACAGAATAAAATGGAAATTTCTCACTCTTCACTTATTTTGATCAATGTGCATCACTAAATGCAAGAGCTGGAACCACATTTTTACTTTGCGGCCTGTAGGAGCCTGCATGGTTGTCATATTGATCTGATCAGAACCTAAATGTATCATTTTGGGGGGTTGAATTTAGCTCAGTTGTATATTTCAAAGGGATTTCAGTCTTTTAAAACTGGTTGTCTTTCATTTAGTTTTTATTTTGTTTTGTTTTTTTGTTTTTGTTTTTTGAGACAGAGTCTCGCTCAGTCGCCCAGGCTGGAGTGCAGTGGCGCGATCTGGGCTCACTGCAAGCTCCGCCTCCCGTGTTCACGCCATTCTCCTGCCTCAGCCTCCCAAGTAGCTGGAACTACAGGCGCCTGCCGCCAAGCCCGGCTAATTTTTTGCATTATTGGCCCATGAAATAATACAACAAAGAGGGCGAGTACGGTGGCTCACACCTGTAATCCCAGCACTTTGGAAGGACAAGGCGGGCGGATCACGAGGTCAAGAGGTCTAGACCATCCTGGCTAACACGGTGAAACCCTGTCTGTACTAAAAAAAAAAATACAAAAAATTAGCCAGGCGTGGTGGCAGTCGCTTGTAGTCCCAGCTACTCAGGAGGCTGAGGCAGGAGAAAGGCGTGAACCTGGATGGCGGAGCTTGCAGTGAGCCGAGATCGTGCCACTGCACTCCCTCCTGGGCGGCAGAGTGACTCCGTCTCAAAATAAATAAATAAATAAATAAATAAATAAATAAATAAATAAATAAATAAATAACACTAATAATACTACAACAAATAAAAATTATGTTTGGATTAAATGAATATAAAGAAATTAATATGATTAAAATATTCTTAGATTGATAGTCAAAAAGATGGGGGAGAATTAGAAAGAGCCTTTGGGAATTTATTTTCTACACCTCCATTACTTGCTTTTTCATGAAACATGGATGGTATCAGGTACCTTTACAGACACATGGAGAGACCAGAGAGAGAGATTGCTTACATTATAATGGGAAGGAATGATGTATGGTTTATAGGGCATCATAGGGTAAAATGGATAAAATGGGAATGCATAGTAGGACATTTACCTTAGACTTGGGATACAAAGGTTTCCCAATAAAGTTGATAACAATAGCAATTATTTCCTGAATAGTCACCATATGCTAGGTACTAGATTAAGCTCTTCATATGCATTAACTCGTTTATTCTCTAACAAAATTTTGAGAGGTAGTGTCAACATTCTCACTGTATACATGAGTAAACAGGTTTCCAAAGACCTTTTCCCCAAAGCCCCTTACTAGAAAACATATTTGAATTTAGGTCTGAGTGATTCATAGCTGAAAGCTCTTAACTTCTAGGCCTTATGTTAAGGTAAGTACTGAAGGACGACCTATGAGTAATCTTCCGCTAGGAACTGCACGTCTAAGTAACACGGGTGCTCAAATGAGCACACAAAGAGTTTGAGACAAGGATGTTTACAGAAGCAATGTTTATTAAGCAAGATTTGTAATAAACTAATTGTCCACTAATGAGGGAATATTTTAAAAAGTAGGCATCTATAAAGGAGGTTGTAAAATATTATAAAGAAGAATCCAACCATCTGGATTCAAAATTCAGCTCTGCTTTTTCCTCACGGTGTGACCTTGAGTATGTAGTTATACTTCTCTGTGACTTTATTTTCTATTTGTAAATTAGAAATGCTAATGTATATCTAACTCATTTATGAGAATTGAATAAAACAGTCCAGGTAAAATACCAAAATGTCTTGTTCATAATAGAGTTAAATAAATATTAGCCATTATTATGTAATGGATCTTGTGCATAGTTAAAAGAAGTTATGTTCTAGCAATGAAAAACCCTCCAGGACATATTTCTGAGTGTAGACAAAGAAGTTGCAGATTACTGACATGACATAGTATTTATGAAGCTGTGTTCTTTCAAAGAGATATCTCACATATATAAACACATATGAAAAGGACACCTGATGGTCTTTTTTTTTTTTTTTCTTGGTCACACAAATAGCCCTTCAAAGCATCAACACAGCTATCATAATTTTGTCGGTCTTTACTAATCGTGTTTATGCATGACTGTCAGGGAAAAAAGTGACTTGGGTTAGAGGGGAGGGAGGAACATCTGTTAAAGTTATACTTTTCATTTGCTTTGACATAAACATGTACACATATGAATATGTGTATGCCTTTCTAAAGTTGGGGAAAGGCCAAGTTCCGTTGTCCCATTGAGAACAAAAATACATTCTGGAAAGACTTCAAACATGCTTCTGCCAAATATGGCTTTCATCCTATTTTCAAACAAATATTGATGTCTTTTGCTAGCAGGATTCTTTAAAAGGATAATGAAGTTTAAATGTTTTTCTGTCACTAAAATCATGTACCTCTTTAGGAGATATTGAGATTTTCTTAATTCCCCGGGAACTTTGTAGCATTATAATGGCTATTTTTGAATAATCGCACTGTTTATTTAAATCCTATCATCTCTGAGGGTATAATTGCTGCCATCATTTGCATTTTGTCCAAGTGCACTTTCGGTATTATTCTTCATAGATATTAAAGCCTTGCCACGTTCCTGTTGTTCCTGGAGGAGAATGTGGCTGGCCTGGTACTTTCAGTCTTCACATTCTTTCTCAGCCATGCCAGTCATTTTGCTCATACAACTGAGGCAGTCTCAGCAAGGTTTGTGAAAAGCATAAACTCTGCAGAAGTGTGGGAAATGACTAAGTTTCTGGAATTTCATGAGAAAGAAAGATTCTGGTGCGAGTGAGGGGAGGATTGGGGAAGAAGTTCTGGCATCATCTAAATGTTCACAGATTCAAGCAAATGAACGTTTGTCTCTTGATGCTAAATCCATCACTTTTTGGGTAAGGAATAAAGCATTCTCCTTTCAATTATATTCAGGCTATTTTGAGATTTTAAATATTATTCATATTGGCAGAGAATGTACACATGTATGCATATACACATACATGCATAAATAGATGTGTGTTCTATCTATCTATCTATCTATGCATCCATCCATCCATCTCATCTATTTATCTACAAGAATGCCAAGCACAACGTTTTCTTTTAAAGCCAAGAATACATTCTTTTGAATATTTAAATTTGCCTTTTTTCTGGAGGACAATAACTCTTTTTTTCAAGTGTACTTTCCAATCAGAAATTATGCAGCCCTTCTATAGAGTAGAGCATTTAGGACCTTGCATTACTCATTTGAGAAGTTCTTAACTATTTGAGATTCTAGGTAACAAAAGAAAGAAATACTTCATTTTTTATATTTTTAATATAATTAGTAAAATATGCACAGATTTTGCAATTTATAACAATCTTTCAAATTTATTTTTTATTTTATCTTTATACACAACTATAAAATAGGTCGATTGCTTTTTACTAGAGACAACTGATTATCTTTTTTAAGATAAACTTTTAAAATTAGATGTTATTTTTTCTCAATATTCTATTTCTGATAAATCAAGAGAAGTTTTTAAATTACATCATTGCTTTCCATACAGAGATAAGTTATTCTGAGTAGAGGCCTTTTAAGTTTACACAAGCCTACAAAGAGCACTGGCTTTAAAACAAGGTTTACCTTAGTATTTTTCTATCACTGACTCTGGACTTTTGCAGATTAACATGACAACATTATGTTCTACTTAAAAGTAATTTTTTCAATTATAAAAGTTTCAATCAGCTTTTCGGAACCTATTTTAAAATAACACCCATTTTTGTAATTTTGTAAGTCTAACATGCAAATCTTTCTTTTTAGAAAACTTAGAAATTATTGAATAATATAACGCAAAAAAATAAGCAACTCAGAACTCTACTTTCCAGAATTTCTAAAAAACTAACATTTTGGCTTATGTATTTCCAGACTTGAATATATAATTCAAAAAGGACATATAGTTAAAAACACAGGGGCTACATTGTTTCAAATAATAGTATGTTATTACTACTTTAAAGGTAATCAGATAAATTTTAAAATATGATTTAAAAACTGCACAGTGTTTCTGGTATGCTAGTAACAAATTTATTTTATTAACCCTGTTCTTCATCATTTAGATGGCTTCCTGATTTAACTTTTAAAATTAGTGCTGTAATAAACATCCTTACTTAGGGATGTTCCCTGGCCTACAACAGTTGGATTTATAATTTTTTTGACTTTAACTGGCTTATTGGGACATCATTCCATGATAAGTTGAGGAGCATCTGTATTCATCTTCTCCCACTTGTTCAGTGTTTTTTTTTTTTTTTCTGCAGGATAAATTCCTAAGAATGTTATCGTTGAAATAAAAACTTAGATCCTCAAAAGGCACTTTCAGCATATGGCCACGTTGTTTTTCCAGACAGACTCCACTAATTTACGCTGTCGCCAGCAGGTTTTAAGTAACCATCTCTCCTTACACCCACACCGGTATTATTATATTTTTAAAATCTTGAAAAATATCTAAGTGAATAATTATTATATATGTTGTATATATATGTGTATGTATGAATGAGACAGGGTCTCATTCTGTTGCAGGCTGGAGTGCAGTGGTGCAGTCACGGCCCACTGCAGCCTCATCCTCCCAGGCTCAAGTGATTCTCCCACTTCGGCCTCCGGAGTAGCTGGGACTACAGTTGCGCACCATCATGCCTAGCTAACTTTTGTATTTTTTGTGGAGACAGGGTTTCACCATGTTGCCCAGGTTGGTCTCCATACAAGCAATCCTCCCACTTTGGCTTCCCAAAGTGCTGGAATTACAGGTGTGAGCCACCATGCCTGGCCCAAATAATGGAATTATATTGTTACTTTAATTATACTTTGATATAAGCTGAGGTTGATTATATTTATTGTTAACTTACTTCCAACTCAGGTAGTATTTTTCTTTACTTAAAAACAACTTTAGAAGATGTATTGCCATGCCATATATATAATATATACACACACACATACACACATACACACACACACATACACACACATATATATACACACACACATATATATGTACACACACACACACACACACACACATATATAAAACTTCTTTATTTTCAGTCTATTCCTGTTAGAACATGAGCTCTTGTTTCTTTTGTTATGGTTATTGGTCTGTCAATAACACCTAAAACGGTACCTGATACAAGGTAGACTTTCAAACTATCTTTGTTGAACGCAAGAATAAATTCATACTTTTTTGGTGTGTAAATTAACTCCTCATCCTCTTTATGTATTTTCTTTTGGAAAAATACTTTGGCATATCTTCATAAGATATTGATTTGTAAGAACTAATTATGTATTTAGGTTGTTATCTGCCCTATATGTTACCTTTTTTTTTGGTTTGTATTTCTTTTTTTTCTTTCTTTCTTTTTATTTTGTTTTTTGAGACAGTAAGTATTTCACTCTTGTCGCCCAGGCTGGAGTGCAACGGCACCATCTCAGCTCACCACAACCCCTGCTTCGTAGGTTTAAGCAATTCTCCTGTCTCAGCCTCCCGAGTAGCTGGGATTATAGGCGTACACCACCATGCCCAACTAATGTTTTGTATTTTTAGTAGAGACAGGGTTTCTCCATGTCGGTCAGGCTGGTCTCAAACTCCCAACCTCAAGTGATCTACCCACCTCGACCTCCCAAAGTGCTGGGATTATACGCATGAACCACTGCACCTGGTCTTTTATTTGTATTTCATCAGTATATTTAATTTAACATTATTATTATTAATTTTTATTTTTTGGAGAGAAGATCTCACTCTGTTGCTGAGGCTGGAGTGCAATGGTGCAATTATGGCTCATTGCTGCCTCAAAGTCCTGACCTCCAGCCATCCTCATAACTCAGCCTCACAAGTAGCTGGGACTATAGGTGTACACCACCACACCTGGCTTACTTTAACTGTTGAAAAGTCATCAGATTTTTTTCTTTTAATTTGTATGTTGAAATATATCCTTATTTTTCTTTTTGATCTTTTTTTAATGTTGAAAGATACCTTTCTTTTACTAATGTGAGATTTAATTATGCCTTCTTCTAGTTATCTTAGAGCTAGACTCATTCTATTTGGCATTTTTGTTGGTATAAATTTTGAAGTATGTATTTGTAAGGGAGAAAGGTGAATTTCACAAGAAGGTGACAATTTACATTAAGGCATAGGGAAAACTGACAAGGCTTGAGGAAATGCATTAATTACGGCAGCTGGGATTCTCTGAAATTTGGAGAAATGTGCTTGATGCCCGGGTTGGATAAATAAATATTAGAGAATATGAGGGACCTGCTCTAACTTTTTAGAAAAAGGTTACCATGTTGAGAAAAAGCACTTTTTAAGTTGAAATGATAACATCATGTGACTTCTTTTCTATGTGAAGTGAAAGGTGAAAAAATCTTCTGAAAGTAAAGATTTGGAACTGAGGAACAATGAATATTGCACTTGACTTATAGGTTGATAAGTCCAGAAGCGAATACTTTCCCAGTGCCAAAGAAACTCCACAACAGTGAAAGAAATATGACGACAGACAACAGGAAAGAAAACCCATAAAGAAGTACAACAATCATCCTTAACATTGTCTGATGTTGTAGTTTTTTTTTTTTTTTAATAGACCCAATGAGGATTTGATGAAAAAGCTGAGAATTCTCTATTAAGGTAAATACATATTCATACTATTTTGCAAATAATTTTTAGCAAACGAGCTGATTCTCCTACACTAAGTAAAGAACTACTGATCTATGGAATACATAAAACTTTCTCTTTAAATTTATTCTCAACCTGCTGGAAACTTATATCTAAATAGAACAATGGAATCTTCAGAAACACAATAATGTCAGCATTGTGACATGTAGGGTTTAACAATAAAGAATACAGTAAATATAAATGGAAGGGAATGTTCACTTTCTCTGGTTGTTACTTTGTTATTTCTTTCTTCCACTCCTCAGACTGCTCTTCGGGTATGTGATGGTTAATTTTATATCTCAACCAATTGGGACATGAGTTGCCCGGATTAAACGTTATTTCTGGGTATGTCTGTGAGAGTGTTTAAAAAAGAAATTAGCATTTGAATCTGTGGACTGAGTAGAGCAAATGTCCTTTCCCAATGTGTGTAGGCATCCTCCAAATCCAATGAGAGCTGCCATAGAAAACAGTGGGAGAAGAAGGAGGAATTCACTCTCTCTGTCTGACTGCTTGAGCTGGAACCTCAATCTTCTGCCCTCAACTGGGCCTTGCTTAGCCCTTCATCTTTTAGTTCTCAGAACTCCACCATTGGCTATTGTGGATCCTAGTTTGCAGTAAGCAGATTATGGGACTTTCAAGCCTCCATAATCATGTAAGTCATTCTCTTATAATAAATCATATATTGGAAAAATCATTAATAGAATATATAGCTCACCCTTGAAAAACATGGGGGTTAGGGGTGCCAAGCCTCCTTTCCAGTAAAATAGCCATGTATAATTTTTGACTCTCCAAAACTTTACTACTAACAGCCTACTGTTGACTAAAAGCCTTACTGATAACATAAAGTCAGTTGATACATATTTGGTATATGTATTACAAATTGTATTCTTAGAGTAAACTAGAGAAAAATGTTATTAAAATTATAGAAAAGAGAAAATCTATTATTCATTATGTGAAAGTAGATCATCATAAATGTCTTTATTCTCATTACCTTCATGCTGAGTAGGCTGAGGAGGAGGAAGAGGGAAGAGGGAAGAGGAGGGGTTGGTCTTGCTGTCTTGGGGGTGGCAAAGGTGGCAGAGATGGAGGACGTAAAAGGGGAAGCAGGGGAGGGAGACGTACTTGGTGAAACTTTACAGAAATGCATCATAAGTTCTGTCTAAATTTGTGCTTTTTCATTTTTTAAAAAAGATTTCTATACAATACCAATCCTCCTACCATTTGCTTTAGTTTCAGTTCTTGAATCATAGATGCATCCATGTCATAAAATAAGTCAAAAGCAGTCTTGAATAATCAGAACACTTCTGCGAGACTGAGAGACTGTCTAATGGCAATCTATTTTCTGGCACTGCTTCCTGTGTGTCTTTTTACTTCTTCTGTACACTGATTCAGAAGCACTCATCCATATCAAGTCATCTTCTGTTAATTCGTCTGATGTGGTGTTTATTAGCTGTTGAGTTTCTCCAAGATTCATATCTTGAAACCCTCAATCCCTACCTTTCTTTTTTTTTGTCATATCCATAGTCTCTTTCATGATTTCCTTGATTGTCTCTGTTGTAAATCCTGTGAAGTCACAAACAACTGGACACAGTTTTCTCCAGCAGAATTTATTATCTTTGGCTTAATGGCTTTGTGGCTTCTTCTGTAACAATGATGGCATCTTCAATGTTGTAATTCTTCCAGATTTTCATGATATTTTCTCTATTGGGGTTTTCTTTCATAGTGTTAATAATCCTTTCCATAGAGCACTGTGTGTAATGAGCTTTAAAAATCCATATGATCCCCTTATCTTGAAGCTGTATTAGAGATGTTGTGTTTGAGGGCAAGTAGCCCACTCTGACGCTTTTAGTGTTGAACTTATGAGGTCTGAGTGGCCAGGGCCATTGTCCAATGTCAGAATAACTTTAAAGGCAGTCCCTTATTGGCAAGGTACTTTCTGACTTCAGGGACAAAACATCAATGACACCAATCCAGAAAAAGGATTCTCATTGTCCAGGCCTTCTTGTACAACTAAGAGAATGGTAACTAGTGTTTCTCTTTTTCCTCCAAGGCTTGGTGTTTTGCAGCTTTATAGATAAGGACAGTCTGATCATAAACTCAACTGCACTGGCACAAAATAGTAGAGTCAGCCTGTTCCTTTCTGCCTGAAATCCTGGTTCTCATTTCTCTTTATTAAAAATGTTTTTTATGGTCTTTTTTCCCCCAAATAGAGTACTTTCATCTGCATTGAAAACCTGTTCAGGAACAAATTCTTGCTCCTCAATGATTTTCTTAATGGTATCTGGGAAATCATCTGCTGCCTCTTGGTTAGCAAAGAAGCTGCTTTTCCTGTTATCCTACATTTTTAAGCCAAATCATTTTCTAAAATTATCAAACCATCCTTTGCTGACATTAAATTCTTCAGCTTTCAACCCTTCACCTTCCTTTAGGAATTCCCCTTTTCTTGACTTATATGAGAGTCCATAGTATGCCTTCCTTATGGAAATTCTGCACCCATATTAAAGCTGCATTTTCAATACAAGATAAAAAGGTATTTTGCAGAAAGTGCAAGACTTTTGTACCTGCTCACATAGCTGCAGTGATGGCTTCATGAACATCCTTTTCTTTTTAACATTGGTCTTTACACTGAATTCATTTATCTTCAAATGGCAGGCAACCACAGCTGCAGACCTTAATCTATAGTACATACCAAGCAATTCAACTTTTTCTTATATTGTCATGACTTTTCTCTGCTTCTTGGGAGCACTACCAGCATCACTAGTGGTACTTGATATGGGCCCCATGGTGTTATTCCAGGTTTACAGTATTGCACTAAACATAATGAAAAATATGTGAGAACTATGAGAGATACTTTTTTACTGTAATATGCAATTTACTGGAGAAAGGAATTGCTCACCAGAAATGTTAACATGACTCAGCATTTTAAGCTGACACAACACTGAATTAGCAAGACAAGGTGGCAATAAAATTATTACAGTTGTGTAGTATGGACAGTTAATTTTATGCAGTAATGATTTAATACTGCATGTTTACATTTGTTTACATTTGTCTCAACTGTGAATGGTATCAGGTATGGTCTAAGTGTGTACATAAGTTTTGAAAAATTTTAATTTTTTATAAAAAATTTGTACATATTTTATGGTAGTAAATAATAAAACAGTATGTACATATTTTATGCATTCATGATATATCTAATCTTTTATTTTTTTATTTTTATTTTTTATTATACTTTAAGTTCTAGGGTACATGGGCACAATGTGCAGGTTTGTTACATATGCATACATGTGCCATGTTGGTGTTGTGCACCCATCAACTTGTCAGCACCCATCAACTCGTCATTTACATCAAGTATAATTCCCAATGCCATCCCTCCCTTCTCCCCCCTCCCCACAATAGGCCCCAGTGTGTGATGTTCCCCTTCCCGTGTCGAGGTGATCTCATTGTTCAATTCCCACCTATGAGTGAGAACATGTGGTGTTTGGTTTTCTGTTCTTGCGATAGTTTGCTAGGAATGATGGTTTCCAGCTGCATCTATGTCCCTACAAAGGACTCAAACTCATCCTTTTTTAAGGCTGCATAGTATTCCATGGTGTATATGTGCCACATTTTCTTAATCCAGTCTGTCACTGATGGACATTTG
>NW_012113919.1:208146-208474 GCF_000951035.1 Colobus angolensis palliatus
TATCCTGAGACTTTGCTGAAGTTGCTTATCAGCTTAAGGAGATTTTGGGCTGAGATAATGGGGTTTTCTAAATATACAATCATGTCATCTGCAAAAAGGGACAATCTGACTTCTTCTTTTCCTAACTGAATACCCTTCATTTCTTTCTCTTGCCTGATTACCCTAGCCAGAACTTCCAAAACTGTGTTGAATAGGAGTGGTAAGAGAGGGCATCCCTGTCTTGTGCCAGTTATCAAAGGGAATGCTTCCAGTTTTTGCCCATTCAGTATGATATTGGCTGTGGGTTTGTCATAACTAGCTCTTATTATTTTGAGAAACATTCCATCAA
>NW_012113919.1:209661-282489 GCF_000951035.1 Colobus angolensis palliatus
ATATCCTTGTTAACTTTCTGTCTCGTTGATCTGTCTAATGTTGACAGTAGGGTGTTAAAGTCTCCCCTCATTATTGTATGGGAGTCTAAGTCTCTTTGTAAGTCTCTAAGGACTTGCTTTATGAATCTGGGTGCTCCTCTATTGGTTGCATGTATATTTAGGATGGTTAGCTCTTCCTGAGGAATTGATCCCTTTACCATTATGTAATGGCCTTCTTTTTGATATTTGTAAGCCACATGGTTTGTCTGGAAGGATTTTTTTAAATTGTTGCAAATCTCCAAAATTTTTTGGTATACTGATTGGAAAAAAAAATAGATGGATTTGTGAACCTGCACCGTTCAAACCCATGTCACTGAATTATATATGCATTCTATCGTTTCTGTTTCTCTGGAGAATTCTAAGACAGTGTGCACCTTTTCTTTCCTATATGTCTGTACTTCTAATGGATGTGTGTATGTTTTTTGATTAGCAGTTGCTTTCATCCTCATAGGTTAAGCATCCTCATAGGTTAATCATAGGTTTCTAGAGCAGGACTCCAGAAAGATGAATGATGGAGTAGTTCTCTCAGAGTGGCTTCTACTAAAGGCCTTAAGCTAAAAATCCAAAAATGGTTGTTCCCTTTCCTACATAATCCCAACCCAGGTTCCCATGAGAAGAGTCCAAGCAGTCACATAGCAAGCCAAAAGGGAGTACTTGTGATGCATATACTCAGTTCAAATCTAGCAAAGATTGCTTTGAGAATTGGTAAAATAAGAAATTTTAAAAACCTGACTCAGTGGGATTTCATTCATGATAAATCTCTTCACAAAGGATTCAAAGTAAATTAACTCATCATGTTATTTACTGAAAATATTTGTCTTTTGTCTCAGGCTGTGTCTATCCAACTGGAAGAGAGCAGACTACATTATTTTCTGCTATACTAATGCCAATATTAATGTCAGTGTGGATTTCTTCATGGTCAATTTGATAATTTCTTTGGAGATGGGCCATTCTTATAGAATAATAACAGGCAAATGGAATCAATTGTACTATATTGACAAAGTTTATTGTCTTCTTTGAAATCATTTGAAAAGACAGATGTGAATTTCACTCAGGAAAAAATTGACTTTGCTTATAAAAGTTCTTTTGCTCTATGAGTTTTGCCCCAGAAACATTTGTATTATTAGGTACATATTTCATGCATAATATAAATAGGGTATTACATGTACTGGCAAAACACAGGTAAAAATGAAAAAGTTTGAAATGATAAAACTAACAGGAAAATCCCAAATATATGAACAGATATTCTCAAACTAGTTATAACTGACATATTTTTGAGTATCTAGGTGCTCTTTTTTCTAGACATTTAGTGCTGAATTGTATGAACACCGTGCTTCAAAAAATTAAAACACCCTGATGAAATTTTGTTAAAGGTAGAAATTCAGGTAAAATCCCATATCTCAAGCCTCTATGCATGGAAGAATATGACAAAAGGAAAAAATCTGGTAAAGTGAATCTGAAGGGAAGACTGGGCTGGGCACAGTGGCTCACACCTGTAATCCTAGCACTTTGGAAGATCAAGGCAGGTGGATCACTTGAGGCCAGGAGTTCTAGACCAGTCTGGTCAACATGGCAAAATCCCGTCTCTACTAAAAATACAAAAATTAGCCGGGCATGGTGGGGCATGCCTGTAGTCCCAAATACTTGGGAGGCTGAGGCACAAGAATCTCTCGAACCTGAGAGGCAGAGGTTGCAGTGAGCCAGGATCATACCACTGCATTCCACCCTGGGCAACAGGGCAAGATTCTGTCTCAAAAAAAAAAAAAAAAAAAAAAAGAAAAAGACTGATGCTGTGCATCTATAGAGATAATATCTATGTTGATGTAATACCTTATGGAGAGTGATTAATTTTACCAAAATAATTATTATGATTATGTTTAATTTATAACTGAAAACATATGTTCTGAAAGAAACTTATAGTCACTCTTACCACTAAACCAATTCATCTAGGATTCACAACAATTTAGAGAGTGATTTAAACATATAAC
The DNA here is from genome assembly GCF_000951035.1 of Colobus angolensis palliatus. Classification (NCBI taxonomy): domain Eukaryota; kingdom Metazoa; phylum Chordata; class Mammalia; order Primates; family Cercopithecidae; genus Colobus; species Colobus angolensis. The sequence goes on from NW_012113919.1 coordinate 211,689, forward strand.
ACTTTATATATTTAATAATTTCTCTGAAATTCTTGAAGATTTTAAAGAGCTAATAACAATAAAATTATAGAACAATGAAATATATGAATTTCAGCAATGACAAAAACATAGCAAAATAAAGAACAGAGCTATTAATTTTAAGAGATATAGACCATGAAGGTCACTAAATTCTTCTGTTCTTTAAGTTTTGATGAAAGTAAACACTTCTCTTCAGTAGCTTAATTCACAGTTGAAGAAGGCATACTTTTTTCCCCATGTGTAAGGGCCAGAGAAACTTATCACTACAATGTGGTATGGGGACTAAAGAATGCTAAGACAGCCCAGACATTGGCAGATGGGAACTCCTCTGACAGGCAACTGTGACTTGAGACTCACAAATAACCTTGCCAAACTTCCTTAGACTGGCCATGTTTTCTACAACTCTTGCACCTGACCCTAACTTTCTTCCTTTTTCCCTCACCAGAGTCAGAACTGCACTAAGACTTGTCAGCTCTCCTGGCCTCTTCCAGCTCCTTCTCCAGTTTCAATCATGAATGTTTCCCCTAATACATTTTTACACATCTAATTCTGTCTCAGTATCACCTCCTTCTTGGAGTATCCAAATAACACAAGTGATATCAAGAGTTATATATATTAAAAAAAGCAATAGAATGGGAATTTGAGACTGGCTTACTCAGTGTTCAGTGAGTAAAGAGGACATCATCCTATCTGGTAGATGGAGGGGACAATATCCTTTGCATAAGGTGATGTTAATTGCTAAGGATGTCACTGGTGGTGACTGGAAAAAGTCCAGGTGCACAAAAATGTTATGGTAGGGTATAAAGAGTTAGGCATTTGAAAGGTTTGTGTTGACAGTGCCTACAAAGACAGAAAAGTTTGCCTGTTACTTCTAAGTTGTATTGATGCTCTGCAGAGAGATAATAAGAGACTGATGGCTGTTAACAAGCTTTGGTATCTTACAAAGAGGCCTTTATTGCATGTGGTGGAGCAGACACAGGTGTGCAACAGCCAAAGGTCTAAAATAGTGTTTTGGAGCTTCAGAGAATTTGAAAGTTCGCTCAATGCCCTCCTTGGCTGTGCAAAGGCAAAGGTGCTGGTTAGGAAAACCTGAGGTTCTGAAATATGGGTTGGGTATCTTGATGGATGCTGTATTAGTCTCTTCTCACACTGCTAAAAAAGACATACCTGAGACTGGGTAATTTATAAAGAAAAAGAGGTTTAATAGACTCACAGTCTCACAGTCATGGCAGAAGGTGAAGGAGGAGCAAAGTCATGTCTTACATGGCGGAGACAAAAGAGCATGTGAAGGGGAACTGCCCTTTTATAAAACCATCAGATCTCATGAGACTTATTCACCATCGCGAGAACAACATGTGTTGAATCCCCCTTGATTCAATTACCTTCCACTGGGACCCTCACGAGACATGTGGGGATTATAGAGGCTACAATTCAGATGAGATCTGGGTAGAGACCAGCCAAATCATATCTTTCTACCCCTGCCCCTCCCATATCTCATGTCCTCACATTTCAAAACACAATCATGCCTTCCCAAGAGTCCCACAAAGTCTTAAATCATTCCAGCATTAACTCAAAAGTCCAAGTCTAAAGTCTCATCTGAGACAAGGCAAATCTTTCTGCCTATGAGTCTGTAAAATCAAAAGCCAGCTGTTTATTTCCTGGATACAATAGAGGTAGAGGCATTGCATAAATACACATATTCTAAATGTGAGAAATTGGCCAAAACAAAGGGGCTACAGGCCCCATGCAAGTCTGAAATCCAATGAGGCAGTAATTCAATCTTAAAGCTCCAAAAATCTTCTTTGACTCCATGTCTCACCTCCAGGTCACACTGATGCAAGAAGTGGGCTCCACGACCTTGGGCAGCTCCTGCCTGTGGCTTTGCAAGGTACAGCCCCACTCCTGGCTGCTTTCATGGGCTGGCGTTGAGTGTTTTTGGTTTTTCTAGGTGCACAGTGCAAGCTGTCAGTGGTCCTTTTATAAAATCATCAGGTCTTGTGAGACTTACCATCACAAGAACGGCACAGGAAAAAGCTGCCCCCATGACTCAGTTACCTCCCACTGAGTCCTTCTCAAGACACATGGGGACTATGTGGGCTACAGTTGAAGATGAGATTTGGGTGGGGACACAGCCAAACCATATCAGATGCCCTGAGGATATTGCCTCTGAAATTTCCCATTAACCCTCTGTGCTCCAGAGGCGCATTACTGTCCCTTAGAGAGACCTGTTACTTTCTCTGTATTGAAACACCCTGCAGAGGCCACTCTTCTCTAAGGAAACAGGTGGTCCCCCCAGAAGCAGCACCCTTATCCACTTCTGTCTGCAACATGAAAATTAGTGTTAACTACCAGAATAACCACACTGGACCTTCTAAAGAAGGCAAAAAACTACATACACTGAAAAAGTTGAAAGAATTAGCTATCATTAAGCCAGGAGTACATCCCTAGAAGGTGATTTTAAAGGCTTTTGATCAAAGAGGCCAGAATGTAAGACCGTCTAAGCAAGTATTCTTGATGTGGGGCCATTAATTTTCTTAGAACAAGGCACGTTATAGTTGGATCTTAGGAGATGGGGTAAACTTGCTGGTGGGGTGGCTCTTGGAGGCCTGAAAAAAAAAAAATGATGGCCACCAGCACTAAGTGAAATAGAAAAGCCTGAGTTGATTTGTGAAATGTTCAGGGCAGGAATAAAGAGGCTGGGAAGCAGGTGTGCTGGAGTGGATACATCATGTGAGGCCAGAAGACCCAGCAGACGATTATGCTCCATAGGAAGCCCAGAGGTCACATCATTTTCCATGTCAACATGCCAGTGAGAGAGGCACTAGCATCATCAAAAAGTTCAGTAGAGGCCTCCTCTGCAGCCCAGTGCTAATGGCAGGAGAAACTAACACAGCCTTCAGAGGCTGGGTAGGACAGCTTAAACACCAGATACCAAGAGGCCACAATTATTCTAGTCAAATGAACAGACAAAGGAGCTTGGCCCACAGGGCATGGTGAAGATGGCTGGGATATTATGGTTTTATATGTATAGTTTTTCATCCATGGTTCCTGGCTTATATCTCCCTTAGCCCTTGTCACAGTCTTTTGTTATAGTGTTGGGGTGCTTCAGGCCTCAGGAGAAGGCTTCAGGAAACATAATCTCCCTGTCTGATCTTCTGTCCTCTTTTTACTGGCCCAAGGCAGGGCCCTAATTTGATTGTGAATCAAAAGGCCCTCATTCCAGAGAGGGTCCTGATCTATACTCTGGAAGGAGAAAAGCTGCACAGAGAGGTGAAGAAGACTCTGAACAGGGAGGCCTTGCTGAGTTTCTCCAGCCTGTTGGGATCATACCCATTTTATCCAATCAGGTTTCTACATGGTTGTCAGTCATGCCTGTGTTCTGAAGCCTCCATAAAAATCTAAAAGGAAAGTGTTCAGAGAGCTTCTGGATAGCTGAACACATGGAGGTTCCTGGAGGGTGGTGCATCCAGGGAGGGCATGGAAACTTGTGTCCCTTCTCCCATTCCTCACCCTACATGTGTCTTCATCTGCATCCTCTGTAATATCCTTTATGGTAAACTGATAAATGTAAGTAAGTTTCCCCTGAGTTCTGTGAACTTCTCTAGCAGATTAATCGAGGGTTGGTCATGGGAACCCCAACTTGAAACTAGTCAGTCAGAAGTTCTGGAGGCCCAGACTTGTGACTGGTATTGAGGGGGTGTCATCTTGGAGGCTGAACCCTCAACCTGTTCAGGGAGAAAGCATCAGAATTGAATTGAAGTAGAAGACACCCAACTGGTGTCCATTGCTCAGTGTGTGGGAAAAACCTTCCACATTTGATCACAAAAATCTGAAGACAATAGGCTAAGGCACAGCTGAAACCATCCTATGAGCTAATCTTGATTAAAAAACTCTTTGGAGTGGGGATGGTGCCATGCTACCTACATGGAGGAAGTAATATAACTAATTGGACATGGAAATACTAAAATAAAAAGGCTTTTCCTGGGACAGAGATGTGTCAGCTTTCAATATCTCCTGGCAAACTCTAGCACTCATTTACTTTCATTCAGTTTGGAATATCACTGTTAGTAGCTGGTTGTCTTCATGATGTGATTGGAGTAGAATTAGGCACTCACATGGGGTGGACAATGATATTCCTCCACAATTCTGCCTCAGGTCTATGTGAACTCTGTGTTTACTCTCCTATCTCCATCATGTGGCTGAGGCATTGCACAGAAGCACGTTGATCCATTACATGGATGACATGTTGATCGGATAGGAAATGCACAATGTGGCTACTGTGCTGCAAACTGGAAGACACATGCACTCCAAGGAGTGGGAGATGAATCGTATGAAAACTCGAAGACCTATGCTTCAACATCTGACAGACGTTTTGGTGTTGAATGTATCAGTGGTGAAAAAGATGCAGTATGGAACTTATGGTAAACTCTGGTTGGAGATTTGCTACTTCCTATTGGGATTCAAGTCCATGTCACTTGAGTCAAGAAAATGTACCCCTTTGAGAAAACAACTCCTGCTGTGTTGAGGGGCCCTGGTGGAGGCTAAGCTTGAATGTGCAATGTCAAGTAGCAATGCGTCCAGAACTGCCCATTATGAACTGAATTCTGTCAGATTCACCAAGTCACAAAGTTTCACATGCCGTTAGTATGGAGTGGTTCATACTAAGATAAAACTGTTATGTTTGTGATTAAACTGGTGGAGGGCCAGAGAGCATTAGCAAACCACTGACCAGGTAGCTCAGACCTCCATGTCACTCACCAGAGTTGTACAAGTGCCCTTCCTCTGGCTCACTCTTATTGTCCTATGGTGCATTCTGTATTACCAGATGAAACAGGGGATGGAGTGTGGGGAGGCCAACTTGCTTTATATTTGTATTTCCTGTCTCGGAATGCAATGCAAGAATGAATACTCCTTCATTTCGACTATTGAAAAATCGCATAGAAAGGAAACCTTCTCAATGGATAAAATCATGAGCAGTGTACCTGGTCATTGACTTTGTGTGGAATGTAGAATAACCTTGATATTCCTGGACAGTGGTCAACGGTGTGGACATTTTGCCAGGGGTCTGGAAGGAAAAGGACTGAATATCAGAGACTGGGAGGTTTAGAGTAGTAGCATGGTGTTGAACATATGAAACGCAGCACACATTGTAAACATTTTTTGTTTTACACATTGATGCACAATAGATATGTCTACCATAGACACTGAACAACAAAGTAACAAATGTAACTCAGTTGGTTGACACTAACTGGCCTTCATTATCAGCCATTCCAGGTTTGGCATGTTCGGTACCTGTAGAGTGGCCATGTTGGCAAAGGCAGAGTCTACATAGGGGCTCAACAGCACATCAAGCTTACCTACCTACCGAGGCTAATCAAGCTACTGTTGTCTCTGGATGCCTGGCCTGTCAATGAGACGTGACTGACTACCGAGACTCCAGTGTGGCATTATTTTTTGAGGGGACCAAACAGCCACTTGCCACCAAGCTGACTATATTGGGCCCCTTCTATCATGGAAAGGCCGGTAGTTTGTTCTCAAGGATAGATGCCTATTCTATACATAAGCTTGACTTTTGTATCGTCATAGTCTCAGCTAACCCTACCATGTGGGGCTTCACAGAATGCCTGATCCACAGGCAAGGAATCCCACACAACATAACATCCAAGAAGTGGGCATCCTTTACAATGAAAGAGGTGAGGTAAAGGTCAGACAACCATGGCATCCAAGGCTATGTCACCTTCTGCACCATCTAGGACTCACCAGAACTCTGGAACAGCTTTTAAAACCCCAGCTCAAATGTCAGCCTTAAAGCAACACTCTGAAATTATGGGGAGCAATCCTTAGAATGTCGTGTATGCATTAACTCAGAGACATTTATGCAGTGCTGTGTCTGCCATGGGAAGAATATGTGGATCCAAGAGCCACAGAGTGGAAGCAGGCATGTCCTTCACTTACCACCACTAGCAATTACCCGCTCTGGAATTTTGTTCCACTGTACTCTGCCACTTTGGGTTTTTCAGAGTTGGAGGTCCTTGTAAGAAAAGTGGACATTCTCTTGCAATGGAACACAGAGAGGTCCCTTTGAAATACATGTTACAGTTACTGCCTAGACACTATGGACCCCTGGGGTCCAGAAACCACCAAGATAGAAAAGAAATCATCATACTGGGCAGAGGCAATTGACCTTTAATCAGCATGGGGACATCGGCTATTTCTGATACAATAAAAGTGGTAAGGACAGTGTATGGAATCCCAGTGACTCATGTGAGCACTTCCTAGTTCCCACTTGCCCCGTTCTAAATGTAAATAGTCATATGCAGCAATCCTGCCTGAGAAGAGTATGATTACCAAGAATACAGACCTCCAGAGATGAAGGTTTGGATAACACTACAGGGTATAGCACTAACAACCTGCACAGCTGACAGCTGATCACAGAGTGTGAAGGGAATTTTGAATGCATGTTAGAGAAGGGAGCATTTGAATATCAGTTGTGGTCCTGAGATCAATTGCATCAAAACTACCCCTTCCTTCTGAGTTTCTTGTCAAGGAGAGAGGCCCATGGGGGTACCACTCCCACACCCTGTGTGGTGAAATAAATGTAAGTGATACAAGAGGTAGACTATAGCAACCATCAAATTGTGCCTTTTGGAGTTCCAACTGACAGAGTATAATTAAGCAAGGACTGTAGCTACTGAGCTCTGAAATTCATCACCACTATTGTACCAAGGCTCCTCTCATTGCTTTCCTCAGCATTTACTTACTGAGTGCAGCAGCCGCAGAGTAGGTCATTCCTGGAAGATGGGGGAATCCTCTGATGGGTCACTTGGCTCAAGTCCTTCCCATTCGCCATTGACCTTGAGAGACTTTCTTAGAACTGCCTTCTTCCACTCAATCCTCTCTTCCTCTGTCCTCCACAAGGGTCAGATGAACATCTTTGAGAGCTCTCCAAGGCTCTCCTGGTTCTCTCCCCATTTTCCCTCATAGACATTTTCCCTAATAAATCTTTTGCCCATCTAATCCTGTCTTAGCATCTGTTTTTCTGAGAAACTGCAGTAGCACATGTGTGATGGTACAAGTCAATATCACGGAGTTTAAGTAAACTACACGGAATCATAATACTAATGAAGCCATAGGTATTTCTTGCTTCTTATATATACCAATTGGCTTTCCTTCATTCACTAATGATAACCTGTGATCCTAATCCACTCAGCAACCTTTCAATTCTTTCTTACTTCAAATAAGACAGGAAAGATTAGCTAACAACAAAATGTGAAGATGTACAGAGTTACTATTGAAAAACCTCTCAAAACATAAGCCCTTCTGACAAAAGAATATTTCTGAGGCACGATCTATATTAGAAAGTGATGTAGAGATATGTATAAGCAAAAAGTAGTGAAAGTCAAGGCCTCCACTCGCTTCAACATTCTGACATTTTCACTTTGTTTAGTGTTTTAGTTGACTTTAAATTCTAACAATTAAGAAAGCTTGCAAAATGGTTTGCAGAAGAATATTAGTGAAAGGATTATTGAGTACTTCATAAGTCCTTTGAACAGGAAACACACATCTTATAATGCAAACTAATTTCTTAAACAAATAGATGCCTGTGATTGGATGGATCTATAAATTCATGTTTATATTACTAATGGTATTATTAGCATAAATATTTTATAGCATATATTATAGCAGCTTTCAGGTAATTGATGCCTCCAAAAATATTTATTGATCTGAAATAAAAATATCTTTGAGAAGTGGCTTTGATTAGATCCATGCCATAGAGGTAAAACTGAGTCACCAGCTGGGCGTGATAAAGAAATAGTCAGACCAAAGTGTCATCAAATGGATTTTTCTGGTGCCATTGGTGGGAGTAGCATATCACTGCATAAATGACTTTGCCTCTGATGATTATTACTGACAACCAAATGGCCTATGTGAGTGCCATGTTATCATGACAGTGCAGCTGATAATTCAGGAAAACACAGACTCAGTGGGTATGTTTCCCGTGGTAACTGAGTCAGATGGCTGTACTTACTAGAGCCTAGTAGAACATAGTAGCATCTACTACGTTCAATATGATCACAGTTTCCTGCTAGGTAGAAGGCAAATTTCTGTCTTTGCATGCTTTTCACACTCTGAGAAAGAAAAAGTTCTCCAATTTTATCCCATTTTCCACTCATCACACATGTGTACTTTATAGTGAAGGTTAACGGAAGTTAGCTACAGGGATTTTCTGTTAAATATGGGAATAGATAAAGAATAAAAGGAAAATGATGGCATATGCCAAAATTAAGGTGATGAGAATCCTTTTATGAACGTGTTATAAAAATCCAAGTAGTTTTGTGACATTTTAGACAGGAAAAGCCATTTTTATACTGAAGTAATGTAGGGTTGTGCAAAACTTCATATCAGCTGATAAAGAAAAATATTACTTTCATAGGTTCACATAAGAAGTTCAAGTATTTCATCTCAGCTTCGATTTTTAAGCCATTTTCCTGCAAACTAGCAAATTTCTGCCTACAGCAAACTGATGAAAATTCATGGATGTTTTCATTCCTCCAGTTTAGGGCAGAATAGTAAAACTTTTGCCTTAGATCAAACTTTTGAATATTTGAGGGAAGGGGAAAATAAAATACCACATCATTTCTCAAATGTGAATACCCAAAGTGAAATGTGGCTGTTTCTTACATTTTTAGATGCCTGGAAGTTTTCCACAAACTTCTTCTATAACAGTCACTCTGCAGCCTTCTGCTATAAATGTTTCAGGAACTATCTAGGGAAATATTCTATTGAGAGGGAAGGCAGGATTATCTAGCAGATAGAGCGTGGAATTTGGACTTAGACAACCATCTGAGACCTGCACCTGCCTCTTTCATTGCCTTATGGTGCGGTGCTGTATAAATGATTCAGACGCTCTTTGCTTGTATTTTTCCCTGTGGCAATAGAGGGAAATAGGCTAAGCATTAGCCCCTTCTCAACTGTCAGAGAATACCATAAAGGTAAATATGACATTGTCTGTAAAGTGCTCTGACCTCTAATCCAGAAAAACAGTGCAGATATGTGAGGCCAGAGAGACTGTATAGATATTATAGAGTCCTAGCTTGGAAACGGCTTGACCCCTTCATGTCTGTATTCAGTCAGAGGTCCCTATGACACATGATCAACGATAGGTGTTACCAATTGCGAATTCCTTCTATTCTAATCTTTCCTTCAGCATCTGGGACATATTAACCTCACTCTCACAAATGCAATGAAGAGAGACAACCCTAACAGTCAATCAATGGGCATCTATTAATTGTCTAATAGGCACAATGTATTCTGTTGAGCATTAGACCTCAGATGAGAGTCTATTAGAACTATAATAATTTATGAAACAAAGCTACTGTACTCAAGACCCTTGCAATCATGATGTAGCCGGAAAGGAGAAGTGTCTGAATCATTTAAAATCATATAAGACAGCCCTCGATGCCAAACCACTGATAGGATTATTTCAAAGGGTTCAAAGGAGGGAGGGTACGGCTCAGGATAGAGGATTCTGGGATGGTCAGTTTTAATATGGTTTTAGTTTGTAATTAGAACAAACACACAAATACAGAAGAAAAAAATGCATATGTACTCACACGAGTAAAAAGATAAAGTGATACTTCTGGTAGTTACCACACTGAAAAGTGATTCATTAATATTTCTGGATGCCATCAGTTATTTCACTGTTCTTATTAATTTTAAGCAATTGTGGCCCGCCCTCCTGATTATTTCCCTTATATTGCAGATTTGAGGTATTTTGATAGTTTGTTTGTAAACCCTGGTTCAGTCAGTCAGTATGGACATATCTTACAACATAATTTCAGAATAAGGGGAGGATCATGCGCACTACTGGGAAGAGAACTGGTTGATTTTACTCTGAGACCTTGAGCCCCTCACTTTACCCCTCAAAGTCATTCGGTTGATTCATTTGTGACGTAAGAGGGTTGGACTAGATTTCATGGGCCAGTTACAGAATTCTCTGGGGGAAAAAAAATTCTCGTGCTGCTGAAAAACTCATCTTGTGTTTGTATTCTGTCAGAATCCACGATCATTCCTTGTCATTAAGATCGATAGCTCAATTTTATAGACCACGAATGCTTTAGGTAGAGGACAGCCAGATGGTAATATGATGCTCTCAAAAATGCGCTTTAACTGTAACTCTTAATTTAATCATATTCAAACTGGACGTTCCCAAGCTCTATTAAACTTTAATATTCAACTCAGTAGAGCTTTGGTCTTGCCCATAAGTACTAACTTAGATAAATAGGCTGGTTCTTGTAAAGAACTTGTGCCACAGTGAGCAAGCATCTGCAAAACAGAGAGGAGGCAGATGGCCTTTGCTGGGGGGTATATTAGCAGCATGCCTCTATTTCAAAGAACATTGGTAAAATATTTGTATTAAATATGATGGTATGTATCACCAAAAGGTTTAACAAGGTCAAAACGTCCTGTCAATTCAGAGAAAATAGTAATTCAATTTTAAGTAAAGTAGGAAATATGTCATTTGTTTTATGAGAAAACTTGCAAATTTTGATTTTCTTTTAAACAGCTATGTTTTACCATATCATATCCCATTAAGAAACTAAAATTTACTTGTACTACATGGTATAGGTAATGTGAACAGTAGTAGTATGTTGAAAAATAAAATCAGCTATATTGAACATAAAAGAGAAAAATTATTTCTCCAGAAAATTTCCTAGAATTTTAAAAGAATATGGTCTTAATTAGTGTTGTAAACTGACAATAATTAATTGTGGCATGAAACAGCTACTTTAACATATTATGAAATATGTTCATTTATTCTTTTGTTGTTGTTGTTTTGACGGAGTCTCCACCTGTTGCCCAGGCAGAAGTGCAGTGGGGCAATCTCAGCTCACTGCAACCTCTGCCTCCTGGGTTTAGGCAATCCTCCTGCCTCAGCCTCTCCAATAGCTGGGACTACAGGTGCATGCCACCACGCTCAGCTAAGTTTTGTATTTTTAATAGAGACAAGGTTTTCCCATATTAACTAGGTTGGTCTCAAACTTCTGACCTCAGGTGATCCTCCCGCCTTGGCCTCCCAAAGTGCTGGGATTACAGACATAAGCCACCACACCTGGCAGAAATATATTCATTGATTCTATGAGGGAGTTTGTGCAAAGTCTATAACATGTTATGCACAATTTAAATTAATATTTTCCAATAGAAATATAATGCAAATCACATATATGCATTTTTTAATTTTGTAGTTTCTATATGAAGAATAGTGGAAAAGATAGAGGTAAATTAGGTTTTTATAGATTTTATTTAGCACAATATGTAAAATGTTTTCACTTTAAAAGTAAACATTATTTAAATACTGCAATTTTTAAAATCAAGCCTTCAACATTTAGTGTGTATTTTATTTACAGTACAATTCAATTCAGATTAGACACATTTCAAGCATATGATAGCCACATGTGGCAAGTGACTATTGGTAGTGTGGGTTTAGATGGTGAGAATACACTATTAAGCAACAAAGACATGACTACTTTCTTATGGCTTATAATCTAGTATGGAAAACAGATTCTGAACAATAAATTACAAATGTGATATTTAGCAATATGTGTTAAAAAGCATTGCAGTCATGTGTGGCATAAAAATGTTTTGGTCAATGACAGACTTCATGTACAATGGTGGTCCTGTAAGATTATAATATAGTATTTTACTGTACCTTTTCTATGTATAGATATGTTTAGATAAACAAATGCTTATCCTTATGTTCCAGTTGTCTACAGTATTCTGTCCAGTAACATGCTGTACAGGTGTGTAGTCTGGAAGCAAAAGGCTATACATGTAGCGTAAGTTTGCAGCAGGCTACACCATCTAGGGTGGTGTAAGTATACTCTGATGTTTGCACAATGAGGAAATTGCCTAACGATGCATTTCACAGAATGTCTCCCTATCGTTAAGCATGGCATAACTGTAAATAAAATTAATATTGTTGAGTACATGCCTTACATTTAATGAATTTCCACTTCACATATGCTACAGATAATGTGTTTTTCTATGTGAGTGAGATCACTCTTGGCATTTTTTAGGGAATGCATTCTAAATTAATATACTTTTGTAGTCTATTAGCATTCTTTTATCTTTGTGCTTCCCACTTTTCCCTTATCAGGATTACATTGTAAGTTTGAAGTTAGAGAGGTATAAGCCAGAGCATAAAAATCCTTTAATACAATTATATGTTATTTAAAAAATTAAAGTAGTTTGTTGTAAAATAAAGAAAAGTTTTCAAAGAAACTTCATTTAGGATAAGAGAAAATTCAATATTTTTCCATGCATTTCCCATAGCTTTATAATTTCTAAGATTTTTCCTGGCATGTGTTTGCAAAGGCTTGTTAGTATGCACTATAGACTTTTTCTAGGTTATTACAAAAGTAGTTTATTTCTTATGAAATGTTACAATTATACCTAATTTATATATACAGGCTGGTGTCAAGAGAATACTTAGCTGTTAAGATAATAGCTAAGGTAATAATAAAACAATTAAAAACATAAAAAGAATAGTTTATATATGAGATAGACTCAGTCTTGTTGAAAGATAGGCCTTTATTGATTTCATGTAACCCAGGCTTAATCGTGGATGGTACCGAAGATGGTTATATATTTATTGAGATTTGAAGAATGCCAAAAAGCACAGATGAACCAAAAGTTTAATGTTCACTCATCTGACTAAAAATATATCTTTTCCATGTTGCTTCTTAAACAAAAATTGCTGTAGAATTTCAGACAGAGAAGACTGCGTGGATTGCAAGAGTCAAGTCCGTAAGAGAAAATTCCTAACCTGGAATTTAATGACTGGATAGAGCTGGATTTCTCTGGAAGGAATAGGTAGGTCTTATTTGGAAAAGCAACATAAAGTGAGAGGTAGAAATTGGCAAGATTTGTTGGGAGAATATAGCAAATGGCTTAATACTGAGACACAGTGAAAATGCATAAAGGATGAACAATTTAAGTCTAGTTAATGGAGAGTTAGAATCTTAAAAGTAGATTCAATAGGTGATATGGTACCAACGCAGTTTTAAATCAGGGAAGTGGCATAATGAAAATGCCATTTTTGGAAGATTCATCTAGCAGAGGTGACAGGATTGATTTAAAGATGCTAAAGAAAAATATCAAGGAGGTTGAGTTGAGAGACCAGATCCAATAATAGATTTGGAAGACTAAAACAAGACTTCTTAAAATGAAAGACTCATGCTTTTTTGACAGCATAGGAAATGGAACTGGTAAAAAGGACGAGTAAGAGAAGCCTGGGAAAAAATAGAATAAATGCAGGATTATGTTTGGATTCAGGGCTCTGGCGGTGGAGTTGGATAGATATAAAAAGAAGGAAAGACAACTCTTTTGCTGACAGCATAGACAGTGATATTTTGAACTGTAGAGATGAATTCTCCTGAATTTCTGTTGTCCAGCAAAAAATATAGTGGGATTATATTTTATATTATTAGTCTTAGATCTCATTCCTCAGAGCTAAAGTAAATTGAATGCTGTTTGAAATATTACTAAGTGAACTATGGCAATATTTTCATCTCCTTTCTAAAAGCATACATATTTTGGTTTAAATTATTTAGGAAGTTATGAAACAAAACAGGATTTATATCTGCCTTATTTTGACATATAGTTTACTTTTGGAAAACTTTGCCCTAGGATGGCATTGGATAAAATTTTTATGATAAATTTGGGCACAGCCAAAGCAAAAATCACAAAACTCAGAACAGTAATAGACTTTATAAATCATGTAATTATATTGGTAGAAAAATAATAAATATTTATTGTTTGTCAGATGCCAAGCCTGTAGAGGGCATTGGCTATACATGTTTAAAAAAAAAAGAAAAAGAAAAAAACCTGTTTTTGTGAATAAATTTAGAGTCTATTAGAGGAAATGGCCGTTAAACACATATAGAATTATGCATTTGAATAAATCCATGTTATTTGTTGAATTATGTCCCCTAAAAATTCATATGTTCAAGTCCTGACTCCCAATATCTCAAAATGTAACTTTATTTGAAAATAGCCTAATTAGGGGTATAATTATTTAAGATGAGTTCAAACTGGTGTAGGGTTGGCTCCTAATCTAATATGACCGGAGTTCTTGTAAGAAAGGGAAATTTTGACACTGACATAAACACACAGAGAGCTCCATGTGAAGATGGAGGCAGAGGTCACAGTGCTGCTTCTGCAAGCCAGGAAATGCCAAAGATTCCCAGCAAACCACCAGGAACTAAGGGAGAGGCATGGAACAGATTCTTCCTCACAGTCCCCAGAAGGAACTGACCCTGCTAACATCTCCATCTAAGACTTCTAGTCCTTGAAACTGTGAGAAAATAAATTCTGTTGTTTCAACCATCCAGTTTGTGGTACTTTGTTATGGCATTCCTAGAAAACGAATACAGTGACAAATACTAAAAGAAAATTATTGGTAATACTAGGAGTGAATAAGGTGATAGGGCTTACTTTAGATCTGATGGGCAAAGGAGACCTCTTTGAGGAATTTATAATTGATCTGACACCTGAAAAACGAGCCAGCCATGTGAGGTATGAGACAGAGTGATCTGGGCAGAAGAAAGAACACGTGCAAAGGCCCTGGTATAGGAAAGAGCTTGCCACAAGTAAGGAGTTGAAAAAAGGCTGGTGTGGCTGTTGCACAGCTAATAAAGGTGAGTGTGGTACAAGATGAGGCTGACAAATTCCTGGTAAGTAAACTGGACTTTGATTTTTATCCTAATGGATTTGGCTGGTAAGGAATTTGACTTTTATTCTAAGAACAATTCCATTAGTTCAGAGACATGAATGGGTTTTAAGCAAGTGGTGACTTTATCCAATGTACCTTTTAAATAAATTCTGATTACTATGTAAGTCATGATATGGAGGGAAACAGTGACAGCAATGCAGCAGGGAATCAGGCTTGGATTAGGTGGGTGTTAGTAGATTAGTGATAATGAGCAAATATTCAATACTAGGAGACAGAGAGCATGTGTAGTAAAGAATTTCTCTCAGGTTTTTGTTTTGAGCTATTAGGGTTTTTAAAAAAAATATTTATTGAGAAGCTAGAGGAGGAACAGAGTAGGGAAAGCATAGAATGGAGGAGGACTCAGAGAATGAGTTCAGCTCTGTGTATGTTAAAATTGAGATGCCCAGGAGAGAGTCAAGCAGAAATACCAAGGGAGTGATTTCTTTCTTGCTTGCTCCAAAGAAAGGTCTAAGGACTGAGACTGAGACATAGAAGTTACATGTGTTCTTCAATGAACACAGGGAGTTCATAGCATAGTATAGAGTAAAGCTGAAGGCTTCCTGATTCCCAGTCCAGTGTTCTTACAACCTCATGTAAATGCCTAGCCAACAACTTTATAGGATCCTTTGATTAAGGGGTAAGGGATAACTTTCTTGGGTTGTATTGGGAATAAATATACAATCATCTGTATAGCAAAAAAGCATAGATGGATAGAGTATTGACACAAATGCACAGAAATAAGATTAAGAAGGCTTGGAGTCTACTTTTAGCTTTGCCACTGCTGTAATTGGTTTAAGTGTGTCTCAATGAAATGAGTGATAATATCATATGATCTCTAAGATATCTATTAGTTTTAAAACCTGATAACTCCCCAGGAGCAATTGAACTCCTGGGTAAACAATCTAATAATATTATTGTACATGTGCATAAGAAGGTATGCATAAAGATCCTCAATAAAATATTGTTTAAAGCAAAATTTAAAGGAACTTCAGTGCCATCAGTGGAAAGAAATAAAACATTCTATGTTTATGTGGCAAAATGTTATTTAGCTGTTTAAAATAATAAACTAGATCTATGTGTATATAGAAAGATCACAAATGCAGAATGTTGAATGCCAAAAATGTTAGTCTCAGAATAATAATTGAAATAATTTATCTTCAACAGATGCACATGTATGTAAAAATGCTAAAAATAAGAAGGATGAAATTCTAGTTAATTATTGGAATGGAGGAAATAAATAAGACTAGGGATGGGCTAGAAACAAAGCTTCAAGCTCATAATATTTCATATAAAATTATATTTAAACTGTGTATAATGATAGAATTAAACAGGAGTTTATTGTATTATTCTTTCTGTATTTTTATTTACATAAATTTTATGACTAGAGGTCAGTTAAGCCATTATTTTCAGGCTGGTAATCCCAGCACTTTGGGAGGCCGAGGTCGATAGATCAGTCGAGGTCGGGAGTTCAAGACCGATCTGACCAACATGGTGAAACCCCATCTCTACTAAAAGTACAAAAAATTAGCTGGATGTGGTGGCACGCACCTGTAATCCCAGCTACTCAGGAGGCTAAGGTAGGAGAATCACTTGAACCTGGGAGGTAGAGGTTACAGTGAGCCGAGATCACGCCACTGCCCTCCAGCCTGGATGACGGAGTGAGACTCCATATAAAAACAAAACAAAACAAAAAACACCAAAAACCCATTATTTTCATTTTTTGTTATGGAGGATAAAAAGTTTTATTTCAATATATGGAATATTTTAATGCACTATCATTGATTTCTTAAAACAGAAATATCATTTTATACTTCATAACATTATGTTTTCATTTTTAAATTTTACTTAACAAACTATGATGTGTGTTCTTCAGTTGTGCCGGGAGCTGTCACATCCACATTTATTTCAGGTTAACAACTTTCTAAAGGAGGTGCCTATTTCACGAACAGCAAATCTGAGGTTCCTAGAAGTTAAAAGCTTGCCCAAGGGTACAGAACTGGTAAATAGAAGAGATAAAAGTTGAAACTCAGTTGTTTTACTCCAGGTTTTGTTGTTTCCCTCACATTTGACTGCCATACACTTCTAAGCTAAGCATGCTGTATAAGCTCCACTTATTCCTAATAATTCACACTTCCTTATAAAGTCGGGCTTTCGTTCAGTCAATATGTAGTCTAATGTACTGAACCTAACATACACATATTTTGCATATAAGTGCAGTAAAAATTCTGGAAATGTACATTAGGAAATGAAAGGAAATATGTACTATTAGGATTTCCATCTAGTTTTAATCATAGAAAGCCTATTCTGTATATTGATGCTCTGGTTTTATTTTTTAAAATATCTTTATAGCTGTTACAATTTTGTTCCTCTTTTTGGAACCTTGATAATAAGTTGTTGCTTTTGATGTTAAAATGGATGAAGATTTTGCTGTATTTAGGAAGAAATTGTTTTACTATTGTGGAGTAAAATGTTATTGATTTTCTAAAGAAGAAAAAAAAGACAACTTCAAGAAAAACACTACAAGGTACATATTTGAATAGCACTTCACAAATGTAACTTTACTGTCATTAAACATTTGCTTCCTTCTTTCTCTCCTTCTCAGCCTATTGTTTCTGTTCCTCATCTCATGATTTTTTTTGTTATATTTGAATGATGAGCCCAAAGCATGAAAGCTGTTGTTTTCAACCTTTATTAATGTTTCCCAACTCATTTCCCTATTTGCCTGCTGACAACCTGCCAAAATCACCCTCTGGTGAATTGTAAAAAGATTGGGGTAGCAGTTTTGGGATCCAAAATGTGTTGCAGATAATTAGTAAATCAGAACTTTGTCACAGCAGATACTTTGCTACCCACACGTCTCTATTTTTAAGCCTTGTGTGTCACACAATGTGTGTTCATTGTCTGTTTCAGTGTGAGTAGCACATCTTGGCATTGCATATAATACAGTTGAGTTGAATGAGAAATTCCAACATTCTTTTGTCATTTTGTATTGTCACTGGTTAACACATGAGATATACATATTTGGTGAATAAGTGGAAACCACTGTTGGCTTTTAAATAGCTTTTAAAAGGAGAGGAATTACCTATTTTGCTACTGACTAAAGCAATCCATACATAATCTAAGTAGTTCATACCGTAGTCTTCATTTTCCAATAAAGGCAAGAGATAAAAATCTCCTTAGATGATCACAGTTGTTTTCATGCTAGTTAGTTCTAACTAACTTGATTGGCAAGAGTAGTGGGTCAGGAGATTGCTTCTTGAATCACACAAAATTGAAAAGTTTTTTTCAGTGTAATACAGAGGTGATAAGTTGAGGCAAAAAGGAAAATTAGATTTAGGATGATGAAATGCTAGGATTATCAGCAGACTTTCATGGGAATCAACTAGAGAATCATAGGAGTAAATTATTTAGTGATCTGTTTCCTTTAAAATACTACCTAATGGCATAGCCTCTGTGCATATATATGCTCATATGTGTGTGTTATATTAACGAATGCACTCAACCCTGATCCCACTTCATTTGTTCCTTAACTTTCAGCCCGTAGAGAAGGTAGATAAACAGTTGGATATGAGATTACATATGTACCAAGCTGTTTTAGTGTCAGAGAAAATTTATCAATTTGCATAGTTTCAATGACTGTGGTCTCAACATATGTCAGGTACATAGTCATGATAAAATGGACTGGCTACTATGATATTATAATCAGACATGATTTAGTCTTAAAAGCATAATAATATCAGCCTTAAGGTTCAAAAAAAGCAAGAAAGGTGATGGTTATTCTCATATCTAAGATGATGAACTTGGAGAAGATGCATGACCTCTAAAAGTTGTATATTCTTTATCTGTAAACAGGGCACAAAAAAAGCTGCTTTTCCTACTTGATAAGATTCTTATTGGGGATAAACATATTAATATGGATAAAATCCCTTTGTAATTTTTGGTTGTTGTATATATAAGACATTACTTAAAATATCTAAATAAGGAAATAAGAATCTTCCCTAAATCAGAATGCATTCATTTATCAAATATGCATAGGTGCCTACTATATTTCAGTTGTACTGTTCTAGGAATTGAGAAGATAGTAGTAAACACAACAGAAAATAATTTCTGCCCTGATAGATCTTATACATTAGTGAATTGAAATAACAATAATAGATAAACTTTGTAGTATGTCAATTGGTGATAAGTGCTATAAAGTAAAATAGGACAAAAGACATAATTTAAATAGGAAACATTTGAAGAATAACTTGAAGAAGATGATAGCCTAAGCAAACAGGGAAGATCAAGTTGTATGTTGAAATACTAGTTTAGAGAAAATGTTCATTCTTGATGAATGGTCTATTATTATTCAATCAGAGCCATGTGCACTGCTACCAATATTTTATAGTAAACTTAGTCAAGTGGTTTGGCAGACGAAAATTTTTCTTGCTCTATGCTTTTATATTTAAAATAAAAAAATTAAAGTCAATGCACCTTATGTCCCCATTTCCTTTGACAGGCACACGGAAAGTATTAATACAAGAAAAAGGAATGAAATGTTTATTTTGCATAGGTAATATGAGTGCAGTGTAATAAAAATCAATTTGACATTAGCATACACAAAATATTTTAGAAGGGTAAGTCTATCATCCAAAACAACACGATGTACTTAAAAAAGAAAATGTGGGATTAGCCTCACCCCCACACACAAAATAAACGCACCCTGTCTTAGCACATGTTCTCAAGAAAACAGATCTGGAGGCAGAAGCCTATGTGCTAACATTTAGTTAGTGAGAGCAATCCCAGGAAAGCAGAAGAAAGGGAAAAAGGAGTATGAGTCAGAGAAGGAGGGAGTACATTGCCAAACTGAATGCCTTCTTAGGCACAGAAGTGTGCTGTCTCAGTGTCCTCAGGACACGCCTTTAGAGATTGTGTGTGTTTCTGAGCCTTCTCAGAATCCACTGAGGTAATGGGTAAGGAGGAATGTATATGCTCAAACTGGGAAGTGAATGGAAGTTGAAATATAGGCCAGGGTGATAACTAGCAACTGGACAGCAAGGGCTTTGCACAAGAAACTACCATGTGTTGCCTATGAAAAAAGAAGGTCAAGAGCAGATGCATCAGGAACAAATATTCACATCCAAACACAATTATCTGTGTGATCTCTCAGCTAATGGGCTGAGGCTGTGTGCAAGCTGAAGGCCTTTCCACCATGCCATTATACCATGGAGAGAAAGAAAATGAAAAGAGGGAGGGGTTGAAACTTTGAAAAAATGAGTGAGCTAATGCAGAAATGGTTCAGCTAATGATAAGTATTTCAATCACCTTAAAATGAAAAACTTAAATTTATTTTCCACTACAAATGTGAAAAGGAGTGGTGAGCAAACCCAGCTATAAAGAAGTAAAATTAAATTTCTCCGCCTCTAAAGGATGACATTAAGTTTTAAACGACATATATTTCACACATATATAAATCAACAAAAAAGCAAGTATATTCACCCAAATGTTAAGAGTAGTGATCTTTAGCTAGTGAGCTTGTGGGTGACTTCTACTTTTTTCTTTAATTATTGTATATTCCCTAAATGTCCTCAAATGAAAGTGTATCACTTTTGCAATAAGAAAGAAAATTTGGTATTAGAACAGATGCATTTGTGATTTCATCCGTTCTGTGCTTGTTGAAGCTTGTTAATCTGAAAACTATTCCACTTTTAAGTGTTATTGGGCTAATAAGTCATTTCAGGGTGAGTTACTTTTCAAAGTTCTTGAAATCACATCTCTAACTGCACTTTGTTCTATTTACTGATAGGGAGGGCCTGCCTATAGCTGCTGTAACCTAATACAAAAAATAAAAAATAAAAAAATAAAGAAAGAAAAGAAAAAATATGCTTGCTGTCTGCACAAATTCTCATGACTATCTAACTAGCTGAAATAGTCATATTTTAATAAGTTGGTAAACTGCCCTTTGAATCTAACCATTTCTATATTTGAGGCCTTGATAGAACTTGGCTTAGTCTTTCATAAAGTAGCAATAGAGTTCAAGAGCTTCCATTTATTCTCAGAAATTTTGCCACATGTTAGTGCATAGTTTTAAATCTACTCAATTTATTGGTATTTGAAAAAGCCAAATATAAGCTAAGCTGTAAAGCGTTATAGATGAAAAGCTTGCAGTGGATTGTGATTATAATATCATATAGATAACCCCAATCCCTGCAATATAAAACTTAAACCTAATCACAATGTTAGAAAATGCATACAGAGTACTGGATGTACAAAATACCAAATGAGGTGATTCCTGGCCTTTGAAATTATTTAGCTTTCCGGCGTGATTGACTTATACATTGGTGTCTGCATGTGTATGCACAGAAGCATACACACAAAGAGATGGAGAAACTAAAAAGAGCAATAACTTGTCTTTAATTTTCCCGTCGGGTCTGTATTCTTGTGTTTTCCTAGGGCTGTCGGAAAAATTTGGCTCACTTTTCTTCCTGTTTCTTTCTTGATAATCTTACAGAATTATTTTCATGCTTATCAAACTCTTCTGATAATTATTGGCTATAAAATATAGGAGGAAATTTTATGGTGATCACATATATAAGATGCAATTAATGATAAGTAATTTAAGTGGTGAAAGAATGCTGGGTTTAAATCATCAGAGATGAAAAAACTTGTATATTGGTTAAAATGTTTTATGTTGCAAGTAATGAAGATTCTGCTTAATGTGGCTGTGATGATTAATTTTATGTTTCAATTTGACTGGGCCACAGGCTGCCCAGATATTTATTTAAACATTATTCTCGGTGTGTCTAAGAGGGTGTTTCTGGAAGAGATTAATGTTTGAATAGGTAGATTGGGTACAGCAGATTGTCTGCCCAATGTTGGTGGGACTCATTCAATCCATTGAAGGCTTGAATAGAACTTAATGTATTCATTGTCAATGCCTGAGGGTTTTTGAGTTGGGTCATCAATAATCCTCTGCCTTGAATTCAGTCTCAGACGGGAACTTACACCCTCTGCTCTCCTGATTCTCAGGCCTTTGGACTCAGAATGGACCTACACAGTCAGCTCTCCTGGGACTCCAGCTTGCAAGTTTGGGGACTTCTTAGCCTTCATAACTGCATGCGTCAATTCATTGTAATCCCTCAATAGATAGATAAATGGATGGATCTCTTATTGATTCTGTTACTCTGGACAACCCAGACTAATACACTGCCTTAACAATTAAAGGAAATTATTGGCTCAAGCACCAATTCAGTTAAAGTCAATTTAGTGTTATCTGATTCAGTAGTTTCAGAATATAATGAAGGACCAATTTTATGCTGTACTTTTCTGCAGGCAACTTCATGTTAAAGATACTACCCTCATTGTTAGAAAAGTTACCAGTAGCAATTTAACTTACACGCTTTCTGTTTAATTGCTGGTATATTAGAATAGAACCTTGCTATTGACTTGACACTAAAGTAATGACTACATCCAGGTGAATGGCAGGAGGCAATTGAATAAAGTCAATCAGATGCACAGCTGGAGATGAAGGTAGTATCATCTTCCCTGAAGTATATGAGTGGAGTCTGGAAGTTGTAGATACATGAATGATAATCTTGATGGTAGATATGGGAAGGAAAGTTCTAATTCTGGATATTTAACCAACAATATCCACTCACCTGGGTTTACTTACAGGGAAGACCCTGCTGACAGGAACATAGGCAGTAGACACTACCTCTTTAGCGAGCCTGGGAAAGAGATCTCTGAGTTCAAAAACACTGTACTTCAGGTTAGAAGGTCTTATACTGAGTTTATGATTATAGATAACATGCAATCAATGAAAGTGGTTTCTTTTATAAAATAAAAATAATATTTTTGTCACAGTTTTGCAAAGAAGGTATTTGGATCTTCCAATCAGATACATAGATTTCTTGATACGAGACTAAGAAATCATGGGTTAATAATTACCATACAAATTAAGTATGTACAGTGAGCATGCTTGTGAATAAGAAGAGGTTAGATTTCTCCTTTTCCCTACTCTTCCTAATCTCTTTTACTCTTCCCCATTTCTATTTTTCCTTTTCAAATGGCAGAACCTAGATGAATGGTAAATCTGAAAGAAATTGTTACACCTCTGGAAATAATCAAAGAGTTAATGTGTTTTTACATAACAAGTACATTAGAAATTGTGATTCTAAGATAACAAGGTAGAAATCTTCTTTATAAGTTTTGTTGCTGAAAAAAAGTGAAAAAATGTGGTTCATAGATGCTGGGAAAGAATGGACTGAATTTATCAATGAAGAAAAATTTATATTTACTTTTACCATAGTATGCATTTTAATACCTTCTGTAAAACCTTTTGAAGTATTTGTGGGTAGCATTTCTCTGAATATTGCAGGTGACTATAAGATATACTAAGATATCCCCAAAAAGTAAATAACTAGCTTTTGTATGTCTCTCTGGGTGTGTGTGTGTGTGTGTGTGTATATTTATTTATTTAAGTGCATTTTATCATTCACTTTTTCCTTGGCTAAGGGATTAATGATTGAAAATTTTGTTTAAAATCTGGTTTTTATATAAGCTAAAACACTTTAACTGACTTATGAAAATGTTAGTCAAAACTAAATGGGAAGCAGAGCATTCTAGTGAAAAGTGCATGGCAGGCTTTGGATAGATCCAGTTCAAGACTATTTTCTGTGCCAATTCTTAACTATGTAAGCTTTTGGGCTATTGAAGAATGGCTTTGTGACCAGCTTCAGACACTTAACAATCATTTCATTTTATTTCTCTTTAGTCCACTTACATAGATCAAGACAATTTAGTTATTTTAAGCTCTAGAGATCTATTTTATTTAAAGCAGAAGCAAAATGGAAAATTACCATGGCACTTGTATTTATCAGGGTTCTCCTGAGTAACAAAACAAATTATGTGTGTGTGTGTGTGTCTTTGTGTCTGTGTGTGCGTGTAGAAAGATACTGATTATGAAGATTGGCTCACACAGTTATGGAAGCTCAGAAACCCTGTGATTAGTTTTTTGCAAGCTGGAGGCTCAAGAAGGCTGGCGGTGTAGTTTCAGTCCAAGCCCCAAGGCCTGAGAACCAGGAACACAAATGTCCAAGGTCAAGAGCAGACAGATGGATGGCCCAGCTCAAGCTGAGCAGGTGAGTTTACTCTTTCTCTGCCTTCTTGTTCTACTAAGACTTCGAAGAAATTGTATGATGTTCACTTGCACTAGTGAGGATGATCTTCTTTGCTCGGTCTACCTATTCAAATGCTAACCTCTTCCAAAAACACCCTCACAGACACCCCTAGAAATAATGTTCTACCTGCCATCTAGATATCCCCTAGCCCACTTAAGTTGACTTATAAAACTAGCCATCACCAAATGAAATATTGAAAATCTCTCTCTCTCAACCTAAACATATATAGGTCAAGCTCCCTTGCGTTTTTGGTCCCATCCTTTAACAGCCCTTACACCACTTGGTGAAGACTTTTATAATCTAATTAGTTATTTATTAGAAATGGATGTTACTCAATATAGATCATGGCTTGACTTCAAATAATCCATTTTTCCTCCAAGAAATGGTTGGATCCCTCAGTAAGTTGGATCTAGTACTAATGAAAGTAGTCCCAGTGTGACTCAGGACGGAAAGCTTTAATAGACACCATTGTTTATTTGTTCTTTCAAAGAAAGGCAAGCATTTCACTTATTCCTTTTATTTGAGGTTTTTACTAGGGTAAAGGAGTTAAGTAGAGGGGTATAATGTCAACTCTAAGTGATGCGTTTCTTCCTAAAATCAAGTGAAAGGAATAGGGGCCAAATACTATTAGCTCAATGGCTCTATCTCACTAAGTGAAAACACTTAATGGTATATACTTATGATTAGACTGGTGAATTCACATTTAATTTTTTTAAAAGTGAAATAAAAGCAAACCGAACCAAACCACTCAACGACAACAAAATTAAGCAACGAAGCAAAAAAGTCACAAATAAGCCAATTTCTGAAACTAAACTAAAAATTTATGAAGGAGCTTTTGGTTTTAGCTCTAACATGTACAGAGTTCAGAAGTCATAACTCCCATTGTTACAACAACAGAAAAGATGAGCACATTAAAAAATCAATAACTTTTCTCAGACCCATAAGAGAACTGATATCATAGAGCAAACTTCCATCCAGAAGCATGGATAGACAGGCAGATCTGAAGAGTCATGCTGACATGTTCTTACATGGAGCAGAAGGCACTGGAGCCATTAACTTGGACAAATTGCTGAAGCTGTGTGTGGACTGGCTTGAGAATGAGAACTCTTGGGTGCTAGGGTCTTAAGGAGGCCCCCACACTTTTGTGTTTTACTCCCAGGAAACTCATCAGGTTCTCATGTTCAAGATCCAAGAAAAGTGTGCTCTTGGCTCTAGCAGTGGGAAAGAAGGAGAATAACCATTGAGAAATACAGCCAGAGCTTGCTCCACTACAAATATCTACTCTCTAGGGGAAATGACTTTACCAAATCCTTATCCTACCTGAAGGAAAAGAATTTCTCAGGCTTCTCGCTTGTTAGCCCTTTCTAGTCTGCCTGTCTCACATAAGGGTGAGAACAAAGCTAAGAAACTCATGTGAAATTCACAACCAGGGATACAAATCCACGGAAGATTGAGATGTAGTTATAAAATTATAGAATGCTACCTCTTCCATATGCCTTACCATCATACCAACAAGACTCCAGTATAGTAACAGTAGATTACAGCTAAAAGAGCTGCAAGATGCGGACCCTATCTGAAAAAGAGCTCTTGGGAAAGCTCAAAATTAGGAGAGGAGAGAAAAAAAATAAAAGAACTCTAAAGAACTTCAAAGACTTTAGCATCTAGATATGTAATATACAAACACAGCCCTGCTCATAGTCAGATTTACATAAAACCTCACACTGAAGACCCATTTATTTCAGTTCCTAATATCCAAAACATTTTGCCCAGCTATCACCAAAAAAATTAGAAGGCATGCTGAAAGACGAAAAAAGCAAAGTCTGAAGAGATGAAAGAATAATTAAAGCTAAACTCAAATGTAGCACCAAAGTGGAATTATTAGACAGATAATTTTAAATAGCTGTGATTTCTATGTTAAGGGCTCCAGTGGAAAAAGTAGACCATGTGCAATGATAGATGGGTAATGTAAGCAGAGGGATGGAAACTCTTAAGAAAAAGTCAAAATGAAATGCTATCGATAAAACACCAAAATATTATTTTAAAAAGTTAAGAATGCCCTTAAAAAGAGAAACCTGCCTTTACAGCAGACTTCTCGCTAGAAACCATGCAAACAAGAAGAGAGTGGAGTGGAATATTTAAAATGTTGGAAGAAAAATTTTATAAATCTAGTATTCTGTTCTATTCTATTCTATGAAATTATCCTTCAAAGTGAGGATAAAATAAAGATGATCTCAGACAAACAAAAACTTAAGGAATTAATTGTTAGTAGACCCATCCTGCAAAATTTTTAAAAGAAATAACATTGGCCACAAATTTAAATCTATATAAAGAAAAGAAGAGCATTAGTGAAAAAAAATGAAGATAAAGCAAAAACTTTAATTTTTCTTTTATTAATTGATCTATTTTTTAATAAGATACTCGTTCTTTAATGTAGTAATAATACCAACGACAGCAGATAGCTGAAAAGATTTTAAAATTTCCAAATATTTGGAAATTAAATAATATACATAACATATGGGTCCAAGAAGGAGTTTCAATACAATATTTTAAAATATTTTTAATCAAATCAAAATACAATATATCAAAATTTGTGGGATGCAGCCAAAGCAGTGCTTTGAGAAAAATTTATAGCATAAAATACTTATATTACAAAAGAGGAAATATTTAAAATCAATAATATAAGCTTAATTCTTAGGAAAGCAGAGAAGAGAAAGTTAATTCTAAAGTAAACAGAGAAGTTAATTCTAAAGTAAATAAGAATTACAACAGAAATTAATGAAACCAAATACAGGAATAAAGAAAAGAAAATCAAGAAAACGTGAAGCTGATCCTTTGGAAAAGTCAGTAACAGTAATTGGCTTCCAGCCAAGCTAAATAGGAATAAAAGAGAAATGACATAAATTACCAATACTGGAAGTGAAAGAGTAGTCAGCACTACTGGTCTCATGAACATTAAGAGGAAAATAAAGGGTTACTATGAGCAACCCTATTCCCACCATTTTAGGATCAAAAGAAAACATCCAAAAACAAATGGATTTCCTGGATATCATTGGTAAACAATTAAAATTGGAATTAAAACTCAATACTTTTCACAATCGTACCACTACATAAAGCACTTAACTCTAAATCTAACAATGTATGTACAGGATTTATATGCAAAAAGTCCAATAAGAGAAATAAAATAAAATCTAATTAATGGAAATATATTCATGGATTGGGAGGGTCAATATTGTTAAGATGTAAATTCTTTCAAATTTGGTCAATAGTGTAAATGTAATTCCAACTCAAATCCCAGGAAGCTATTTTGCACACATTGACAAGCTAATTTTAATGTTTATAGGAAAGGCAAAGGACTAATAATAGACAAACTGAAGAAAAACAAAATGAAAGCCTTTTATCCTCTATTTCAAAACTTACTATAAAGCTATAGCAAGGAAGTGGTTTTGGCAATAAGGTGGTCATGTAGATCAATGGAATAGAGTATACAGAAATAGTCACAATTATATATAATCAGCAAACCTTTGAAAATATATAAAATATATTTTATATAAGGAAAAGAAAGTTCAATGGAAGAGGATATTTTCAACAAACGATGATAGAAAAATTGACATCCTTATGTCAAAAACTTACTCTGCACACAGACATTATATCTTAAAAAAATCTCAAAATGAATCATAGACCTAAATGTACAGCACAAAATGGCAAAACATCCAGAAAAAATTATAGAAGACTACATGACTTTACTTTGGTAATTGGTTTTTAGATTCAAGTTGTTTTAAACACAAGTTGTTTTTAGATACAAGTTGCTTTAGATACAAGATACAAGTTATTTCAGATAAAAATTATTTTTAAATACATGTATCCAAAATGCATGAAACCAGAAGTGTTTCAGATTTCACATTTTTCAGACTTTGAAATATTTACATATTCATAATGAGATATCTTGGGAACGGGAGACATGTCTAAACACACATTTATTTATGTTTCATATACACCATATACACATAGCCTGAAAGTAATTTTGTGCAATCTTTTAAATGATTTAATGTATAAAACTAAGTTTGTGTTAAGTACTTATGTGTGGAATTTTCCACTTGTAATGTCTTGTCAGCATTCATAGTTTCAGATTTTGGAGCATTTTGAATTTTGAATTTTCTGATTAGGTATGCTCAACCTGTAAAGCACCCCCCCCCCAAAAAAAATAAAAACTTTTGCTTTTGCTTTGCGAATGACACTGTTAAGGGAATTATAAAAAACAAATTACAGACTGGGAGAAATATTTCTAAAACACATTTATGATAAATAACTTGTATGTGAAATATAGAAAGAGTTCTTAAAAATTCATACATAAAGAAACAATGGACCACTTGTATTTCTTCTTTTGAGAAATGTGTGTTCATGTCTTTTGCTCAGCTTTTAATGGGGTTATTTTTTCTTGTTGAATTATTTAAGTTCCTTGCAGATTCCAGATATTAATCCTTTGTCAGAGGTTTAATTTGCAAGTATATTGTCCCATTCTGTAGGTTGTCTGTTTATTCTGCTGGTTATTTCTTTTGCTGTGTAGAAGCTTTTTAGTTTAATTAAGTTCCATTTGTCTAGTTTTGTTTTTATTGCATTTGCTTTTGGAGTTGGTATTACGCCTTCTTGTGTTGCAATAAAGAAATATTCCGTGACGCGATAATTTACGAGAAAAGCAGTTTAATCAGCTAACAATTCTCCAACCTGTATGAGAAGCAAAATGTCAGCATCAGTTTCTGGTGAACCTCAGGAAGCCTATAATTCTTTTAAATGATTTAATGTATATTATTCTATAATATACATTATAATATTCTATAATATACATTGTAAGTAAGAATAATGTATATTCTTACTTATGTGGGAACTAAACAATGGATATACATTGCCAAAAAGATAGAAATAATAGACAATGAAGACTCCAAAAGAGAGGAGATTAGGAGAGTGACAAGGGCTGACAAATTACCTATTGGGTGCAACGTTAACTATTTGGGTAATGAGTAAGCTAGAAGTTGAATCTCCACCAGCATGCAATATACCTATGTAACAAACATGCACATGTACCCCCTGAATCTGAAATAAAATAAAATGGGCCAACTGTCTGAATAAACATCACAAGAAAGTAGATATACAAGTAGCAAATAAACATATAAAAAGATGCTCAACTTCACTTGTGATGAGGTAATGGCAAATTACAAACAATCATAAGATACCCCTATATACCTATTAGAAGGGCTGAAGTCCAAAAAGTGACAATGCAAACTGCTAACAATGATGCAGAGCAACTGAAATTCTCATTCCTTAATGGTGGAATGCAAAATTGGACAGCCATTTAAAAAATAGTTTGGCAATTTCTTGTTGCCAGAACTAAATCATCTCATTAGAAGACAGTTTGACAACTTATAAATCTAAAACATACTCTTACCATACAATCCAGCAATCACATCACTAGATATTTACTCAACTGAAACTTATATCCACACAAAACTTACACAGGAATGTTAATAGTGGCCTTATTCCTAATCATCAAAACCTGGAAGCAACCGAGTTGTCCTTCTATAGGTGAATGGATGAGCAAAGTATAGCACATCAATATAATGGAATATTATTCACTGATAAAAATAATGGAGCTATCAAGCCATAAAAGGGGATAGATCTTAAACACATCTTTCAAAGTGAAAAAAACAACGATCTGAGAAGGTCACATACTATCTGATTCATATTATATATCACCTTTTGGAAAAAGCAAAACTGCAGCAACTGTATAAAGTTCAATGGTTCCTCATGGTTTAGGAGTAGGCTTGGATAGAGGAAGCACCAGGCTAATTTTAGGGAATTGAAACTATTATAGACGTGACACTGCAAAAGTGGATACTTGATACACTCTGCATTTGTCAAAATCTATAGAACTTTACAGCACTAAGGGTGAACTTAAATGAATGAAAATTTTAAAATGGAGGTTGGAGGATTCCAGCATAGAGTGCAGAATGTAATAATATGATTTAACTATAATATAAATGTATAAAAACCTTGTTGAAGGGGATGGGAGAAAGTTGCTGGTGTAATAAACTTTAAAAATGTGTAGAGTTTGTAAGGTTAAAATTTTAAAATATGTGTATCAGCAATGTACTCTGGTAGATAAAATAAGTTTCCATCAGCATCAGGGTAATCTTTACAATATTGGTATATACATAGTTAGAATTAAACGATTAAGTAAATGGATGATGAAAGCCAGGTTTCCTACTGTTAAAGAGTGAGTTTACACATAACTAGAGGAAGCTAGAATAATCTATGTGGTAATATATTTAAGTTGGAGACATCAGCATGAACTCATGTTTAGCTTAACATAGATACATATAATTAAGTATAGAAATATGTATAGATATGTTATACACATGGGTTTGTATACACACATATATTTCCCTGCTCTGTCAGCTAAGAAGACCTAGAAGCAACCACATCCCAGGAATAACAAGCATATCTATCACACAGACCTTGGTTTCTAATACCGATTCCAAATAAAAAGGAACAAATTCTCCTTGAAGAAATAGTTCTGCAACTAAGGCAGGAAATATGGAAGATGATTCTGGAACATCCTGTAGCACCAGAAAGTAAGAAAGCACTCAAAAAAAGATATTATTTTTTTTGGAATGCAAAAAAATAGCAGTGGTGTGATTGCTGGATTATGTAGTAGGACTATGTTTTAGATTTGTAAATTGCCAAACTGTCTTCTAATGAGGCGATTTCATTTTGTAAAAAATTTCCAAACTACTTTTTGAATGGTTGTCCAATTTTGCATTCCAAGATGTTCCAGTATGCTATGTAGCTTCAAGGGAACACAGGTACTAGCTGAAAGCACTCCCAGTGGCCAATATTGGAGAAATTTGAGCAATAAAATGAATAAATAAATTTTTGATTTTAATTCAAAGTATAAAATAAATATCCAGGAATATATAGTGATATAAATAAATGAATAAATAAACAAGGGAGGGTAAGGAGACAACTCTTCTACCCAGAAACATTTTAAATAACGAAATATAGATACTCTACCTTAGAGGAGGTGGAGAAAAACTCTCTACTTCTTAATAGTGGGCTGCACATAATAGCTTTCTAAAGAGTACAGTAAAAATGGAGGAAATGTAATGGCAAATTTACAGTGGGGAAATCTGACAAACACTAATTCAGCCAGTTGTTGAAGGTCAGCATCAACAATGTCAAGTCATGTTGATAGTATATCTTTTTGCTATGATGTGATGAAAATGGCACTATACTATTGAGATCTTCTTCCTTAACCATGAAAAAAATATCAGAGAAATCTTAAAGGACGTCCTAGAAAATACCTGACTATGCCTCCTTGAAGCTGTCAAGGTCATCACAAAAAATCTGGGAAACCATCACAGCCAAGGAGAACACAGGGAGACATGACAACTAATAGAATATATATGAGACCTTGGAATACAACAAGAACATTAGGTAAAAATGGGAAAAAATCTAAATGCAATATAGACTTTAGTTAATAATAATGTATCAGTATTAGATCATTAATCATATTGGGGTAATGTGTTAATAATGAAGGAGCTGGGACTGTTTTGAACTCTGTATCAGCTTTGCATTTTTTTTTGTTAATCTAAGACTGTTCTAAAATAGTCTATTTTAAAAATAGTTACCAAGAAGAAAATAAAAGTTGGCATCAGCAAACTGTAAATCTTCAACTGTCATAAAACAATTTTGAATTTTTAGTTTTTAAATTAGCATTCAAGAGTTGGGGAATAATGGACATATTTTGGAGAAAAAGAACCTCAGAAAGTTGAACACTCATGAGCCCCTTTAATGTGTTTTATTTAAGGATGTTTTTAGTAAAATCCTACTAAACTAATAAAATTATACAAGATTTTGATATAAAGAAACAGTGGTGTGTAAATAAACTTATAATTGAGACTAAATAAATTTTTATGATAATGTAAAACAATTAGACTTATCAGATGTTCTACAGTGCTATGTAGCTTCTAATATATTCTAGAGATTTACTTACATGTTTTAAATACTGAATTACTAGTAGCACAAAAGAAAAAGGCTATATAACTTCCAAATAATAGGAAAAAATATAAAATCATAACAACAGATAACTACTAATAATGAGAAAAGAATGAAAGAAAAAGAGAACAGTTATTTAAAAAAATCACAAAAAGTAGAATGCATGAAGTAAAATGGTGGGTATACCTACAAGCATTGATTAATAAAAAAATGAGTTAAATTCTACTGTGAAAATACAGATTGTTTTGAATGTCTTAAAAACTTCCAAAAACAATCCATTGCTGTACAAGAGCCACACTTAAAATTAAGATACATAAAAAAGAGTGAATGCAAAAGGATAATATATCCTTTGCAGATATTAATCAAAAGAAAGAAGCTGAAGAAATGTTATCATGAGACAAAATACAATTCAAAGTGAATGATTTATATAAGGCAAAGGGAAATATTTCACAGTAATAAAAATAACAGTGATATGACAGTCATGAACTTCTGTATGTACAGTTACAAAATACATAGAACAAAAATTTATAGACAGCATGGATAAATATACCAACACTGATACTGAAGGATTTTAAACCTGTCTTAGAAACTCAGCAGAGCAGGCAAAAATAATGAGTATAACAATTGAATAAAACATTCTACAAGCATGTGCATGATTATGTGTGTATATACTGTTTGTTTTTATATATAGGTTTATATGTATTCTTAAAAGGGGAAATAAGTATTTCTCTTCAAACATACATGGATTATTCAGAAACATTCCATATGCATTAGAGTATACAGAAGATAATTTTGGTTCTTATCAAACAAATCTAAACTATTTCCACCACTTTCTTCCTGTCTAAATAAAACAATAGGGGCTTTTCATTTCAAAGAAGAAAGTGAAAGACCGTGAGAAAGTGGACACCATTGCAGAAAACACTTTTGTGTCATTTTAATATGATTATGGGGAACAAAAACATAAGCCAGCAGGTAAAAGACAGTATGGGGTTCAGGAAGGTGTTTCTCTTAGTTGAAAGATACTGCAGACTTTTAAGCTAATAAAATTAACAATTAGAGAAGAAATTCATGAGCCAAGCTGTACGCAACAACAGCTCAAGTGAAGTCTTTCCTTGAATCAAGGAATTCTGGCAAGACTAATCTTCCCTTACAAATTTTAGTTTATTCATTTCACAACGACTGCCAAATGATGTATTTTTATCATATGGCCATCCATAAGAGAACCCCTTCTAGGAAGGATTGTGACACATTTTATTGGAGATTAATATAAACTATCTGGTTGCAGATTAACTAAAAAATAGAGAAATGAAAATGAGCTAACAATTTTCAAATGGTGTTATGCTGAAGATTTTTTTTTAAAAAAAGTACAGCTAGATTACATGAGGCCAAGTAGTGTGAAGCATTGACTGCAGCAATTTAACCATTGTAGATTATGAAAATATACTTTAAGTTGTTTTTTCAAATAATATTTGTATTCACCTGGGCAATTACATTAAATAGGATTGCAATTACTTCATTTCCATGGGTTTTCTTTGGTTGTTTTTGTTTTTTCTTTCAAGTAAATGTGGGCAGGGATGCTTTTGTGGAAATAAAGAGAATGAACAAAACGTCCAGGGATGTGAATTTGATAACCATTCTTGGCAGTTTTCTAGGAAGATGTTATTCTTTTTGCTCTTTTTATGTGTCTTTTTTTTTTTTTTTTTTTTTCTGTTTTAGGGACTGGTTATAAAGCCTAGAACTATATAAAATAATAGACCTTAATTTTCCCAGAAATGTGAGTGGCTGAGTTCAGCAGATTGAGTCTTCACGGAATTACTTCTTTGGGGGAACAAGAAAAAGGAAAAACAAGGCAACAACAAAACTCCAGTTGATTGACAGACTCCCCAACCATACAAATTTGCCTTCTGAAGTCACCAGGAGAGAAACTAATCATTCGTTGTAATTAAACCATAACTGAGTTGCCTCCAGCAGTTCTACATTACCAAGTTTTGATTTGTGGAAACTCACACGGAGTTGGCAGGCTTTCCAGAATTAGCCTAAGAAAGTATACATGGTTCAACAGAATGAAATATTACATCGCTGGTGGTTCTTTCTGTCAAGTTTTTCTACATTGTCTGTTTTTCTCTGATGTAGAAATTCTCGTTTTTAACAAACTCTTTGAATCTTTCTACTATGAAGTAGAATGCAGTTTAGGGAAGTGACAAGACACACCCCTCGCATTCAAGAAAGTGATTATAAGAACTATCTAAGATCTATAGTTGACTCTTAAGTCTTTAAGGAATGGAATAAAGATGAAAGTGCAGCATAAAACAGGGGCAAAGTGATAACACTAGAAGCAAAATCTGAATTGAATGTAATTTTATTATAGGCAAAATATCTGACCTTGGAAATATTGAAAAAATTTTTTCCTTCCTGTATATATTTACAACTGACAATAAGAGCTTTTCAGATTTTGGAAAAAAAAATTTAAAGGTCGATGGAACAATTGTAGTTTTTTCTATTAAATTATTTAAGGTCATTTTGCATGGTTTCAGTTTGCACATTCATTTTTATGGTAGCACACTACAGTGCAAAGTGGAGACTGTCCATATTATGAAAGCTGTTTACCTATTTCTTCTGGTACTTGTGAAGTAGAAAGGTGTCAGAAAATGCCAACTGTCCTTCCTTCACTTGAATGAGATCAGTTAGGACATGATGAGATGAGAATGATTCAAAAGCCCGACTCTTAAACTCCAGAGTAATGAAAGTAGAAAGTATTATATACGGTAGCCAGATCATTCACATCAGTTTGTGGCCTAATAATCCTTCTCAGGACCTGACCACAAAAATCAGTTTCACTTCGTGGATTACACCTCACTGGAATAAGTAAGTAAAAGCTGAAGAATTTATTTTAGTCACCTGTAGTTAAAAAGACTATTTAATTCGTCATCTGAACCAGGACACTACTGAGAGTAAAAGGGATGCTAAAATTAATTAAAATGATATAATGCTGAACTAGACTAGATTTCCAGACTAATAAATTGGTTTTATTGTATTTGTAAAACAAAAAATCTATTCAAATACTATATAATTTTTTTCTAAAATGTTAAAAATACGTTTGTACATTAAAGCAAAATTAAAATAAACCAGATTATCAAAACATTAAAAATTAACATAAGCAAAATATTCTACATGCTACATATTCACATTATTTTTTCAGTTTTTAAATTACATCTTTCTCTGATAAGATGCCACCTTTTTTGATAACAAACAATCTGAAAATAACTAAATATTTAAAAATAAAATCAATAATAGTTGAAGTTAAGTTTTGGGAGAAATACATTTAAAATGTTAATATTTTTAATTCACTCATTTGTGTACATTATAATATTTTAATCTGAAAAAAATACACTAAAGTTCCTGAAGTCCCTAATACATTCAAAGGATATGCTGTTAAATGGTGGTTACTATAAACATTACATTTTTTTATTTAAATGTGTAAATATTTTATCTGAAGTAAGTTCATTTGTACTGTCCATTGTTCTTTATTCAGAGGAAATTTCTTAAAAAATAAGAAAATTAAGTTATCTTTTTTATGATTCTTTACTATTGTCGATAAAAAGCTGTAAAATCATAGGGCGAGGCTGGGCACTCTGGCTCAGGCCTCTAATCCCAGTACTTTGGAAGGCCAACCCAGGAGGACTATTAGAGACCAGAAGTTTAGGACCAGCCTGGGCAACATAGTAAGACTGTTTCTCCAAACAAATAAACAAACAAACAAACCAAAAAAACCCAAAATAAATAAATGATAGGACAGTCCCAATTTATTCTGTTCTTTTATAGATTATCAAATTAATCAGTTAAAAAATAGCCAGAGAGACAGAGGGGTAATTTTGACAACTATAGGTTCCATTTGTATCATATCTACCAATTATAAGAGCTAATTCCTAGAGCACGCCCACCATACAAATGTCTTAATTTAGAAAACAAAATGAAACAAAACAAAACAAAACAAAACACTGCTTTATCTTGACAGTGTGTTCCATTAAAGCTTGCGTTCTTATTATTTCAGCAAAATATAATGATAGAAATTATTTTAACCTTAATGTTGAACTTTTCAACTGAGTTTACAATAGCATTAACTGTAATGTTAAATGTTTTACCTTCAACTTTAAATATATTTCTGAATCTTTACATTGTATGATTTAAATAAAAATATCAAAACTATTAAAATTAACTGGCTTTCTATTTAAACCACTTACATTATTGATAAAAAATCTGGCATTCTTCAACTCTGTAGAATTCTTTTGCTAATAGATTATATCATTAGTAGTTGTAGCTTTATTTTTATTTTGGAAAGAGCATGAAATATTAACTTACAAGAATATTTAAATGATCATTTTTGATATAAATAAAAAACTACACAGAAGAAAGTATCATTTACTTTACTATAGTAAGTAAACATTCTTTTTGAAACTACGCATTAAATTGTCATTTTTCATCTCAACTTTTAAAATGAAAAGCGTGTATCTTTTGAAGTAAAAACAAATGGTTCTTTAATGTTTGTGCTTTCTGTTTTATATCCCTGTATAACTATGGCCCTAAGAGGAGGGGGTCAAAAAACATTTTGTAAATGTTACATGTGAATAATTATATCTCATGAGAAATGGAATTTTGGTGCTTAATTTTTAAACTTGTACTTTCACTGTTTTAGAGCTCATTGCTGCCAAACTCAGTAGAGCTTATTGCATCTCACAGCAAAATGAACACGTGGGAATAAAAAGTAACAAGTATAGTTTTAGACTATGCTATCTAATAAATGAAAAATTCCAACAAGCAGGTTCAAAATACTCTCTATGAACTGTACAACGTGACTA
This sequence comes from Colobus angolensis palliatus, assembly GCF_000951035.1. Taxonomy (NCBI): domain Eukaryota; kingdom Metazoa; phylum Chordata; class Mammalia; order Primates; family Cercopithecidae; genus Colobus; species Colobus angolensis. The sequence continues at coordinate 248,543 of NW_012113919.1, forward strand.
TTTGACTCTTATTTCCTGCACACATTTCATGTCTACTTGTGCATAATTTACCGCCTTTCACTTTGCCCAGTGGTAGACCCAGTGGTAGAATCTGTATTCAGACAATACAGATTGCAGTACTTCTCCCACTATCACCTGGGACTGAAAGTTCTCTAGCCACTCAATTCCTAGCTCATTGAGTTTATCAATACCCTGTATTCTGCCCTAAAGAGAGATATTGATTACCATGTGTCTAGAAAGAGTCAGAGAAAGTGAGTTGGCTTTTCATTAGTTTGTTTTAGATATATTACACAAAATATTAAAGTGAAATAGTTTACCAAGAAACATTTGTAGTTAAAATTGTGATTGGTTTATAAAGAAAAATAACAGGGCATTAGGAAAGAGATTAAAAGGGGAGACAATTTAGAATGATGATCAGTGAATTCTGTGACGAAGCATGCTTTTAAAAATGTAAAATATTCTCAATATCCATAAAGGTTGAATAAAAATTTTAAACGTTGATAATGATAGAGTTGTATTTTTTAATGAAAAATGTTATACTACATGAGAAGATCTGCCATGTATCTCTACATATCAACGAGTAAAATTCAAATAAATTTTAAATATTGTAGGAGTAACAATAAAATAATCGGAAACGTTGAAATACCTGAAATTATCTCTCAGGCCATAAAAATCAACTTGACAAAACTTGTAGACATACAATATTAGAAAAATGGTAATGAAGTTTTAAATAGATATGTTATTAATAAGGCATTGGATGTTTTAAAATCATATTTTAAAATGGTAGTTGAGTGTTCATATTAAGTGAAAAAAAGCAGAATGCATTAACTATACATAACAAGTAAGTTTGCAAACATATATGGATCTATATCAAATGAATGTAGAACATTTTAAAGAAAACAGCATCAAATTAATTATAGCAATTTTCTTCAGAGTGGGTAGATTTTAAATTTTCTTCTTTTTTATATTTACTATTATATGTATAGTAAATGATGTTCATGATCAGATTAAACACAAGGTTGGTTATCTTTCTTTCTTTAATAGGAAGAATCGTGATACTTAGCTGTTCTAATAAAGTATGAACATCAGAAAAGAGATACCAAAGTTCTGTTCACCTGTGTGGTAGACTGTAAAAATTGACTTAATTTTCTACAACCTTCTTTATCAACAGCCTTCACCATCTGTCTTTTAACTCTTCTCGTTTGTCATCTGCCAAATCCGAGCTGGTCTTGTGACTAAGTTAAGCAAGCAGAAGTGACTGTGTACTATTTCCAAACTTGGGACTCAAAATCCTTGAATCCCTTTTTTTTTTTTTTCTTGGACTCTGGCTTTGCCATGAGAACATGCCTAGGTTAAAATTTTGGAAGATGTGAAAAGTGCATGGATAAGAGTAGCCAACAGTCAGCCACACCCACAGGTTTGAGAGAGCCCATCAAGATCAGACCAGCCTCCTCCAGTCTGACCCACAGTGTACTGCAGACTTAGGGCAGTCACAACCAGAGAGCCATCTATCCTATGCAAAACTTTGTGAGCAATAATATATCAGTATGGTTTTAAGCCATTGAGTGTGGGGGCGGTTTATTAAAATTTTTGTTTGTGGTAATAAAAAGTAACAGAGATTGATAATATAAGGTGCTAACACATAACTTGTCTTTTAATTCAAGAGAAACTTGAAATATGTGGCATTGGTTTTGCAACTGGTTACAAGTGGAAATTGGAAAATGTTGCAAACTGTTAACAAAGACTTGAAGCATGATAAAGAAAGTATAATGGGAGCCTGGAAAAATGATTATACATTTAATGCTATCACAAAATAATTGGCAAAACTCTTGCCTGCAGTAACTTGGAAGATGGAAAATGTATCTAATGACTTTTGGATTTGCCTAAGGAGATCTCTAGGCAAGTGTTCAAAGCGTCAGCTGAATTTTTTTAATTGCATGTAGGGCAGCAAGAAAGTGATGAACTAAAGAAAAAGTTGGCCACTTTCCAAGCAGGACTTTAAGGGTAGATGACAGGGCCAGACCTGTGGGCTACAAAATAAAGCAGTTTCTCATCTCTAGTCTCTCTAGTCAGGAGAAGGCTATTAAAGTAAAGTACGAGATGCTCCTCAACGTTTGATAGAGTTGCACCCCCTTAAGCCCATTCCAAGTTGAAAATACCATAAGTTAAAAATGCATTGACTATATCTAACCTATTGAACATAATAGCTTAGTCTTGCCTACCTCAAATGGGTTCAAAGCACTTTCATTAACCTACAGTTGAGCAAAACCATCTAACACAAAGCCTATTTTATAATAAAGTGCTGTACTATCTCATGTAATTTATTGAAAACTGTATTGAAAGTAAAAATCAAAATAGTTATAAGGATACTTGAAGTATGGTTTCTACGCAATGAAATCATTGTAGGTTGAGCCATCCTAAGTCAGGACTGTCTGTATAACCTGGGGGCATAGATTAAATCATCAACATTGCTTATAATCCATTGGTAAATCCTATGGAAAAATTTAAAGTGCTTAGCTGGCCCTCACAGGTAGATAAAAGGACTGCTAGGAACAGAGTATCTCCCACAGATATTTAATATGCTCCAAATGAATGTGATTAAAGATCAATGTGCAAAAATCACAAGCATTCTTATACACCAGTAACAGACAAACAGAGAGCCAAATCATGAATGAACTGCCATTCACAATAGCTTCAAAGAGAATAAAATACCTAGGAATCCAACTTACAAGGGATGTAAAAGACCTCTTCAAGGAGAGCTACAAATCACTGCTCAGTGAAATAAAAGAGGACACAAACAAATGGAAGAACATACCATGGTCATGGATAGGAAGAATCAATATTGTGAAAATGGCCATACTGCCCAAGGTAATTTATAGATTCAATGCCATCCCCATTAAGCTACCAACGACTATCTTCATAGAATTGGAAAAAACTGCTTTAATGTTCATATGGAACCAAAAAAGAGCCCGCATTGCCAAGACAATTCTAAGCCAAAATAACAAAACTGGAGGCATCATGCTACTTGACTTCAAACTATACTACAAGTCTACAGTAACCAAAACAGCATGGTACTGGTACCAAAACAGAGATATAGACCAATGGAACAGAACAGAGCCCTCAGAAATAATACCACACATCTACTACCATCTGATCTTTGACAAACCTGAGAAAAACAAGAAGTGGGCAAAGGATTCCCTATTTAATAAATGGTGCTGGGAAAATTGGCTAGCCATAAGTAGAAAGCTGAAACTGGATCCTTTCCTTACACCTTATATGAAAATTAATTCAAGATGGATTAGAGACTTAAATGTTAGACCTAATACCATAAAAACCCTAGAAGAAAACCTAGGTAATACCATTCAGGACATAGGCATGGGCAAGGACTTCATGTCTAAAACACCAAAAGCAACAGCAGCAAAAGCCGAAATTGACAAATGGGATCCAATTAAACTAAAGAACTTCTGCACAGCAAAAGAAACTACCATCAGAGTGAACAGGCAACCTACATAATGGAAGAAAATTTTTGCAATCTACTCATCTGACAAAGGGCTAATATCCAGAACCTATAAAGAACTCAAACAAATTTACAAGAAAAAAATAACCCCATCAAAAGGTTGGCAAAGTATATGAACAGACCTTTCTCTAAAGAAGACATTCATACAGCCAACAGACACATGAAAAAATGCTCATCATCACTGGCCATCAGAGAAATGCAAATCAAAACCACAATGAGATACCATCTCACACCAGTTAGAATGGCAATCATTAAAAAATCAGAAAACAACAGGTACTGGAGAGATGTGGAGAAATAGGAACACTTTTACACTATTGGTGGCACTGTAAACTGGTTCAACCATTGTGGAATACAGTGTGGTGGTTCCTCAAGAATCTAGAACTAGAAATACCATATGCCCCAGCCCATTACTGGGTATATACCCAAAGGATTATAAGTCATGCTGCTATAAAGACACATGCACACATGTGTTTATTGCAGTACTGTTCACAATAGCAAAGACTTGGAACCAACCCAAATTTCCATCAATTGTAGACTGGATTAAGAAAATGTGGCACATATACACCATGGAATATTATGTAGCCATAAAAAGGTTGAGTTCGTGTCCTTTGTAGGGACATGGATGCAGCTGGAAACCATCGTTCTCAGCAAACTATCCCAGGAACAGAAAACCAAATACCACATGTTCTCACTCATAGGTGGGAATTGAACAATGAGATCACTTGGACACAGGAAGGGGAACATCACACACTGGGTCCTATTGTGGGGAGGGGGAGGGGGAAGGGATAGCGCTAGGAGATATACCTAATGTAAATGACGAGTTAATGGGTGCAGCACACCAACATGGCACATGTATACATATGTAACAAACCTGCACGTTGTGCACATGTACCCTAGAACTTAAAGTATAATAATAATAAAAAAGAATACACTTAAAATTTAGCATTCGTATGCCAAATGTTCTATGATTAGTAGTTAAACTATTAGAACTTTGATAAAATATAATATTTGTTATCTGTTAGTAATGATTCAAAATATATAATTCACTTAATGCGTTACCTATTATTTCCTCATTAAAAAAACTGAAAAATAAAAAAAAAATAATTTATTGAGTGGAGTGGATAAATTAATTCAAATTACTTGAAAGCCTACAAAACTTTTAAGGGGTTGTGTAGGCAAAAGTTCCATCATTCTGGCCTCATAAGTATTGAGATTGTTCAAAATGCAAAAGGCTTCTGAGTCCCCATCATTCTATGAACAGAAAGTTGGCTAAAACAAACAACCAAAAAGTTAGATGACATAACTTTCCCTAGCCTTTTAAAATGGGGGAGGAGAAAGTTGGGAAAGGAAGAAGTTCTCAGATGGCGAAACTATGGAAAATAATGGACTGCAGAGCCTGTCCAGGGGAAGAGAATGGAGGTCAAATCTGGAACTGGTCTCTTCTCCCAAGTGTCAGGACATCTAGAAACATTTGCCCAGTTGGTTTTCAGAATTTTTAACATCCAGAGTTCTATGCATCTCCCATCTTTGGCTTTTTAAATGAAGGTACTGTTTAATACAACTTTGCTGTCTTTGTCTCACCATTGTATGCTTGGCAGTGATTGCAGGGCACAAATAGCTATTTTTATTTTTAAGATTATCAATCTCTGAATCAAAATGAGCCATATATGAATAGTCTTATCTGGACCTGATATAGATCACAAGATGCTGAATTTTGAGAACGTTATAATTGAAAGGGAATTTTGGGTTTCTTGGGAGAAGGTGAGTATGATTTCTATATGGGAATGTTATAAAATTGGGGCCAGAGAGAATATCAGATGATAGTAGATTGATGGTAAATGTGGCCCTCAATTCTTTACCCCTCACTGAATCCATATTCTTTGCAATGTGACTTTGAGTTCCACATATCAAGAGAAAGAGTCAATTTCACTATTGTTTGAATCTTGATAAACCTTGTGACTTTGTTTAGAAACAAATTATAGTATAAATGACTGGGAGCGAGTTCTTAGCCTAGCCGTAAAGAGGCTTTGCACACTCTTGCTTTTTCCCTCTCTCTCAGACCTCTGTTCCACTATTGAGACCATTCTGGGCTATTGCAGGAAGGATATGATATACATAAAGAAGGGCTAGACCAGCCAATACCCACCATCCACCAAACATTTGATCAACCAAAATTAGAAGAATGATTTACTTAATTTATAGCTGATAGTAGGTCTGTGAGTGAGCCTATAAGAGGTCAGAACTGCTGCTGTCTTAGCATGATCGGGCCACTATAACAAAATACTCTAGACTCGGTGGCTTACAAACAATAGAAGTTAATTCTTCACAGTTCTAGAACTTGGGGAATCCAAGGTCGAGGCTCCAGCAGAGTTTGTGTTTGGTGACAGCCTGCTTCCTGGTTCACAGACAGCCTGCTCTCTGCATCCTCACAGGGTGGGAAGGGCAAAGGAGCTCCCCGGGGCTACTTTCATAAAGGTCCTAATCCCATTGACGAGGGCTCCACTTTTATGACCTAATCACCTCTCAAAGTTTCCATCTTCTATTGCCATCACATTTGGCGTTAGGATTTCAACTTATGAATTTTGAGGAAACATAAACATATAGTCTATAGCACCAGCTCATTCAAAAATCTGGGATTGGTTGTGCATACTTAGTGTTTTTAGGCTCTAAGCTTTTGGGTGATTTGATACATAGCATTTACATGACAAAAGATAACTGATATAACCACTCTAGTAATCTTCAGCAATGCACTTAAACTGAGTTTTGCAAATTTCAAGTTATTGTTCATTAAAGGAGAAGTAGAAATTTAGGTAAATTAGTTTAAAAAGGAGAGAATTATTCTCTCCTGATTAGAACATATAAATTAATTCGACTCCTATAGTTGTTGTGTAGATGCGGGTGATAATGGATTCTTCTTTCTATTCTGATTTCTGTCCAGTTGCTTAGAACTGAGAAGAATGAGAAAGATAGACACCTCTGGAGAATTATGTTGGTAGCCAAGCAAGGAAGACACTGAGGTAGCTGCCAGCTGCCAGTAGGATGAAAGCTATAGGGACTTTACTACCAAACCCTGACAATCTGTTTACAAGACCAGGGACTATTGACAGGTGAAAGTAGGATTTTCACTCATTATGTGTCTTAACAGAAAATAAGAATTAAAAGATAAGAGTCAAGGCAACTCTTTCCGAAGAGGAATATACATTGATGTTATATGAAAAAGGAGTTCTTTATTCAGGTAAGTCTGAAAAACATAAGGTCAAACAAAGTGGAACACATTTTTGTTGTTGTTATTTTTAACTACAAGACTTCTAAGACTCTTTACTATGCTATTTGTATTGTGAATCCCCCAAAGAAACATACAGTGTGCAGTATTCTCCATGTTTATTTGACCACAAGACAAGTTTTTTTCAAAGGGCATTTTGCAGGATTATATTTTCACCAAGTACACTTTGGGGAATGCTGAGTTGACGGTTTGTATACTGTGTAATCTTTACTTCCAATTTCAAAGTTTAAAATGTTGTTCTATAAATATAACATTTTCATCAGTGTATATTTTAATGTGCAAGCTTCTTTGATTAGGAAAACCTAGGAAGGAGACAAAAAGTGTAACCTAGTGAGATTGTGGCATGATTTTAGACATTCAACATTTTTTTTTGGTTGTAAGATTCTATATCATGCCATGTCTTCTAACATCCGACTTTAACTATAGGTCAAATATAAGGATAATAACTTTTATAAACGTTCACTTTTTGAAAATTTGCCATGTGTCAGGGACCGTGTGAAACTGCTTTCCATATGTCATCACAATCAAAACTCTATAAATTCATATCAGTTATACTATGTTAAAAAAGATGGGAGCCAGGCACGGTGGCTTCTGCTTGTAATCTCAGCTACTTGGGAGGCTGAAGCAGGAGGATCTCTTGAGTTCAGGAGTTTGAAACCAGCCTGAACAACAGAACAAGATCTCATCTCTAAGAAAATAAAAAATAAAATGATGAAAGTGAAACTTAAAGACATTAAAGAAGGCCACAAACAAACTTTTTAAAAAGAGACAAAACTGAGATTCACTTACAGTTCTGTATGATGCTAACACCTGCATCACTTGATGACTGCACATCATTAGCCAGTAGACATACTGTTCAGTGTTTAGAGGAATGTAGTTCTGACTACATAACCAAACATGCTATTAGAGAATAATCAAGGAACAAATACATTTTAGAGTAAGTAGGTGAGTGCATTAGCGACACTGATGGAGAAATGTGTATCTAAAGACATTTTGAAACTCAGCAGTTTATCTAGTCTAGATTGACCATGGACATTAAGATTAAGGAGCAGATATTAACAAATGTAAAAAATTATCAAATCCCTTTGACTCCACTGTAATGAGTTATTTTGCTCAAACTCAAAGTTTATCATCTCTTTCTTCATGATTTTTGGATTACAATAAGAAATTGTAGTTTTGATATGAATTCTAGAAAAACTCAGGCTAACTATGTTGTGATCAATAAATTATCAGTAAATTATTACTGTAAATAAACCTTGAGCACAGAAACAAAGAAGCATTCATTAAAAAATACTTTGGCAGATGTGAGAAATGGTTGAGGTTTCCCATAATACATGACTAATTAGCAACATTTTTAACAGCTTTATAGATACAATTATTGACATATAAAAACTACACATACTTGTAGTGTGTAATTTGTAGTCTTGACATGTGTAAACACCCATAAAATCATCATTGTAATAAAGATAATGAACGTATCTATCAACCCCTGTATTAGGCCATTCTTTCATTGCTATAAAGGAATACACGAGACTGAGTAATTTATAAGAAAAGATGTTTAATTGGCTCATGGTTCTGCAGGCTGTACAGGAAGCATGGTGCTAGCATCTGCTTCAGGGGAGGCCTCAGAGAGATTTTACTTATGGCAAAAGGTGAAGTGGGAGAGTAGGTGTTTCACATGGCAAGGAAGGGAGCAAGAGAGACAGAGTGAGTGTGTGTGGGGGCGGGGTGAGATGCCACAAACTTTTCAATAACCAGATCTTGTAGGAGCTTAGAAGGAGAGCTTACCTATCACCAAGGGGATGGACCAAGCCATTCCTGAGGGATCTTCCCCCATGATTCAAACACCTCCCACTAGGCCCCACCTCCAATATTGGAGATGGCATTTCAACTTGAGATTTGGACAGGGACAAATATCCAAACTACATCATTCTGCCCCTGCCTACCCCCTGAATCTCCTGTTCTCACATTGCAAAATGCAATCATGCATTCCTAATAGTCCCCCAAAGTCTTAACTCATTCCAGGATTAACTCAAAAGTCCAAAGTCCAAAGTCTCATCTGAGAGAAGGCAAGTCTCTTCCATCTATTAGCCTGTAAAATAAAAAATAAGTTATTTACTTCCAAGATACAATGGGAGTATAGGCATTGGGTAAACCTTGCCATTCCAAAAGGGAGAAAGCAGCCAAAATAAAGGGGTTACAGGCCTCACATAAGTTCAAAACATAGCGGGACAGTCATTGACTCTTAATGCTGCAAAATCATCTTTGACTCTGTATGCTGCACCCAGGGAGTACTGCTGCAAGGTTTGAGCTCTGAAAGCCTTGGACAGATCAGCCTCTGTGGCTTTTCCATGTTGAGGTTGCAAACTTCTGGTGGCTCTACCCCTCCAGTGTCTGGAGGGCAGTGGCCCCTTCCTCAACAGCTCTGAAGCAGTGCCACAGTGGTGACTCTATGGGGTCTCCAACCCTACATTCTTTCTTGGCATTGCCCTAGTAGAGGTTCTCAATGAGGGCTCCATTCTGCAGCAGGCTTCTGCCTGGACACCCGGGTTATTCCATGCATCCTCTGAAATCTAGGGGGAGGCTGCCAAGCATTCTTTACTCTTGCATTCTGTGCACTAATAGGTTTAACACCATGTGGAAGCCACCGAGGCTTATGGCTTACAGTTTTCAATGTGGTAGACTGAGCTGTACCTTGGCCCTTTTGAGCTACAGCTGGAGTTGAAGCAGCCAGGATGTGGGAAGCAGTGTTCTGAGGCTGTTCAGGGCAGTGGGGTCCTGTGCCTGATCTATAAAATCATTCTCTTTTTTTCCTGATCTATAAAATCATTCTGTTTTTCCAGGTATCTGGTTCTGTGATAGAAGGGGCTGCCTTAATGGTCTCTGAAATGCCTTTAAGGTCTTTTCCACATTGTCTTAGATATTAGCAATTGGCTTTTATTTATGCAAATATCTCTAGCAAGTGATTGTTCTGCTGTCTGCTTGAATTCTTCTTCCCCCAAAAGCTTTTTCTTTCTCTTCCACATGGCCAGCCTGCAAATTTTCCAAACTTTTATGTTCTACTTACCTTTTAAATATATACTTCAACTTCAAGTCATTTATTTACTCCCACATCTAAGACAGGCTGTTAGAAGCAGCCAGACCACATCTTGAACACTTTGCTGCTTAGATATTTCTTCTGCCAGATACCCTAAATCATTGCTTTTTTAGTTCAAACTTCCACTAGAAGCTTCCCTAGATTTCTCGGGCATGAACAGAATGCAGCCAAGCTCTTGGCTAAGGCATAACATGCATAACCTTTGTTCTAGTTCCCAATAAGTCCTCATTTCCATCTAAAACCTCGTCGGCCTGGACTTCACTGTCCACATCACTGTAATCACTTTGGTCACAACCATTTAACCAGTCTCTTAGACTTTCCAAACTTTTCCTTATCTTCCTGTCTTCTTCTGAGCCCTCCAAACTCTTCCAATTGCTGCCTGTTACCCAGTTCCAAAGTCCTTTCCACATTTTCAAGTGTCTTTATGGCATTATCCCACTCCTTGGTACCGATTATCTATATTTAGGCTGTTCTTGAATTGCAACAAAGAAATACCTGAGATTGGATAATTAATAAAGAAAAGATTTCTGATTGGTTAATGGTTCTGCAGGCTTTACAGGAAGCATGTGTGCCAACATCTGCCCAGCTTTTGGCGAGGTCTTGAGAAACTTACAATCATGGCAGAAGATAAGGCAGGAGCAGTCACTTCACACTGTGAAAGCAGGAGCAAGAGAGAGTGGGTGGAAGGTGTCACATGCTTTTAAACCATTAGATCTCATGTGAACTCAAAGGAAAAGCTCACTTATCACAAAGGCGATAGCACAAGCCATTCATGAGGGACGTGCCCTCATGATGCAAACACATTTCACCAGGCCCCACTTTCAAAATTGGGGATTACATTTCAACATGAGATTTTGGTGGGGACAAATATCTAAACTATATCACCTCAAAGTTTCTTTTTGCTTTTTTCTAATTCTTTCCTGCCATCTCTCCCCATCTGCCAAGTACTAGGAAAACACTATCTAATGTCAGTATAAATAGAAACACACAGTGTATACCCTTTCTGTGCCTGACTACTTTCAGTTAGTATAATGAGTTTGAAATTTATCCATACTGTTATACATGTGAATGGTCCATTACTTTTATTGCTGAGCAGTATACCATTGTGTGGATATACCAAGTTTTCTATTCATTTGTTTGCTTTTAATTTTTTAATTTTAAATTTTTGTAGTTATATAGTAGGTGTATATATTTATGGGGTACAGAAAATGTTTTGATATAGTCACACAATGCATAATAATGACATCAGTATAAATAGGGTGTTCTTCACCTCAAGCATTTATCCTTTCTTTGTGTTACAAACAGTCCGATTATACTATTTATGTTATAGTAAAATGTACATTAAATTATTGATGACTCTAGTCACCCCTGTTGTGATATCAAATACTAGATCTCTTTAATTCTAATCATATTTTTGTAACCATTAACTAATCCCACTACACTTCTCAGTCTCTGGTAACTATCATTTTATTCTCTATTTCCATGAGTTCACTTGTTTTATTTCATTTTTTTCTCCCACTAATATGTGAGAACACATGAAGTTTGTCTTTCTGTGTTTGGGAGTGCAGATATCTCTTTAATATGCTGATTTCCTTTCTTTTGTGTACGTACCTAACAGTGAAATTCCTGGACCATATTTTAGCTCTATTTTTACTGTTTTGGAGGAAGCTCCAAATTGTTCTTCACAGTGGTTGTACTAATTTACATTCCCACCAACAGCGTATAAGGGCTCCCTTTTCTCCACATCCTCACCAGCATTTATTATTGCCTGTCCTTTGGATAAAAGCAATTTTAACTGGGGTGACATGCTATATCATTGTAGTTTTGATTTGCATTTCTTTGATCATCACTGATGTTGAACACATTTTTAAATAGCTGTTTGCCATTTTCATGTCTTCCTTTTAGAAATGTCTATTGAGATCTTTTTCTCATTTTTAAATTAAATTATTAGACTTTTTATTGATTATTTGCACTCATATATTCTGATTATTAGTCCTTTGTCAGATGAATAGTTGGCAAATATTTTCTTCAATTCTGTGGGTTGCCTCATCACTTTGTTGGTATTTCCTTTGCCATGCAGAAGCTTTTTAACTTAATGTGATCCCATTTGTCCATTTTTGCTTTGGTTGCCTGTGTTTGTGGGGTATTAGTCAAGAAATCTTGGCCCAGTCCAATTTCCAGGAGATGTTTCCCAATGTTTTCTTGTAGTAGTTTTATAGTTTAAAGTCCTTGCCATTAAAGCCAATTAGATTTGTCTTTAATTCATTTTGATATGGTGAACGATAAGGATCCAATTTCATTCTTCTGGATGCAGATATCCAGTTTTCCCAGCAGGTTTTATTGAAGAAATTGTTATTTCCCCAATGTGTGTTCTTGGCATCTTTGTCAATAATGAGTTCACTGTAGATTTATGGATTTATATCTAGGTTCTCTGTTCTGTTCCATTGGCATATATGTCTGTTTTTACGCCAGTACCATGCTGTTTTGGTTCCTATAGCTGTGTACAATAATTTGAAGGCAGGTTATGTGATTCCTCCAGTTTTGTTCCTTTTGCTTAGGATAGGTTTGGTATTTTGTGGTTCCATATAAATTTTAGTATTATTTTTTATATTTCTTTGAAGAATGTCTTTGGTATTTTGATAGGAATTACATGGTATCTATAGATTGCTTTGGGTAGTAATATGGTTTGACTGTGTCCCCACATAAAATCTCATCTTGAATTATAATTCCCATAATCCCCACATGCCAAGGATGGGACCAGGTGGAGGCAAAGAGATCATGAGGTGGTTCCCCCCATGCTGTTCTTGTGATAGTGAGTGAGTCTCCTGAGATCTGATGATTTCATACGTGTCTGACATTTCCCCCACTTGCACTCACTCTGTCCTGCTGCCCTGTGAATACACTGCTTGCTTCTCCTTTGCCTTCGACCATGACTTTAAGTTTCCTGAAGCCTCTCCAGCAATGCAGAACTGTGAGTCAATTAAACCTCTTTGCTTTATAAATTACCTAGTCTTGGGTATTTCTTCATAGCAGTATGAGAATGGACTAATACAGGTAACATAGACATTTTTAAAAATATTAATTCCTTTAGTTCATGAATATGGAACATCTTCCCTTTTTTTGGTCATCTTCAATTTCTTTCATCAATGTTTTATAGTTTTCATTGCAGAGATATTTCATTTCTCTGAGTAAGTTTATTTCTAGGTATTTTATTTTATTTGTAGCTATTGTAAATGGTATTACTTTCTTGATTTCTTTTTCAGATTGTTCACTGTTGGCATATAGAAATGCTGCTGATTTTGTCAGATTATTTTGTATCCTGAAACTTCACTGTATTTATTTATCAGGTCTATTTTTTTTTGTTTTTTTGATGGAGTCTTCAGGGTTTTCCAACTGTAAGAACATATTATCTGCAAACAAAAATAACTTGACTTCTTTTTCCTTTATTTATTTATTTTGTCTAATTGCTCTAGCCAGGACTGTCAGTACTATGTTGAATGCCAGTCAGGAAAGTGGGCATCTTTGACTTGTTCCAGATCTTAGAGAAAAGGCTTTCAGTTTTTCTCTGTTCAGTATAATACTACCTGTGGGTCTGTCATATATGGTTTTTATTGAGTTGAGTTATCTTCTATATACAAATTTGTGTATTTTCATCATAAAGGGATGTTGAATTTTATCAAATGCTTCTTCAACATCAATTAAAATGTTCATGTGTTTTTTGTCCTTAATTTTGTTTATATGATGTATTATACTGATTTGCATAGGTTAAGCCAACCTTGTACCAATTTTCATAAAGAATACTGGCCTGTAGGGTTTTTTTTTTTTTTTTAATGTGTTGTCTGCTTTTGGTATCAGGGTAATACGGGACTCATAGAATGAATTGAGAAGTATTCCCTGGTATTAGTCCATTTTCATACTGGTATGAATAAATTCTTGAGACTGGGTAATTTATAAAGGAAAGAAGTTTAATTGATTCACAGTTCTGTAGAACTGGGTGGCCTCAGGAAACACAATTATAGCAGAAGTTTGAGCAAACAGTCCTTCATATGGTGGCAGAAAGGAGAAGTGCCGAGCAAACAGGGAAAAACTCCTTACAAAACCATCACATCTCATGAGAACTCACTATCACAAGAAGAGCATGAAAATAACTACCCCCATGATTCAATTACTTCCCATGAGGTCCCTTCCACAACATGTAGGATTTAAAATCTGTATTACAATATTACAATTCAGAGTACAATTCAAGATGAGACTTGGCGGGGGACACAGAGCCAGATCATGACGTTCTGCTCCTGGCCCCTCCAAATTCTCTTTCTCACTTGTCAAAACACAATTATGCCTTCCAAGCAGTTCCCCAAAGTGTTAACTCATTTCAGCATTAACCCAAAAGTCCAAGACCCTAGTCTCATCTGAGACAAGGCAAGTCCCTTCCACCTATGAGTCTGTAAAATTGAAAGCAAGTTAGTCACTTTCTTAATTCAGTGGGGGTACAGGAACTGGGTAAATACACCCATTCCAAATGGGAGAAATTCTCCAAAACAAAGGGGTTACAGGCCCCATGCTTGTCCAAAATCCAATAGGGAAGTCATTAAACCTTAAACTTCCAAAATGACCTCTTTTGACTCCATGTCTAATATTGAAGTCACACTGATGCAAGAGGTGGGATCCAATGACCTTGGGCAGCTCTGCCCCTGTGGCTTTTCAGGATACAGCTCCTCTCCAAGCTACTTTCATGGACTAGCATTGAGTGTCTGTGGCTTTCATAGGTGCCTGATGCAAGCTGTCCACGGATCTACCATTCTGTGTTCTGGAGGAGGGTGGCCCTCTTCTCACAGCTCCACTAGGCAATGCTCCAGTGGGTACATTGGACTAGTGAGGACTCCAACCCCACACTTCCCTTTTGCAATGCCCTAAAAGAGGTTCTTCATGAGGGCTCCGCTCCTGCAGCAGACTACTACCTTGACATCCAGGCATGTGCATACATCCTCTGAAATCTAGGAGGAGGTATCCAAACCCCAATTCTTGTCTGATGTGCACCCACAGACCCAAGAGCACATGTAACCTCCAAGACTTGGGGGTGGCACTCTCTGAAGCAATGGCCTGAGGTATATGCTGGCAGCATTTAGTCGTGGCTGGAACTGGAGCATCTGAGAGACAGGATGCCATGTCCCTAGGCTGCACAACAGGGAAGCCCTAGACTCCACCCATAAAACCACTTTTCCTTCCTAGGACTCTAGGCCTGTTATGGGAAGGTCTGTGGAGAAAGTCTCTGACATGCCCTGGAGACATTTTTCTTATTGTCTTGGTGATTAACTTTGGACTTTTCATTACTTATACAAATTTCTATCACTGGCTTCAGTTTCTCCCCAGAAAATGTTTTTTTTTTTTTTTTCTACTGCAAAGTCAGCTTGCAAATTTTTCAAGGTTTTATTCTCTGCTTCCTTTTGAATGCTTTGTCACTTAGAAACTTCTTCCACCAGATACCCTAAATCACCTCTTAAATTCAAAGTTCCACAGATCTCTAGATCAGGAGCCAAATGTGACCAGTCTTTGTGTAAAACAAGAGTGGCCTTTATTCAAGTTCCCAAAAAGTGCCTCATCTCCATCTGAGACCACCTCAGCCTGGATTTCATTGTCCCTATCACTATTAGCATTTTTGTCAAAACCATTTAACAAGTCTCCAGGAAGTTCCAGAGCTTCCCACATGTTTCTGTCTTCCGAGCCCTAGAAGTCTCTAGGAAGTTCCAAACTTGCCCACATTTTCCTGTCTTCTTTCGAGTCCTCCAAACCATTCCAAACTCTGTCTGTTTCCCAGTTTTAAAGTTGCTTCCACATTTTCAGGTGGAAGGCGAGCCTCACTACTCCTTTTACCAATCTACTGTTTGAGTCTATTCTCACACAGCTATGAAGAAATATTTTAGATTGGGTAACTTATGAAGGAAAGAGGTTTAATTGACCCCAGTTCCATAGGAGGGGAGGCCTCAGGAAACTTACAATCATGCTGGAAGGTGAAGCAAACATATCCTTCTTCACATGATGGTAGGAAGGAGAAATGCCAAGCAAACAGGAAAAGCCTTTTATAAAACCATCGGACCTCATAAGAACTCACTCACTATCACAAGAACAGCATAAGGGTTACCATCCCCATGATTCAATTACCTCCCATGTGGTCTCTCCCCTGACACATGGGGATTACAATTTGAATTATGATATTAAAATTCAGATTATAATTCAAGATGAGATTTGGGTGGGGACACAGGACCAGACCATATCATCCCTTATCATCTATTTCTTGGAATAGTTTCAGCAGGATTTGTAGAAGTTATTCTTCAAATATTTGGTAAAATTCAGCAGTTAGGCCATTGGAGTATGGGTTTTCTTTTGCTTGGTGTATTAGTCTGTTCTCATGCTGCTATAAGGACATATACAAGAATGGGAAATTTATAAAGAAAAGAGGTTTATTGAGTCATAGTTTTGCATAGCTGGGAGGCCTCATGAAACTTAATCATGGAAAAGGAGAAGCAAACATGTCCTTCTTTACATGGCAGCAGGGAAGGGAAGAATGAACAAAAGGGGGAAAGGTACCTTATAAAACCATTAGATCTCGTGATAACTAATTCACTACCATGAGAACATCATGAGAGTAACTGCCCCCACGATTAAATTACCTCCCACCAGGTCCCTCCCATGACTCATGGGGAACTACAATTCAAGGTGACATTTGGGTAGGGACATATAGCCAAGCCATATCATTCTGCCCCGGTCCCTCTCATCTCTCATGTCCTCACATTTCAAACACAATCATGCCTTCCTAACAGTCCCCCGAAGTCTTAACTCATTTCAAGCTTAACTCAAAAGTCCAAGTTCAAAGTCTCATCTGAGACAAGGCAAGTCTCTTCTGCCAATGAGCCTTCAAAATTAAAAGCAAGTTAGTTATTTCCTAGATACAATGGGGCTACAGGCATTGGGCAAATACACCGGTTGCAAAAGGGAGAAATTGGCCAAAATAAAGGGGCTACAGGTTCCATGCAAGTCTGAAATCCAATAGGGCAGTCATTAAACCTTAAGTTTCCAAATTATCTCCTTTGATTCTAGGTGATACATCCAGGGCATGCTGGTGCAAGAGGTGGACTCCCACAGCCTTGGGCAACTCTGTACCTGTGGCTTTGCATGGCACACTAACCCACTCTGGCTTCTTTCATGAGCTGACATTGAGTGTCTGTGGCTTTTCCATGTACACAGTGTAAGCTGTTGGTGAATCTACCATTCTAGGTTCTGGAAGATCATGGCCCTCTTCTCACAACTCCATGAGGCTGTGCCTCACTGGAGACTCTCTGGGGAGCTCACACACCACATTTCCTTTCTGCACTGCCCTAGCAAATGTTCTCCATGAGGGTTCTGCTCCTGTAGCTGACTTCTTCCTGGACATCCAGATCTTTCCATAATTCTCTGAAATCTAGGCAGTACTTCCCAACCAAGTTTCTAGGCTGCACACAGCAGACGGTGCATGGGCCAGCCCCAGGAAACAATTTTTTCCTCCTAAGCCTTCAGGCCTGTGATGGAAGGGGCTGCTGCAAAGGTCTCTGACATGCCCTGGAGATATTTTCCTCATTGTCTTGGTGATTAACATTACACTCCTCATTACTTATGCAAATTTCTGCAGCAGACTTGAATTTCTTCCCAGAAAATTGGTTTTGCTTTTCTATTGCATCAACAGGCTTCAAACTTTCCAAATCTTTATGTTCTGCTTCCTTTGAATGCCTTGCCACTTAGAAATTTCTTCCACCAGATACCCTAAATTATCTCTCTCAAGTTCAACATTCCACAGATAACTAGGGCAGGAGTAAAATGCCACCAGTCTCTTTGCTAGCAAGAGTGACCTTTACTCCTGTTTCCAACAAGTTCCTCATCTCCATCTGAGACCACCTCAACCTGGATTTCATTGTCCATATCACTATCAGCATTTTTGTCAAAACCATTCAACAAGTCTCTAGGAAGTTATAAACTTTCTCACATCTTCCTGTCTTCTGAGCTCTCCAAGTTTCTAGGAAGTTCCAAACTTTCCCAAATTTTCCCATCTTCTTTGAGTCCTCCAAACCATTCCAACCTCTGCCTGGTACCCACTTTCAATGTCACTTTTACGTTTTCAGGTGTCTTTACAGCAGCACTCCACTCTTGTGGAACCAATTTACTGTATTAGTCTGTTCTCACCTTGCTTTAAGGACATACCCAAGACTGGGCGATTTATAAAGGAAAGAGGTTCAACTGACTCACAGTTTTGCATGGCTGGCAGGCCTCAGTAAACTTATAGTCATGGCAAAAGGGGAAGCAAACACACTCATTTTACATGGTGGCAGGAGAGAGAAGAATGAGCAAAATGAGAAAAGGCTCCTTATAAAACCATCAGATTTAGCGACAACTCACTGTCACAAGAACAGCATGAAAGTAACTGCCACCATGATAAAATTATCTCCTACTGGGTCCCTCCCATGACATGTGGGGATTATGGGAACTACAAATCTAGAGGAGACGTGGGTAGGGACACAGAGCCAAACCATATCACTGGGAGACTTTTTATTATAGCTTTGCTCTCATCATTAGTTATTGGTCTGTTGAGGTTTTGGATTCTTCCTGGTTCAATCAACGTGTCAAGGTTTTTATCAAATTATTCCACGTTTTCAAATTTACTGGCACACAGTTGTTTATAGTAGCCTCTAATGATCCTCAGAATTTCTGTGGTATTGGTTGTCATGTTTCCTTTTCATCTTTCATTTTATTTATTTGAGTCTTCTCTTTTTCACTCGTCATAAAGTTGGGCTGAAGTTTGTTCATATTATTTTTCAAAAAACAAATTTTCATTTTATTGATTATTTTTATTTTTATATTTGTTTTATTTACTTCTGTTCTTATATTTTTTATTTCTTTTCTTCCACTATTTTTGTGTTTTGTTTGCTCTTGCTTTTCTACTTCTTTCAGATGCATCATTAGGTTTAAGTTTTTCTACTTTTCTGATGTAAATGTTTATTGCTATTAACTTCTCTCATATTGTTATTTTTTTGTGTGTACCATATTGTTGCTTTTGTTGTGTACCATAGGTTTTGGTATGATCTATTTTTATTTATTTAAAGACTTTAAAAAATTTTCTTCTTAACATCTTAATTGACCTGCTGACCATTCAGGAGCATATTGTTTAATTTCCATGTGTTTGTGTTTTCAAAGTTTCTGTTGTTATTGAATTCTACTTTTATTCTTTTGTATTCAGAGAAGTTACTTGATATAATTTCATTTAAAAAAGTACAACTTATTTTATGGCCTAGCCTGTGGTCTATCCTTGAGAATGATCTATGTTCTGAAGAGAAAAATGTGTCTTCTATAGCTGTTGGGTGAAATGTTCTGTAAATAGCTGTGAGATTTATTTGGTTTATAGGGTGGATTAAATTCAATTTTTTTTCATTAATTTTCTTTCTGGGTGGTCTGACCAATGCTAAAATTGGAGGTGTTGTAGTTTCCAGCTATAATTATATATTGGGGTTTATCTCTTCTTTTAGCTATAATATTTGCTTTCTATATATTCATGCTCCAATCTTGGCTGCATATGTATTTACAATCATTATATTATCTTACTGAATTAACCCTTGTGTCATTATATAATAATCTTATTTGTCTCTTTTTGTAGCTTTTGTCTTGAAGTCTATTTTTTCCTGATGTAAGTGAAGCTACTACTTCTCTTTTATGGTTTTCATTTGCATGGGATGCCTTTTATCATCCTTTATATTCAGTATATGTGTGTCTTTATAGGGAAAGTGTGTTTCTGGTAGGCCAGAGACAATTTGGTATTCTTTTTTAATGCATTCAGCCACTCTATGTCTTTCAATTGGAGAGTTTAGTCCATTTATATTCAATGTTATTAATGATAAGTGAGAAGTTACTTTTGGCATTTTGTTATTTGTTTTCCAGTTGTTTCGTAGTTTTCTCTACTTTTCTTTTCTTCCTTTATTCCTTTTAGTGAAGATAATTTTCTCTGGTGGTACATTTTAATTTCTTTTTTTTTTTATTTTCAGTGTATCTGCTGTATTTTTTTAAATTTGAAGTTACCATGAGGTTTGCAAGTAACATCTTATGAGCCATTATTTTAAACTGATGACAATTTAACACTGATTACAAAAACTAACAGAGAAGCAAAGAGAAACTAATGAAAATTCTACACATTAACTTCATCCCTCCCACTTTTTAGCTTTTTGTTGTTTCTCTTTATATCTTTTCATTTTGTCTGTCTTGAAAACTTGTTGTAGTTATCATTTTACACGGATTCTTTTTTATTCTTACTACTCAAGATGAATAGTTTATACACTACAGTTAAAGAGATTTATTCTGTTTTTCTGTGTGCTTACTACTCCCAGTGAGTTTTTACTTTCAGATAATTTCTTATTGTTCATTAACATCTTTTTCTTTCTGATTGAAGTATGCTTTTTAGCATTTCTTATAGGAAAATCTGGTTTTAATGATATTTCTCAGCCTTTGTTTGTCTGGGAAAATTTATTTCTCTTTTTGGTTGAAGGATAATTTCACTGGATATTCTATTCTAGGAGAAAAGTTTTTCCTTTTCAGTACTTTAAATATCATGCCACTCTCTCCTGGCTTGTAAGGTTTACACTGTGAAGTCTGGCACTAGATATATTGGAGCTTCTTGGTATGTTGTTTCTATTCTCTTGATGCTTCTAGGATCCTTTATCCTTGACCTTTGAGAGTTTGATTATTAAACGTGTTGAGTTAGTCTTATTTGGGTTGAATCTTCTTGATATTCTATAATCTTTTTATACTCAAATGTTGATACATTTTGCTAGGTTTGGAAGTTCTCTGTTATCCCTTTGGACAGTTTCTACCCTGATTTCTTCCTCTACCTTCTACTTCTGCTTTAATACTAGTGACTCTTTGATTCGCTCTCTTGAGACTATTTTCTAGATCTTGTACATGTGCTTCATTCTTTTTAATTTTTTTCTTTTGTCTCCTCTGTTGGTGTATTTTCAAAGAGCCTGTCTTCAAGCTCACTAATTCATTTTTGTTTGATCCATTCTGCCATTAAGAGACTCTGATGCATTCTTTAGTATGTCAATTGCATTTTTTTCAGCTCCAGAATATCTCTTTGATTCTTTTTAATTATTCCAAACTTGTTGTAAAATATATCTGACAGGATTCTGAATTTCTTGTCTGTGTTATCTTGGATTTAATTGAGTTTTCTCAAAACACCTATTTGGATTATCTGTCTAAAAGGTCATATATCTCTGTCTTTCTGGGATCGGTCACTGGTGCCTTATTTAGTTCATTTCATGAGGTCATGTTTCCCTGGATGGTGTTGATGCTTGTGGATATTTGTTGGTGTCTGGGCATTGAAGGATTAGGTATTGATTGTAGTCTTCACAGTCTGGGCTTGTTTGTATCCATACATTTTGTGAAGGCTTTTCAGGTATTTTAAGGGACTTGGGTGTTGTGACTTAAGTTTTTGGTCCATATAGCCATATCTGCTTTAGGAGCTACCTCACGCCCACTAATGCTGTAGCTCCTGTAGACTCAGAGGTACCACTTTTGTGGTCTTGGGTAAGGTCTGCAAGAATTCCCTGGATTACCAGGCAAAGGCTTTCATTCTTTTCCTTTGCTTTACCCCAAACAAATGGAGTATCTCTCTCTGGGCTAAGCTGCCTGGAGCTGGGGGAGGGGTGACACAAGCCTCCCTGTGGCCACCACCACTAAGACTGTACGGGGTCAGACTTAAAGCCAGTGTAGCACTGGGTCTTACCCAAGCAAGGCCCACAGTGACTACTGCCTGGGTGCTCCTTATGTTCACTTAAGGCCCAAGAGTTCTACAATCAGCAGGTGGCAAATTCAGCCAGGCTTGTG
This sequence comes from Colobus angolensis palliatus, assembly GCF_000951035.1. Lineage (NCBI taxonomy): Eukaryota > Metazoa > Chordata > Mammalia > Primates > Cercopithecidae > Colobus > Colobus angolensis. The sequence goes on from NW_012113919.1 coordinate 270,335, forward strand.
TCCTTCCCTTAAGTGTACCAAGCTCCCTTGGGGCCCTGGGCAGATTTGGAAGTGCTATCTAGGAGCCAGGCCTGTAGTTGGGAACTTTAGAAATCTACCTGGTGCTCTATTCTACGGCAGCTGAACTGGCACACAAGCAACAAGACAAAGTTCTTCCCACTTTTTGCTCTCCTTTCCTCAAGAAGAGGAGTCTATTCCTATGGTCACCACTAACCCAGGCCCATGGGGAGTACTATCTTGCTATCACAGATTTTTCACTCAAGGCCCAAGGGCTCTTCATTCAGCTTGTGGTAGATGCTCCCAGGCCTGGAACTCTCCATTCAAGGAAGTAAACTTTCCTCTGTCCCAGGGCAGGTCCAGAAATGCCATTCAAGAGCCAAAGCCTGGAATCAGGGACCACAAGTGCCCCCTTGGTGCTCTACCCAACTGTGGCCAAACTGGTGCCTAAGCTGCAAGGCAAAGTTTCCTTTACTTTTCCCTCTCCTTATCCCAAGCAGGTGAAGTCCTTCCCCATAGCCATCATAGCTGGGAATGTGCTGGGTCATACCTGAAGCCAGCAAAGCCCTGGGTCTCACCCAAGGTTCATGGCAAGTGCTCCCTGGCTATCACTGTTGATTATTCAGGGCCACAAGGGCACTTTAGTCAGTAGATAATAAATCCTGCCCAAACTGGGTTTTTCCTTTCAAGGCAGCAAATTCCCTTCTGGCCCAGGAAATGTCTTCTAGGAGCTACGTCATGGGATGTGGGCTCCAGGACCCCGCCTGGTGCCATATTCTATTGTGACTGAGCTGGTACCCTAGTTGCAAGACAAAGTTTTCTTTAGCTCCCGTTTCCTCTCCTCAAGGGGAAGAAAAGAGTCTCTCCAGATCTGTGAGTCACACTGCCTGGGGTTTGGGAAGATGTTACACAATCACTCCCTTGGCTATTCCAGTTGATATCCCACTAGATCACATGTACATTAAGTCCACTGGTTCTGAGCCCAGCACAGCAGCAGGACTTACGAATTGTAGTTTCTGTGGCTTAGACTGCATTTCAAGTTTATTTAGTGCTCCAGACCACTTTAGCCTGTGGTGGCAGGTTTTAGTGGAACTCAGATTTTGACCGCTGGGATGGATGACTTGCCCTTGGCTAGGGCTGGTCTAAATGCTCCCTCTGTGGGTGTAGGCTGAGTTTTGCCTCCTGTTGCTTTCTACTGTGACAAGGCAGCACTGAGTTCCTATGCAAAGATTCACAATCACTGTGTTCTCCCTCTCCCAAGTTCACAGATTCTTTCTCTGTGCCAGTGGCCATTGCCAGCAGATAGAGGAAAAGTGGTGGAGGTGATTCAAGACTGTCTTTTTTACCCTTTCCAGTACTTCTTTCCTTAATAGGATGTTAAAACCACATACTGTGATTACTCACCTAATTTTTTGTTCTTATGAAGTTGCTATTTTATGTGGATAGTTGTTCAATTTGGTGTTCTTTTGGAGGGTGATGGAGAATCACCACTGGAGGCTTCTGGTTGGCCATCTTGCTCCACCTACGGCCCTTCTATTCACTTATTGATGAACATTTTGGTTGCTTTTAGTTTTTGACTATTACAAATCAAACTTTGATAAAGATTTATCTATAAGTCTCTTAATGGGCATATGCCTTTTTCCTTTTGGGTAAATTACAAGTGCAATTATAGGATAATACTGTAGATGCATGTTTAACATTTAAAAAAACTGCTGTTTTTCCAAAGTGTTTTCTTTTTACATTTCCATCAGCAATTTATGAGAATTCTCCTTTTTTCACATCCTTGCAAAAACTTGGTATGATCTAGCATTTTAATTTTTGCCATTTTAGTATGTCTCTAGTATAGTTTCATCATGGTTTTAATTTGTATTTTGATTAATAATTTTGGGTATCTTTTCAAGTGCTTGTTTTCCACCCATATCACTTTTCTGATAAAGTGCCTTCAAATGTTTGTCCATTGTGTGTATTGGGTTATTCGTTTGCTTATTAGGTTTTGAGAGTTATTCATATATTCAGAATAAAAGTCCTTTAATAGCATATAACTTGTGAATATTTTCTTCCAGTCTATAATAGTGTATTTTCATCCTATTAATAGGGATTTTGAAGAGCATTTTTATTTTAATGAAGTCTAATTAATCAATTTTTTAATGTCATAAATCATGTTTTTTATGTCGTCTCTAGAAATTTTTGCCTAACCTATGGTATAAAAGATATTTTTTCAATGTCTGCTTCTGGAAGTTTTATAATTTTAGTTTTACATTTAGGCCCATAATAGATTTTCAGTTAACTTTTGTACCAACCGAATATGGTATGATATATGGATCAAAATCTACTTTTATGGGCATATGCATACCCAATTCTTCTACTAGTATTTGTTGAAAGACTTCTCCTTTTTCACTAAGTCGTCTTTACATCTTTGTCAAAAATAGCTGACTAAGGCCAGGTTTGGTGGCTCACACTTATAATGCCAGCACTCTGGGAGGCTGAGGAGAGTGAATTACTTGAGGTCAGGAGTTCAAGACCAGCCTGGCCAACATGGTGAAACCCCATCTCCACTAAAAATACAAAAAAAAAAAAAAAAAAAAATACCCAGGCATGGTGGCGCACATGTGTAATCCAGCTACTCCCAAGGCTGAGACAGAAGAGTTACTTGAACACGGGAGATGGAGATTGCTATGAACCGAGATCAGCCACTGCACTGCAGCCTGGGTGACAGAGCGAGACTACATCTCCAAAACAATAATAATAATAATAATAATAATAATAATAAAACTGACATATTTTTGGGTCTAAATTTGGACTCTCTGTTTATCCATATTTATTCCAATACTACACTTTTTTTTTTTTTTTTTTTGACAGAGTCTTGTTTTGTCTTCTAGGCTGGAGCGCAGTGCCACAATCTCAGCTCACTGCAACCTCCACATCCCAGGTTCAAGCCATTCTTGTACCTCAGCCTCCTGAGTAGCTGGGATTCCAGGTGTGCACCACCATGCCCAGGTAATTTTTGTATTTTTAGTAGAGATGGATTTTCACAATGTTGGCCAGACTGGTCTTAAACTCTTGACCTCAAATGATCCACTCTCCTCAGCCTCCCAAAGTGCTGGGATTACGGGTGTGAGCCACCGTGCTCAGCTTTATGATAATTCTTGAAATCAGATAGTTTGTCTTCCAACTATGTTTTTCTTTTTCCAAGTTGTTTTGGCTTTTCTATGTCTTTTGCATTTTCATATGAAATTTATTATCGACCTGTTAATTTCCTTTTTTTTTTGAGATGGAGTTTTGCTCTTGCTGCCCAGGCTGGAGTGCAATGGCGCGATCTCGGCTCACTGCAACCTCCACTTCACTCATTCAGGTGATTCTCCTGCCTCAGCCTCTTAAGTTGTGGGACTACAGGTGTGCGCCACCACGCCTAGCTAATTTTTGTATTTTTAGTAGAGAGGGGGTTTCACCATGTTGATCAGGCTGGTCTTGAACTCCTAACCTCAGGTGATCCACCCACCTCAGCCTCCCAAAGTGCTGGGATTACAGGCTTGAGCCACTGCACCCAGCCTGGCTTGTCAATTGCTATAAAAATCCTGTGGGAATTTTGAATGGGATTGTCTTCAACATGTAGATCAATTTAGAGACAACTAGCAAGTTAAAAATATTTGGTCTTTCAAACCATGAACATAACGTTTTCCATTGATTTAGATCTTTTGAATTTCTCTCAGTAATGTTTTATAGGTTTCAGTGTTAAGGTCTTTCACATATTTTTCTACATTTCACTAAGTATTTCACATTTTTGATGCTATAATAAATGGTGTTTCTAATTTTCAGTGTCTGAAGGTTTGTTGCTGACATACAGAAATAGAACTCTTTTGTAGGTTAACGTTTTTTTCTGAAACTTTGTTAAACTCGCATTATAGATCTAGTAGCTTTTATATAAATTCTATTGAATCTTCAACAAAGACAACCATCAACTTGTGAAGAAAGTTTTAATTTATCCTCTTAACTCTAGATGACTTTTATTATTATTATTATTTGCTTACCTACTGCATCCAATAGAACCTTCAGCACAATGTGGAATAAAACTGGTAGTGTGGACATTGTTATCTTGCTTCTCTTCCTGGAAGGAAAGCATTCAGTCTGTAATCATTTTGTATGATGTTAGCTTTTGGATAACCAGAGAAGTCTTTATTTTGCCTTTGTTTTCAATGTTATTTGCACTGGCTACAAAACTAGGTCTAAAGTTTTCTTTTTTTCTCTCTCTCTCTTATTGTATTTTAAAAATGTTGTACTGTCTTATCTCTTACATTGTTTCCAAGGAGAAATTTGTCATTCTTCTTATATTTTGTTCCTCTGTATATAACATTTTTTTAATCTTCTGTTTTTAACAACTGATTTTGAGCAATTTATAATCTGCTTTGGTGTAATTTTGCTTATGTTTCTTGTTCTTGGGGTTCAGTGAGATTATTGGATAGTTAGGTTTGTAATTCCTCATATTTGTAAAAATTTTGAGCATTAAAAAATTATTTTCCTATCTTCCCTCCTTTCATTCTCCCTTGGGACACTTACTTGTGTAACAATTACACATATATTAGACACTTTATGTTTTTCTACAATTACTGTTGTTCTGCCCATTTATTTAATTCTCTTTTCTTCTTGCATTTAATTTTTTATAGCTTCCATAGCTATGTATTCATGTTCTCTAATCTTCTGCAATGCACATCATCTATCATTAATTCTATCCAATGTATTTTTCATTTTCACATTTTAGTATTCATGTCTAGAGGTTTTTTTTTGGTCTTTTTTATACTATCCATGTGTACTTAACATTTTTATACATGAAATACAAGTGTAATATTTAAATCTTCTTATCTGCTAATTCTAAATCTTTCATATTTTTTATATCCTTTTATATCAGTTTCATGTGATTGATTTTTCTCCTTATTATGGATCATTTTCTCCTGCTTCTTTTTATGCCTGGGATTATTTTGAATTCCAGATGTTCTTTTTTTTTTTGTCTGAATATTTTTAATTCTAAATGAGTGTTGTTGAGATTTGTTCTGGTATACAGTAAAGTTACCTGAAAACAGTTTAATCCTTTTGGGTTTTGCTTTTAAGATTTGTTAGGTGAGTCTGGACGCGGTGGCTCATGCCTGATATCCCGGCACTTTGGGAGGCCAAGGCTGGTGGATTGCCTGAGGTCAGGAGTTCCAAGACCAGCCTGGCCAACATAGTGAAATTCCGCCTCTACTAAAAATACAAAAATTAGCTGGGCGTGATTGCTCATGCCTGTAATCCCAGCTACTTGGGAGGCTCAGGTACGAGAATCTCTTGAACCAGGAGGTGGAGGTTTCAGTGAGCCGAGATTACGCCATTGCACTCCAGCCTAGATGACAGAGTGAAACTCACACACACACACATACACACACACACACACACACACACAATTGTTAGGTGGAACTGAAACTGTGTTCAGTCGATCAGTTGATGGCTAATTATTTCTCACTACTGGGGAAAAACCTGTGTATTCTATCCAATGTCCCATGAATTTTAAAGTTTTCCAGTTCGGATAGTGGGAACATGGACCATTCCCAGCCCGGTGTGAGCACGGGGCACTGTTACCTCTAATCCTCTGGGGTCGTTCTTTCCATTGCCTCAGTAAATTTCTCTATATGCCAAACAGCACTCAGTTGAATAATCAAGGGGGATTTTCTGCAGATCTCTGGCACTCTGTCTTGTGCGTTTCTCTCTTCTCTGGTACTCATTCTGTAAACTTTAGCTGCTTTGGTATCCTCAGACCCTCAGCTCCATCTTCTTAACTTAGGGAGTCCGCCAGGCTCCACCTGAGTTACCCTTTCTGTGATATGACCTAGAAACTCAATTAAGGCATAAAGCTAAGGCAAATTTAGGGTCACCTCATTTGTGTTACATTAACCAGAGATCACTGTTCTTTATCATGTGATGTTTATGGTCCTGAAAATTGCTTTATATCTTTTGTAAATTTTGTTTTTGTTTGGTGAAGTGTAAATCTGGTTCTTATTACTCCACTTTGTCTGGAAGCAGATGGCTCATTAATGGTTTTAATTTTATTTCTGACAATGGTATTTTTAATAACAATTTCACATATTCTTCTTCTTTTATTAGGCTATGCTTTGTATATTTCTTTTGTTTTACTTTCTTTTAGATGTTTTTCATTCGTTTTCTTCGCTATTAATTCAAAATATTTTTCCATATCTACCATGTAACTGATGTTGTGCTAAGTTCTGGAGTTACAAATAGTTTTCTCTGCTTTATGGTTTAGATTAGAAAGAACAACAAACAAATAGTTAAAAATTACAGAGTGATAGGCCTTGTTTGATTGATTCGAGATTTTTAACAGTTGGTATTTATGTTTCAGGCAGAGGCTGTATTATTCAGCTTTGAAATTCTAGTGCCATGCACAGTGTCTGGAACCCAGTAGTGCTCAAGATAAATAAACAATTACCCTGCAAGGGGATAAGTGCTTTCTTTAATTCCTTCTTTATTCTTACAATTAGCGTTTATGTGTTTGAGTGCAGAAATTGTCTTATTCAGTGTTCAGTGAAATAATGAGATGTTCTTTAAATATCTAGTGGGAAGAGGAATGATTTTAGGCTGGGAAGCTAGAAAACAGCATTAAAGAGGCATTTTTTGGGTTCATACTTGAGGGATGAGTAGAACTTCTCTAGAAGAAGGGTAGAAATCGTATTTCTTTTCTTAATATTAACTTTTATTTCCTATTACACATACTATTTTTTTATTATTATACTTTAAGTTCTGGGGTACTTGTGCAGAATGTGCAGTCTTGTTACATAGGTATACATGTGCTATGGTGGTTCACACACCGGGGCCTGTTGAGGGGTGGGGGACTAGGAGAGGGATAGCATTAGGAGAAATGCCTAATGTAGGTAATGAGTTGATGGGTGTAGAAAGGGAATTTCCACAAGCCTTAGAGGAGGGTAAGAAGGTGATGCACTGAGGTAACACTGTGTAGTTCCAAGTGAAAAGAACAGAGGTTATATAGTGTGTGTATGTGATTGTGATAGTGTGTGTTAGTGTGTGTGCTTTTGTGTGTGTGTGTGTGTGTGTGTGTGTGGTGTGAAGGGATTTTTCAGTGGAGGGAATAAGATTAAAAAACACAGGTGCTGCAATGTAAAGAGGCTTGATGCCATAATAAGGAGTTTGGCCTTTATTACACAAGCAAGAATGAATCAACCAGTACTAAATTATGCTCTCCTGTTTGCATATAGCAGGTGGTAGAACAGTGGGTATGCGGATTAGCAGAACTGAGGCAAAAGTTCAAGTGGGAGGCTGTCACTAGAAAATCAATAGAGTCATAACCAAAATCTACCTAGGATAGCACATTGAAGAATAGCCCAGCATAACATTAAGCAGAGCATTAATTAGTTATATGATAGGAGGAAATTTAGTAGGCCATGCAATAGAAACTCATGTAGAGAGGAAAGGGTATAATTTATATGATTTGAGAAGCAGAATGTCTTGCTCTAATAATTTTTTTTCACTTAATATCCTTTAATGTGTGCATTTCAAAACTGTGTTATGCATCGATACTACAGAAATATTAGAGATTATATGACAGAACTCTTTCATTTTACATCTTTCCCACACTGATAAACAACAAACCTCAATAGTACCATCTTATTCATTTAGTGGTGTATGTATGTATGAACGTTAATATGTACAGATATATTTCTATATGTGTGTGTATATATATATGGATATATATGTGCATACATACACATGAAACTGATTCACTTTTTCCTCTTTATCTCCTACAACATCTACAACTGTTCTAATTTTATATCATAAATTATTAGAGAACATCTGCTTTAAAGCTATGGAAGTATAGGATGGATAATAGCATATTTCTGAAGATAAAGTTTACTTCTTCACTCTAATATTTTGATTTATCCAAAATTCTTATAAATGTTTTCAATTCATGGTTACTTAGAATTTTCTTATTGAGGTACATATATCATAAGTATATATTAAATGTTATTAGCTAGTCAAGCATGCGATTGGTCATGTGAAACTGCAGTGCATTTTATTTATTTATTTATTTTTTTTTTATTTTTTATTTTTTTTGAGACGGAGTCTCGCTCTGTCGCCCAGGCTGGAGTGCAGTGGCCGGATCTCAGCTCACTGCAAGCTCCGCCTCCCGGGTTTACGCCATTCTCCTGCCTCAGCCTCCCGAGTAGCTGGGACTACAGGCGCCTGCCATCTCGCCCGGCTAGTTTTTTGTATTTTTTAGTAGAGACGGGGTTTCACCGTGTAGACCAGGATGGTCTCGATCTCCTGACCTCGTGATCCGCCCGTCTCGGCCTCCCAAAGTGCTGGGATTACAGGCTTGAGCCACCACACCCGGCCTGCAGTGCATTTTAAAATCACTCAACACATTTCTGATAATTATAAATTAGAGGACAACGTTATAAAAATTATACATTTGAACAGTCATGGTAAGAATGTTAATTTAGGCTACATTTAAAAGTTATGGTTGCCTTAAGATTGGTAAGATTTTTGGTTATTTAGCAATAATAAGTCCTCCTCAATAGAAAAATTGTAAGACCCTTCAAAGCCTAATGTTATTTATACATATTCAGAAACTGTTTTATACAGTTTCATTCCTGAATTGATCCTGAACATTTTTAGCTCATTTACTTGATGATTTTACTATAATGAAAAAAGTCTGTTGTTTCTGATTAATTCACACGGTCTTTCTACATAGAGAGATAAGGCAAGGTCTAGAGATCTGTCTTGCTTCATTTGTCCTTTGTATTTACAAAAGTGTTCCTCAGGTCCCCACCATCTGGGTTGGTGTTATGTTGAGAATCTTGAGGCAGTTGCCTCAGAGACTTTAGATTACAGTGAATGCCTAAGAGGGTTTAGCTTCAGACCTAGCCCTTAACTTTTGCCTTAAAATGGCCAAGCCAAACAATATTACTGAGAATTAAAACTTCGTTTAAACTACCAAATAAAAACCTAAAGGTTGTGCTATTTTGTATGAGGTCATCATCTTTAGTTCTTAAGGTTTATTTTAGGCTCGTTTATTAAATAAATATGTATTTATCATTTCCACATATCAGATACTTTGATAGCTACTAGGAATTAAAAATAAAAACATATTATTGCTAGGAATTAAAGAATAAAATCACTAGATACTTGACTCTAAAAACAGAAGTATTTTATTGTAGAGCACTGTCAATATAAAGAACATCCATTTTATATATAAATAAATAAAAACGGACGATTCCAATTTAAAAAAGAAATATTAAGTACCAGATTTTTAACATGACATAATTGGTTTCTACTATTTTCAAATCCATATAATATTGTTTTGCAGTTCATACATCTTATGTTTCTCTTTTTTTTTCAGTAGAAAAAGTAGAAGAATGGCTTCCCATGGCCACCTTCCAGGCCTTTGTTAAGCTATTCCCTGTGCTCACTGGTTTTATTCTGATGTTTTCCTTAGCTGCTACAGTTGGCTTCTTTCTTCTCTCCAACGTATGGTTGTAGTAGTGGTGGCGGTAGTGGTGTGGTGTGTGTATGTGCATGCACATGCACTTACGGGTCTATAGGATAGTGGGGGGTATTAAAAAAAATTCTCAAGATATTTTCACTTCCTACTTAATCCTCGGTAACACTTCTTTGGTATGAGCCTGGAGTTAGCATTCAAACTGCACTGTCATAATTTTCTGTTTCTTTTCTTGGCTATCATTTTTGGAGGTTTATGGCATGAGATTGTATGGTTATTATTGTTGAATTATGGGTTCTTTCCCTCCTGCTGTTTCTGTTGTTCTTATTCATTCTATAACAATCAGAAAAGGGAAATTATTTGTTTCAGCTTTTCTTTTCCATCATTACCCAAAAATCTGGACTTGCTTCTGAAATAGCCATTTGATGTCTGAACAGTTTAATCCCTTATTTGAATGTAATGAAACATAGATTTTTTTAAAAAACAGACATATTCTTTTTATTTTTCTACACAAGGGGTCCTACAAAGGAGAGAGTGTTCCAGGGGAGGACAAAAGCAAAAACGAACTAAATTTCTTTTCACCATATTGTGACACACAAATGTAAACACCATATATTTAGTCAATCAATCAAGCAAGTAAGCACACAGAATCAGACTGCCAACATTGAATTCCATTATATAGTAACCTATATATAAGACATACTCTTTGTTCAAACAAATTTTCCTTTTCTTGAATTTTTATAGAAGAAATGTATAATCCAATTAAAAAGTAATCAGAGAGGAGAATCTTTGCCCAAGTCAATGAAATAGAAAATAATATATTCCAGGGACTGTTCCTTTGTGTTCTATCTCTTCAGGGAGCTGTATCAATCAAGAGTTATCTTTGCTTTTGAAAGCTGCTGTCCTTTGGCTTAGAATTCTCTGTTGTTTTGGGTGCCAATTTATTCAATGCCACCATCAAGAATAAATGAACTCAGCCAGAGACCTTCTAAGAAAGAAATGATAATTACAGGAGAGACAAGCACAAATAAATGTTTGCAGGATTTAGTTTTTAAATACCTGTGAAATCCTCATATTTTTAAGTGCTTTGAAAATGAATTTTTCCATTGGCCTGTTCATGAATGAGTTTCTGGATATTTTATATTTAAAATTATTTCTAGATATAATGACATTTTATTTTAAAGTTTCTGCAGTTTGAATAAGTGGTATTTCAGTTAAACTTCATGCTTCTAAAGGTGCTTTTTTTTCTGCTTTTTTTTTTTTAAAATTCTATTTTTATAAGTGAATCTCTAGAGTTCATTGCTCTGAAAAGGAAATAATTTCTTTCTTTCCATTAGCTGCTTCCATAATTAGATATACATTTACTTTGTTTTTTTCTTAGAAAACATCTCACCTTCCTGGATATAGTTTTGGATTTGTCCTTTAAATCAATTACATAATTGTCGAACAGATACTTATTGAATATGATCTGCACAGAATTTTGTGAGGCATTTTCAAAGGAATGTATAATATAGTTGAGCAAACAAGGTTACATTTATAAAGAAATTTTGCTACATTAGGTGTATGATAAACAGAAACTTTAGTTTATTATGTAGTGTGGAGCAGTCTGGGAAGTTCTTGTGAATGAGGTGAAACTTGAGTACAGCAACATAAGGAGTGAAAAGTATTTGGGTTGGCTAAATGGAAATGACAACTCTAGTTGGTAGAAGGGAAATGATGTGGGACGGAAAAGGAGTCAAAGCTACTGGCTTTGAAAAGCAGCAAAACAGGTTGGGAGCAGTGACTCACACCTTTAATCCCAGCACTTTGGGAGGCCTAAAGGAGGGCAGATCATGAGGTCAGGAAATCGAGACCATCCTGGCCAACATGGTGAAACCCCATCACTACTAAAAATACAAAAATTAGCTGGATGTGTTGGTGTGCACCTGTAATCTCAGCTACTTGGGAGGCTGAGGCAGGAGAATTGCTTGAACCAGGGGGCAGAGGTTGTAGTGAGCTGAGATCGTACTGTTGCACTCCAGCCTAGCAGAAAACAGAGTGAGACTCTGTCTCAAAAAAAAAAAAAAAAAAGGAAAACTTGAAAGAGTTGGAGGAGATTTGTGTTGACTCGAAAAAATTTGTATTGACTTTTAATATAATGTGGTTGGGGTTTAAGTAGAGAATAGATTAAAGAAGACCAGGATCGTGGCTTATATAGCGCATCCTGACAGAAGGAAGACTTTCACTGGGGCTGGTGGGGGGCGGGTAACTGAGGTGTTTAGAATCCAATGGACCTCAGATAAATCACGTTCTGATTCGGGTCATTTTGATCATGGAGATATAAACAGTAGTGAAAAACAGGAAATGAGAGCTGACTTTTCTCAACATTTGGAAAACAAATATCTCTTATAGTGAAGGCAGTCTTTGGAATTGAATAGGCATTGCTTAAATAACAATTATTATTGGCTAAATATTCTGCAAAATCCTTTATATTCATTATCTAAATTTAAAACTGAAATATTGCTTTTATAGTATTTTTATTCAGACATGGATATTTTCTCTCAATTTATAAAAGATACTACTGCTCATTTTTTTTTTGTTTTATTATACTTTAAGTTCTAGGGTACATGTGCATAGCATGCAGGTTTGTTACATATGTATACTTGTGCCATGTTGGTGTGCT
>NW_012113919.1:287554-292482 GCF_000951035.1 Colobus angolensis palliatus
AGCAGCTGACCCGCACCGATTGTCCGGCACTCCCTAGTGAGATGACCCCAGTACCTCAGTTGAAAATGCAGAAATCACCGGTCTTCTGTGTCGCTCGCGCTGGGAGTTGGAGACTGGAGCTGTTCCTATTCGGCCATCTTGCTCTGCCCCACTACTGTTCATTTTTAAGTGGTTAATAGATTGTCTCTCTACCATTTAGTACATCATCCACCCATTTTCTTTGATTTAAAATATTATTCTCAAGATATACTAAATTATGTTCTACTTCTAGGGTATTTTCTGGACTTTTCACCTCATACTTATGATTTATCTTTTTGTTTATTATTATGACTTCTAAGTCATAAATGAGAAATCTATTGAGTAGTTATAGTATCATACTAAATCTAGTAAGCTTACAAAACTCTCTCATTAATTGTAATAACTTTTAGTTTATTTTCAGCAAATATCATTTTATTTTCAGCAGCAAATCATATCCTCTACAAATGATGATAATTTAATCTCCTCCCTTCTAAATGTATAATTTATTCATTTTTGTCTCATTAGCTTGGCTACAACTTCTAAAATTATGTTGAGTAGTGAAAGTATTAGTGGGCATTCTCTTTTATGAGAATACTTGTATTAAAATTAAGCATCTTCTTGGTTATTAGAGAATGATATAAACTCTGAGATATTAGAATTTTAAGAAATTAAAGATGTTATTTTCATCATACGACTTTTTGATGATTAACAATATAAGTATGTTTTTCTTTCTTAACTGCTGAGATGATCAATAACAGTATTACCTTTCAAACAATCTTGAAAGAAAGTCGACTTTGTCTTTATGTAGTATGCCATGACCTCACTATTATTTTAATGTATTAGTTGGATGAATTAGCTAAGACTGAAGTTTCCTCTCATTGAGTTTTCTTTTTAAGTGATGGCATTAACAAATAATGCCAGTAAAATGAATCGCAAAGCTTACTATCTTATTCTGTGTTCTGGAACACTTGAAATACTATTTCTTGAAAATCTGAAAGAAGTCATTGATAAAAGGTTTCTGGATCTAGGAACAGTTTTGGAGCAAATTCATTGACAAAACTTCAACAGTTTTCAGATTTTTATCTTTTTATTTGAGTTACCTTTTGGTTGTTTATATTTTCTCATAAAATTTCTACCTAATATTAATTTTTAAATGTATTAGTATAGTATTCTTTCCATTGAAGTTTTAGTGTCTTTTTGTATTTATAGTATCTTTTTATTAGCTTTTCCAAAGGATACTCTATCTGGTTGGACTCTTCTATAATTGTATTTTTAATTGTTTTCTAATTCATTAATTCTACTTTTAAGTCATGCTCTTCTAGGAATTATTTTGTTGTTTTTATTCTAACTTCTTGAGTGAAATGTATTAGTTCATGTATTATTTTCTTTTCTGTCTAATAACTAAAACATTAAGATATATAACTATTAATTTAAATATGGTTTTGGCTGCATTCCACATTTGAACATATAGTTCCTAATTTTTAAAATCTATAATTTCAAGTTGGATTTTCCCTTTAAAATTTAGACTCTATGTTTCAATTGTCAAGTGATTTGATTTTTAAATTGTGTAATATGTTATTCAATTATGGTACTATTTGATTTTGAAAAGAGGGTGTAGCTTATCTAATTAGAAGAAGTTTCCTTTTTGAAAACTTCATGTGGATAGTCATTCACAAGCAAGTAAGTGGGAAAAGGGGCCAATTGCTCTCATTCTTTATTTAACATCAGAATCACATGGAAGCCTTATTAAAACACAACTTGTTCACTCCATCTGTAGGATTTAGTAAGTCTGGAGTGAGTCTCAAGAATTTTTACTTCCAACAAGTCCCCAGGTGTTACTGATGCCACCTGTGTGAAGACCACATCCTGAGAACCCAAATTATAAAGGTCTTTAGTTTCAATCAGAGGATATTGCACTTAATAGAACTGGAAATTATAATTATTGGAAGATTCTTAGGTAAAAGAAGGAAGCTGATAAAAGCAATTTTTAGTAAAATTCATTTGAAAAAAAGAGAAAGAACAGTTTGGATGAGGTTAACAGACTCTAAAGCTAAGATAACCAGCTGGAGAAACTTTCTACAGATATGAGCTTTCCAAGGTATAAGGAGAGTAGAAAGAATGTGAAAGGCATTGAAATAAAAAATTAGAGTGTTGTATTGTTGGATATTGTTGGAATATAATGAGAGAATTGAAGGTAATTGGTAAAGGGAATCTTGGACTGGGACTAGGGTAAGGAGAGGGAGGCTCTAGGGTGCAACATTTAAGGACGTAGTCTCTCATCTCACTCGTCTCCTTCTACTCCTGGTTCTATGTTTTATGATAGTGAAGGCAGTTAACTACTCTTGAGGTTACAGTAAGGTGTCTCAGAATGGAATATCTATTGCTGTTGAAACTGTAAAAATATTTTGGAAATGTCAATTCTGGTAACATTGAAATCAAAAGGCTAACTTTTCAGAATTTTATCTTTAAACTCAAGTCATGGCTGGATTGCTTTAATCAAATAGAAGAGATTGGAAAGATGCAGAATTTGTGATTTTATCCACCCATTTAATGAGGAACTTACAGAACTGATCTGAATGCAGATGGTGAATGGCTTGTTAGGGTGACTGGAGTCTGTAAATCCAAGGGCCTGGCTCTAGATGATCTCAGTGGAAGCAAACATTGGGCAACAGGGGCAGGTGGGCATGCAGAGTGGCAGCCAGGAGGAAGTTAGCATCAAGAAAATCAGACAGTTGGTGGGAAGGCAACCAATAACCGTGTCTCAGAGACACAACATTGGGCAATGGGACAGGGTCTGGCAGGAGAGATCAGTGCCTGCTGTTCTAAAAAAGGGTGAAAATACTGGTCCTGTTAACTAGAACTAAGCAGAAAGCCTAAATGTCCAAATGTACCATAAGGTTTAAGATTTTGAAGGAAACAACATATTATAAGATAACGTACACTTATATACTATTTTCCACAAAAGACAAGAAGGGGCAGTTGCCAAAATAGAAAAGCTATTTTCTAAATCCTGCTTATGAAATCGTTCCCCCAAATGTAATAATAAAGGAAAGCTATACCAGTGAAAAGCAAGTTAAGGTTGCTACCAGAGAACATGCCTGCCATGTGTTTTATGTATGTGGATTAAATTCTTCCCAGGATACTACCATATGTGTTGACATTATCTCTTAGAAATCTTTGATTTCTGAGGATATATGTCTGGCAAAAAGAAAATAACTGAGCCAATGACTTGTGCATATATAAATTGTTTCATTCTTTCTTTTGGAGGTGATTTGTCCAAAAGCCCCTGTTGGAAAAAAAAAATAAATGAAATTAAAATGAAAAGGGAAAGTAGAAAAGTTGGAAAACATAGTCCAAATGACAGTAAATGTTAATGGTCTGATCTCACACACAAAAATTGTCCTTCAAACTGAAGTGTGTATTAAGTAGTAATGGATAGATATACTTCTCTGTGAGATCTGATTTGTCTAGCAAATCCTTACTGACATATACTCTCATTTACTACTATATAGCCTTTTGAAAATGCCATTCCAGCAGAGCATTAAAAAAGGTTATTTAGATTAAGTATAGTTACAAGATAAGCAGTATACTGAGTTCATTGGACTTCATGCACACTCATTTAATTTCCACTGCTCCATTACTCTGAATCAAACTGTCCCTGAAAGAACAAGAGGAAGAAAAAGGGCATTAAAAACACAAATCACAAAGTAGAGAACATTCTTCTTAAAAACGAAATGGTCTCCATGTGTTACCATTTAATACCATGGAAATACTTTCTTGACTTTTATAGCATGCAAAGAAATTGTACCAATCTATTAAATAATGCAGTAAAAAAAGACTGAGGTAGGTTAACATTTTCTAGGTCTTTATCATTCTGGATGGGCTTGGAACTTCAAAACACTGTAAAATATTATAAATGGTATCCATTTGCATTTGTGTGCAGCTTATGGCATAATGAATGCATGACCACTTAACCATTTATCGAATACAGGAAGAAATATGATGAGACTTTTGGTGATATGTTTTAAAATAAGGCCCAAAGCCAGGTTTTAAAGAAAGTGCCAAAACAGTTTATCTTCTCTTTTTTTCTTTTAACTTTAGTGCCATTAAGTGCCAGTATGGGGCTTTTTGGACTTCATTTGAAATTCAAGTAATTAATATAATTGGGAAAAATAACTTTTACAGGGATAAGGTATTGCGATAAGGTATAAACAAGAAAGATCTGAAGTTTAGAGGACAAAAAATGACAATGCTAATACAAAAGTTATACTGGATGATTCAAGTAATTGTTGAGACCTTTCACAGGTTGAGCTTGCATTTGACAGTGGCTGAACTTTATTAGCCTTTAATGGCCTTCATTAAATTATATTTGGTATAGAAGAGGCTTTGCATTGAATGAGTATCATGAGGACATTCATTTTTACTTATGTATATAGCTCAACCAAAAAAGGTATGATTCTCAGTATCTTGTTCTAGGGAATAGTGTGCTTTCTATTTTATTTCAGACAGTGAAATAAGATAATTTTTTATAGTTTTTTTCTCTATGTGCTGCTTCTCAGTATTTATTCAGACTTTGTCTTACAAAACAAACAGCCCTCCATTTCCTCTTCATCTACATGTAGGTACTGCCCTAGTTGCTATTGTTCTGTATATCTTCCTCAGAAATTGAGAAACATTATCTGAACCTTCTCAACTCCAACCCTCTCCCCAATCCACTGTAATCTGACTTTTCATGACGTTCCTCTGAGCAGCTCAAACGAAGGTCACCTGTGTCTTGCGTGTAATTAAGTCAAGTGTAAATTTTCTGTCACTATTTAATGCATCTTCCTTTTATCACAAATAGATAACTATTTTGTAAAGAAAAATAGAAGCTTCCTTTTTTATGATTTCTACAGTTTTCTGGTTCTCCC
>NW_012113919.1:297543-312822 GCF_000951035.1 Colobus angolensis palliatus
TCAGGGGTCAGGGACCCACTTGAGCAGGCAGTCTGTCCCTTCTCAGATCTCAACCTCCGTGTTGGGAGATCCGCTGCTCTCTTCAAAGTTGTCAGACAGAGTCGTTGGCGCCTGCACAAGTCTCCGCTGCTTCCCCTGTTATTTTTTTAGCTGAGTCCGAATGTTCTTTGTTATTTGAAACCCAGGGATTCCTAAAATGAATTTATCATCTCCACAAACGAATCCCAATCCCCAGCTCCATCTTCCTGTCTCAGGGGTAGGGGAGCAAAACCTACTTCTTTGGTAACACTTGCTAATTTACAGCATGGTATCATGAGCCACCTAGTTGGCCAAACTAGAAACCTGGGAGTCTTTCTTAGCTGCTTTTTTTCCCTAATTTCCTGATGAGCCACGAGACTTTGTCTTTTGAATGCTTCCGTTCTCACCATCCTCACCACCCCCATCACATACCAAGGTATAGCTGTTGTTTTAGACTTCACTTCGTCAACACCTCACTGAATGCTTTCCCAATCTGCAGTTCTAATCCAAGCTTTTTTCCTATGGGTAAATTTCTTTTCTGAAATATAAAGCTAATTCTATCACTCTGCTGCTAAAATCCCTTCAGTTTCTTCTTATTGCCCTTGGGGGGCAGGGAAAGCCTAGTGTGTTAGCATGAGATGAAAAGTCCCAATTGGTGAATTTGTGCTTCTCTCACCTTCCATCATACTAAACCCCATTCAGATAATAAACCCCAGTCATACTAAATTTACTTCCTCAAAAATTATATCTTGTTTGGAATACATAAGTACTATTTCCATCTGTTGCCTAACATTTTTTAGCTTTATTGAAGTATAATTGAAAAATAGAATTGTACATTTTTAAAGAGTACAGTCTGAAGATTTAATATACATATACATTGTGAAATAATTACCACAAACAAGCTAATTAACACATACATCATCTCACATGGCTGCCTTCTTTTTTTTTTTTTGTGAGAATGCTTAATATCTATTCTCTTAGCAAACTTCAAGAATGCAGCATATACAATCATCATGCTATCCATTAGATCCTAAGTTCTTGTAACTGAAAGTTTTTATTCTTTAATTGACATCTCTTCATTTCCCTAATCCCACAGTCCCTGGCAACCAACATTCTACTTTCTTTCTGTGCATTTCACTTTTTTCAAAAAAGATTTCAAACACAATGATACCATATAGTGTGTATCTTTCTCTCTCTCCACTTACCATAATGCCCTTCAGTTTCATCCATATTGTCAAAAATGGCAGGATTGTCTTCTGTTGTTGGCTGAATAATATTCGATGGTATACATATATTGCTTTTCTTCAGTCATTCATCCATTGACTGACGCTTAGGTTGTTTCCATATCTTGGCTATTGTGAATAATTCTGCAATGAACATGGGAGTGAAGATATTTCTTCTGGAAACTGATTTTGTTTCCTTTGGATATATATCTAAAGAGGGAATTGACAAATCACATGGTATTTCTATTTTAATTTTTTAAGGAATTTCTATATTTTTTCCATAATAGCTACCAATTTATAGTACCAATTTATACTCTGACCAATGATGTACAAGGATTCCCTTTTCTCCACAGCTTTGCCAAACTTTGTTATCTCTTGCTTATTTTTTAATTTATCATAGCCATTCAAACATATGTGGTTTTGACTTGCATTTCCCTGATAATTAGTCAGGTGATGGTGAGCAGTTTTTCGTGTACCTGCTGGCCACCATTTGTATATCTTTTTTTGAGAAATGTTAATTCAGATCCTTTGCCCATTTTTAAATTTTTTTTATTTATTTATTTGACTAGTATGGATTTCTTACATATTTTAGATACTAATCCCTTATCAAATACATGATTTGTAAATATTTTCTCCTATTCCATTGACCACCTGTTTATATTGTTAATTGTTTCCTTTACTGTATAGAAGTTTTTTCTTCTCTTTTATTTCTTTCTTTCTTTTTTTTTGAGACAAAGTCTTACTCTGTTGCCCAGGCTGGAATGCAGTGGCATGATTCTGGCTCACTGTACCCTTGACCTCCTGGGCTCAAGCAGTACTGCCAATTCAGCTTCCTGGATAGCTGGGATTACAGGCTTGTACCACCAAGCCTGCCTAATTTTTGCATTTTTTGTAGGGACAGGATTACACCATCTTGCCCAGGCTAGTCTTGAACTCCTGAGCTCAAGTGATCTACCCACCTTGGCCTCCCAAAGTGCTGGGATTACAGGTGTGAGCCACCACACCTGGCCTGTGGAAGCTTTTAATGTGAGGCAGTCCCACTCATTAATTTTTGTTTATGTTTCCGTATTCAAAAAATCATTGCCACAACCAGTGTCAAGGAACTGTCTGCCTTACTCTTTATATGGATTAGCTTTCAGCTGAAGTTTTTAAGACCAGGAAACCTATTCTGATTCACACCCTTGATTTCCTCTTATCATATACTATATATTCCTGCTCTTTAGTTCTACAGCAGAGCATGCCTTTCTTTTGAGACAGAATTGCTATAACAGCAATATAATAAATATAATTTTAAAAAAGTATTATACTTTCTTGTTCACCATCTACCTTATACATTGTAACTCAGTGAGGACAGAACTCATATGTGTCTTATTTACTATGTCCAGTACAGAACATATTGTAAGTGCTCAGTAAAAAATTCAGGTATTGGAAAACACTGAATGCCTTAGCAATATTGAGAATTCCTGAGACCGCAATGGTGTACCTTAGAGTAAGTTTCAGCAGAATTTTTATTCCTTTTTTTAAAGCTGAATTTTGCATTAAAAGTGGAATCCCAGTGTTTTGACTATTTATAAAGACATGGAAATTTCTATATGTGCTATGCATCAACGCTGTCCATAGTTTTATTGTCAATATTGATTCTAAACTACCCCCTGCTTCTCTGCCAAGAGGAGGCTGACAGCTGTCTCCTGTGTTATATATATATATGCTAGGTGTTCTAATGGTGATTTATCATAGAAACACTTATCAATTTGCCCCCATTCTTTGATTTTCATCTGTGTTTCTGACTGTAACACTTTTCTTTTACAATAATGGATCCTTTTATCTTCATTCTGCCTTGCTCTAATTTTAAGGAGCTCTGTCTTCTACTTCTATTTTGTTGTATGATAAAAGAAAAAAATGATTCCCTTACAACAATATACAAATGTATACAGTGTTTAATATGGTCTCTCTTCACTTTGCAGAACTGAATAATCTAGGCTCGTCTTCATATTGAAGTCCATGGTCAAGCTATTCTTGCAATTACTTTAGTTGCCTTCATCCCTGTATTTGGGTATAACTATCAGTTACTTCTGAAATGATTTTTCATTTCTCTGCTTCCCATTGTCAGTATGGCAGAAGGACTTTAAGACACTATTAGAACACATCATCCACATCTGAATTTTGTCATCATGTTAAATTCTTACTGTAGCCAATGTAGTCTTCTCTGATGGTCTAGTTGTTTATTGTGTAGGGCTGTGGCTACCTATTTCATTATCGTGTTCTACCTTTTTCCTTCCTAGAGTATTTGTAGTTTAACAATGGTTCTCCACTGAGGACTAGGATGGACCTAACTAAGTAACTATTTATTCTTAAACATTTGGCATTTAATTGGAGAAAATATTATTTTCCCATTGGGGCTTTCCTTGGAACATTCTAATCAACACAACTGGCAGATCTTCTCCTGTCTACATGTGAACTTGGCTTTCCTGAGAGTTCATGTTAGTAAAAGACAACGTGGCAGCATAGGTAGAAAACATCTGTTCTTTTAAACTGGTTTTGTTCCTCTAAAGTGTTGCTGGTTCATTGTAAAATAGTGAGGCTCAAGGCAAATATGAAATATTTTATGTGTATAGCATATATAAACATTTATAACTTTAAGACCAAGACATTTTCAATGTAAGAAAGATTATAGCTAAGATATGAGCCACCTGGACATCCCCCAAGTCCTTAGCTTGCTTGAGTAAATATAATCTTTAAGCTATGCATAAAATTGTCTTGAAAGCCTATCTCTGCTAAGGCAGAACCCTAGCTTATGTCCCAGTTATCTCCAGGGATTTTAAAAAAATATTTAGTTAAAAATGGAAAAAAATCACATATATTTGTGATGTATAACATGATGTTTTAAAAAATGAATACATTGTAAAATGGATAAATCCAGCTAATTACCATATAATAACTTCATACTTATCACCATATTTATTGAGGTGAGAACAAAATATCTCCTCCCTTAGCAATTTGCAAGTATACAATACCCTGTTTTTAACTGTAGTCACCATAACTGAAACTTTGTATCATTTGACCAAAGTCTTCCCAGTCTCTCTCCATCTCCTGCTACCCTCAGTCCCTAGTAACCACCTTTCTATTCTCTGCTTCTATGGATTTGCCATTTTTAGTTTCCATATAAAAATGCGATCATGCAGTTATTTGTCTTTTTGTCTTTTCTCCAGGAATTTTTTGTGAGGATTTCACTTTCCCCTGGATTTTCTGGCCCCAACAACCTTTTACCACCAAACTGATCTCTAGAATGTTGTGTCACCCAATTGGTGCTCTATTCCATTTCCATAGTGACTCACCCTGATGCACACCATCCAGTCACTCCCAAAAAGAACTGACAACAGTTTTCATTAAACTTTTAGAACATGGAGAAATATTATTGTTTAACAAAGAATTGAAAGCATTTTTTGAGTGAACTTGGGAGTGATATATTACTGCCTAATCTGGCAGTAATATATCTCCAATACAGTTTAGTATGTCTGTTTGTATAACCATTAGAATTTTCAGTTTATAATCTGTTGCTTTTTCTTCGATCAGAGTATGAAATTTAGAATTTCCTGTATTTTCAATATTGGGATAAAATTACTTGTCAATCTAGTAGAGGTGAAGAGTCAAAAATACAATAGGTGAGGATAGTCTAAATAGTATTTATCAATGTGTGAAATATTTTGGAAATATTATTGAATATAGAGATTATTTGGAGATTGTGTTAGTCCATTTTTATGCCACTAATAAAGACATACTCAAGATCGGGCAATTTACAAAAGAAAGAGGTTTAATGGACGTACAGTTGCACATGGCTGGAGAGACTTCACCATCATGGTGAAAGGCAAGGTGGGGCAAGTCACATCTTACGTGGATGGCAGCATGCAAAGAGAGGGCTTGTACAGGGAAACTCTTATTTTTAAACCCATCAGACCTCATGAAACTTATTCACTATCACAAGAACTGCATGGGAAAGGCCTGTCCCCATTATTCAATTATCTCCCATGGGGTCCCTCCCACCACACATGGGAACTATGGGAGCTACAAGATAAGATCTGGGTGGGGAAACAAAGCCAAACCATATCATTCTGCCCCGGGTCCCTCACAAATCACATGTCTTCATATTTCAAAAGCCATCATGCCTTCCCTGTAGTCCCCCAAAATCTTATTTCAGCATCAACTCAAAAGTCCACAGTCTGAAGTCTCATATGAGACAAGGCAAGTCTCTTCCACCTATGAGCTTGTATAATCAAAAGCAAGTTAGTTACTTCCTAGATACAATGGGGATACAGGAATTGGGTAAATACAACCATTCCAAATGGGAGAAATTGGCTAAAACAAAGGGGATACAGGCCCCATGCAAGTCCAAAATCCAATAGGGAAATAAAATCTTAAAGCTCAAAAATGATCTCCTTTGACCCCATGTCTCACATTCAGGTCATGTGGCTGCAAGAGGTGGGCTCCCATGGTCTTGGGCAGCTCTGTCCCTGTTGCTTTTCAGGATACTGCTTCCCTCCTGGATGCTTTCATGGGCTGCTGTTGGGTGTCTGGGTTTTCCAGGTGCACGGTGCAAGCTGTCAGTAGATCTACCATTCTGGGGTCTGGAGGATGATGGTCCTTTTCTTACAGCTCCACTAGGCAGTGCCCCAGGAGGGACTCTGTGTGGGGGCTCTGACCCCATATTTCTCTTCAGCACTGCCCTAGCAGAGGTCATCCATGAGGGCCCCATCCCTGCACCAAAATTCTGCCTGCACATCCAGGTATTTCCATACATCCTCTGAAATCTAGGTAGAGGTTCCCAAACCCTGATTCTTGACTTCTGTGCACTTGGAAGCTCAACACCATGTGGAAGTGCCAAATCTTGAGGTTGCACTGTGGAGGTCCATTCTGCAGACCCTGAGCCAACGACAGATGAATAACATACACTGACAAAGATATTCTACCTGTCAGTCTGGCTAAGGGTCTGGGCCACTCACAGTCACCAAAGAAGGTGCTGTAAAGAGTAGCAGCTGTGGCCCTATTCAGCCAGTGAAGTTCGCATTTATTCAGTATAGATTAAATGACAAAGGTCTTGAGTAAACACTACTAGAGTGTAATTGACCTGGTGGCCAATCACCTGAATAGAGAGCAATTATGCACCCCAGGTTATTCAAAGGTTGTCTTAGTACCATGTGAGTAAACAAGCTGTTTAGATAAATTACTCTACATTCTTATGTATCTACCCCCTAAGCTTTTAAGAGAGTTCAGCTGCTTTCAGCCAAATACTTTATGCAAACCACCAGGCCTTCCAAAAGGGTTTGTGTTCAATTCCTATAATTTCATCTTAAAATGTTTCCTACCAGCCTGACTGAACTCCCACATTGCACCCTCTGGAGTCACAACCCAAGCTGTACCTTGACCCCTTTTAGTCATGGATGGAGTGACTGGGATGTAGGGCACCAAGTACTAGGCTGCACACAGCAGAGGCATGCTAGGATTGGCCCATGAAATCATGTTTCTCCTCCTGAACCTCTGGGCCTGTGATGGGAGGGGCTGCCACAAAGGTCTCTGACATGCCCTGGAGATATTTTCCCCAGTGTCTTGGGGATTAACATTCAGCTCCTTGTTACTCATGCAAATTTCTGCAGCCAGCATGAATTTCTCCTCAGAAGATGGGATTTTCTTTTCTATTGCATTGTAGACTACAAATTTTCCAAACTTTTATGCCCTGTTTCCCTTTTAAAACTGAATGCCTTTAACAGCACCCAAGCCATCTCTCTTTTTTTTTTTTTTTTTAATACTTTAAGTTCTAGGGTACATGTGCATAACATGCAGGTTTGTTACATATGTATACTTGTGCCATGTTGGTGTGCTGCACCCATCAACTCGTCATAGAACTAGAAGTACCATATGACCCAGCCATCCCATTACTGGGTATATACCCAAAGGATTACAAATCATGCTGCTATAAAGACACATGCACACGTATGTTTATTGCGGCACTATTCACAATAGCCAAGCCATCTCTTGAATGATTTTCTGCTTAGAAATTTCTTCAGCCAGGTATGCTAAATCATCTCTCTCAAGTTCAAAGTTCCACAGCTCTCTAGGGCAGGGACAAAATACCACCACTCTCTTTGCTAAAGTATAGCAAGAGTCATCTTTGCTCTAGTTTCCAATGAGTCCCTCATCTCCACCTGAGACCACTTCAGTTTGGATTTCATTGTCCATATTATTATCAGCATTTGTTCTAAGCCATTCAACAAGTCTCCAGGGAGACATTTTCCTGTCTTCTTCTGAGCCCTCCAAACTGTTCCAGCCTCTACCTGTTACCCAGTTCCAAAGTCATATGCACATTTTCAGGTATCTTTTCAGCAGCACCCCACTCTACTGGTACCAATTTACTGTATTAGGCCATTTTCATGCCGCTTATAAAGACATACCCAAGACTAGGCAATTTACAAAAGAAAGAGGTTTAATGGACTTACAGTTGCACGTGGCTGGGGAGACATCACCATCATGATGGAAGGCAAGGAGGAGCAAGTCATGTCTTATGTGGTTGGCAGTGAGCAAAGAGAGAGCTTGTGCAGGGAAATGCTCATTTGTAAAACCATCAGATTTCATGAGACTTATTCACTCTCAGGAGAACAGCATGGAAAAGACCCACCCCCATGAATCAGTTGTCTCCCATAGGGTCACTCCCACATCCCACAGCATGTGGGAATTCTGAGAGCTACAAGATGAGATTTGGGTGGGAGCACAGAGCCAAACCATATCAGGAATATAAAGAACTACTATTACCAAGGATAGCTACATTTATGTAGAATATATTTGTTTATTCAATATTTGATAGAAAACAGGATATTCAAGATTGTATTTTATAATTTCTGGATATTAAATTTTCAAATTAATGACAGAACATGAAAAATTTTATAATATAACACATTTAAGAAAAAATAAGAACCTGTAAACCTTTAGGTTTTCTTTTGAATTATACATAAAATATAAAAAACAACATTCTTTACAGGAATATGTAGGAATCCCAAGCTACTCTGCCCTTATATTTATCCAACTTGCTAGCTATGTAATGCATAGAGCTGGAGAGTTATGAAATCAAATGTGCATAGCTTAATGACAAAGATAAATCTCAACATGTGAAATGAAATGTTTATGAAGCACCTCAACATCAATAAGTTAGTATACTTAAGAAAATTGTTGGCTAGATGTGGTGGCTCACACCTGTAATCCCAATTACCTGGGAGGCTGAGGGGGAAGGTCAACACTGCAATGAGCTGTGATTGTGCCAGTGCACTTCAGCCTGGGTGAGCAGTGAGACCCTGTCTCAAACAAAAAAAGGAAATAAAACTTTAAACAACTTTCAATAGGCTCAGCGTTCTTTTGAAAAAATACAAAAAAAGGTGCAATGCAGTCATTGTTATCTAAAAGTGTTTTAATTTTTAAAGATCAGTGGTTTCAGTATTCAAAACATTTAAAGTCACTTCATTCACTTGTGGTTTCTACATCTTCAACATCTTCAGTTCCTATCTTTCCCTTAATCACACATACACAGACACAGACTTGGGCTCATTTTAGTCTTATAAATCACAAGAAGGCTAGCTTTATTTTTAAATTAACATTTTCTCTTAACCTTGATAGAAAGAAACAACAGCATCCTTTGTTTCATCATTGCTATTTATCTTTCTTCATTTAACTTGAAGACTCCAAAATATGCCAATAGTAGAAGTAGTGATTATGAGAGAATTGTTTATATTCACATTCATTTTTAATAGAAAACTAGAGAGGTAAACTTATTAAATGTTTCTTGAATTTAATTTCAAGGTTTAAAACATACGGAAAATAAGCAAGATAATATAGCCATCACATGTTTATCCACTACGCTGTCATTACTCTATTTCAAAATTTTTTGCAATGATTATTAAAATGTTGAATTCTCAATTCTCTCCCCAGTCTCATTATTAGTCTCTTTCCACTCTGGAGGCAACTATTATTTTTAAAAATTTTTAACTACATATCTATATATTTCATAAAATACATGTAAATATGATCATGTAATTTTTATCTGCTTTTCTTACTTAAATATTTCTGAGGTTTACCAATGTGTTTAAGAGCTGAAAGTCCATTTATCATATGGATATTTATGGTTTGCTTTTTCTGGCTGTTTGCTGCAAACATTGCTATGGTGAACATACTTACACACACTATCTATGCACAAACCCAGGTATTCCTCAGAGTTCATGTAGAGACATGGAATTACGGGCTCAGGGGACATTCACCAGATATTAACCATCATCCAAAATGTTGATAATAAGTTACACTGACACAAATATAAAATAAGTGTTCCTATTTTCCTATGCATAGTCACTATATGTTTAGGCCTTTTGAATTGGCTACAGTTCCTTGCTTTTGTTACTTTCATTTTAGGTGGACTCTTACATCACAGGTTCATTCAGTTTGTTCTATATATAGAGATATTTGGCTTCAGTCTCTGTTTTGGATAAATCTTAATTTCAACATAATTTCGAATTAGCCATTAGGTATTCAGCCAAAATGTGTATATGGTGTGTCTGTAAATGTATAGGTGTATTGACTTAGTATATTTACAGATAAATATGTATATTAAAAATAAATAGAAAGTGAGGCTTTGATGGGAGCTATCAATCCTACCTACTAACAACTGAAAAAATAGGCAACGTGTCTGGCATTCATTCATTCTTTCACTTTTTTTCCCGCTTCCTTCTTTGAATTCAATGCTATTCATCCCACGCTGGTCACTCATAAAATAGTCAAAACTTTACATCAGAAGATATAATACAAATTGCAGATGATTCTCCAACCCTCTTTCTGCAGTTACTTAAAGGTCATTTTGAATTTATGGTGTTCAACAAGTGCTTTTGAAAAAGAAATGTACTTTCCTTTAATTAGCTCTTGAAAATGCTGGTGATGGTCACTTAACGTAAAACAGTATTTAACTTTTCATGTCAGTTAAGTGTAATTTTCTGATGAGAATTTTTTTAATGACATCATTCTATGGAGAGATGTCCAGAATGATTGCTCCACTTTCCCTCCCTTCCCATTTACTAGGGCAAGAGAAAGAAGAGAAGTAAGCGGTAGCATTCTTGCTTTCTGTGACCCCACAATTAGCCTGAACAAAAAACATGTTATTCCAAATACTCTAGAAGGAATTGAACTTGAGCTTTTTATAACTTCCAGATACTGCTGCAGGTTATTTAAAAAAACACTTCACTTTTGATTCATCACCAACTGAACTCATAAATTGGTTGAAGAATAATTTTTTAAAATATTTTTATATTCAAACAAAAATGTTGAGTATTTAGACATGTAGCTAATGAGGAATATGTAAAATATTTTCTGAAAGGCATAGAAACAACAAATAATAGTAGTAATTACAAAAAAATCTGACATTTAGTAAATGGTCTTTACATAACAGACACTGATTATCTCAAGTATTCATCACAACCACCTTTATGATGTATGTGATATAGCTATCTCCCCACCGCCATTATATAAAAGAAGAAACTGCTTGTTTGTACAAGTTTAAACATCTACTAAATGACAGGTCTAAGGCATAGATATATGTGACCCCAAAGCCTGTTATCTACCCACCTTTACCACTTCCCTTTAAATTGAGAATATCCAGGAAACATACCTTTGGACTTACCTAAAAGCTATAAAAAGCTATATCACTAGATTCAAAAATCTAGTGAAGATAAGCTAAGCTTCCTCGTTTTGTAATTGAAGGCACTAAATTAGAGAGCGTGTCAGTGATTTAAAAAAAGTCCTATACAAATTTAACACAGGTCCTTCATTACAGTGCATAACATATTGTGCAAAATGTGTTTATTTTTGTGTAATGTTTTCTGTAATTCCACTTTATCTTTATTAATTTAATGGAAACCTATCACAAAATTAATGTAGCTGCCAATTTTATCCACATAATGCTCTTCCTTCCATTCTTCTGACAAAATGACTACATTTGCTTTAGGGACTATCTCTTCTCCATTCAGTAGGGTTCTGGTTTTTATGGTTAGGAATTATCCATAGTTTTCCAGTTCCTGCCAATGTATAGATGGGCATGTGACCCATACCTGCACAATCAAAGCTCCATTATCCTGGTCATAGTGATTAATTCACAAATGGACACAGAGCCCAAGACAAATAGATGTCCAGGATTTTATGTAAAGGCACTGGGAAAAGTGCTTTCTTTATTCAGTAGTTCTTAAGCTGACTTGATGAAAATCTGAAACTATGTTGAGCCATTTTCTTCAACAAGTGGGAAGATATCAACACAGAGAGATAAACTGTACTGAAAATAAAGAGTACTAACCATGTGTATGACAGAGAGAGATTTAATAATCTCTAAGATAATAGCCCCATGCCCCAGAATTCCTATTTACTGAGGCTAATCAAATGCATTTTTACTTAAGCTAGTTTGAATAAAAGGGTTGTGATTAAAATATTTGGATATTAACTGTAGCTTGATAAAGATATAGATTATGTTCTTTTTTCTCCTCCCTCCCTCTCTCCCTCCTTCCTTCCTTCCTTCCTTCCTTGCTTTCAAGAGAGGATCTCTCTCTGTCTCCCAGGCTGGAGTGCAATGGTAGGAATATACCTAACTGCAGCCTCAAACTCCTGGGCTCAAGGGATACTCCCACCTCACCCTCTAGAGTAGCTGGTACTACAGGTACTGTAGAGTACAGTACCTCTAGAGTAGCTGGCACACCACCATGCACAGCTAATTTGTTATTTATTTATTTATTTATTTATTTATTTATTTATTTATTTATTTTTAGAGAGAGACCAGATCTTGCTATGAATGATTTCAAACTTCTAGGCTCAAGTGATCCTCCCACCTAGGCCTCCCAAAGTGCTGGAGTTACAGAAATGAGCCGCAGTGCCCTGCCTTGTTCATTTGTTTCTTTCTTTTTTTGTATACTTTAAGTTCTAGGGTACATGTGCACAATGTGCAGGTTTGTTACACAGGTATACATGTGCCATGTTGATTTGCTGCACCCATCAACTTGTCATTTACATTAGGTATTTATCCTAACTCTATCCCTCCCCCAGCCCTCCACCCCCAAAACAGGCCCCGGTGTGTGATGTTCCCCTCCCTGTGTCCATGTTGCTCATTTCTTAAACAGTTCCTCTCACTCTTCTTTTAAAGGCATTTTAAAAGGAAAGGGTAATGGCAACACTAAGTTTGTTGTATAATATTATTTATAGCTATGTCATCCAGTATATTTTCTTATACAATGCAGGAAAATTAGTTTTCTTTAATATTGAAACTAGTTGTCACACATGGTTAAAGAATAAAGTAATTTTATTATTATAATAAATGATAGTTAATAATAACTATAATAGTAAAATTAATCATGACATTTATTCAAATAGTTTTACAATGTGGATTGTATGAAGAGTATTGAATTTATCATTTTGTTTGCCTTTTCCTAGTCAAATCAATGTTCTTCAATGTATAAAAAAGTGAGTTTTGCTTTTGTTCTTTAATGCCAGTAACATGCTCTCTCTTTATATATATATATTTTTGTTTTTCTCCTGATTTCAGAAATTTGATTTTGTTTAGTTATTTAAAGCTTTCTCATATTTTTAGGAATATGGAATTTGCCAAACACAAATATGCTTTACTCAAGAGAGAAGATAATTTCTGAAGAGATATTGAAGAATCACTGTACTATTTATGTAGTTTTAATGCTTAATACCACTTCAACATTGTCTTCAAAATTAAACAAATGGTAGGATCCTTTAATAAAATGGATTATTATTATACAAATGCAAATAGGTCAACATTTATACCAAGAAAGATACATGTATACCAGAAAAGTTTAGCATAATAAATATATAAGGTAGCTGGTTGTTCCATATTCTGACATTACCAAAGAGTGCTGACATTTTCTGAACCTTACTTTCTATAATTACTGGTTCATATATCAATACTTGAGATCAAGGAAACACCAACTAAATATTATCAATAGGTAATATAATTAATATTTATTGATAATATAATATTTATGTTAAACATTCTATATCATATAATATGGTTTATTTCTTTATTGTAAAGAAGTAAGATGAATTTAAAGAGGATATGTAACTGGACTATGTCAGTCTGGCTTGAACTGAAGTCTCGCTGATGACCAGACTCTTAACCCCTAAATAATGTTGTGGTCTAAACATTAATCTCCACTTTTAACTATCGTAAAAGGGTTTAGTTTTATTCAAAACTCCTCAACAGATTTGCAATGGAAAAAGCCAACTATTTTCCATCTAAGCATTTTACTTAGTTAAAAAAATTCATTTTCTAATATTTATATATGTGCAAATGTATGTGCATGTGTAATGGTGAATACATATACTTATATACACGCTTAACATTTAAAAATGCATATCGAAGAGTTCATCTCTTGTATAAGGAATAAAAATTGTGACACTGGCCATTATAATGTATTAAAAAATTCATGGCAACTTTTGAAAAACGAAGAATGTTATTAACCTTGGTGTCTTGACCAAATTACAAGTCGGGTAATTACATTTGTCTTCCCTAATCTCCTTTTCAACTTTCAATTGGGTAGTGTATTCTTAATGGATTTCATTATCTGGCTTCCCTTAGGATTTAAAATAGGACTTATCTTCCGAGGCTAGGTCTACTTCAAATTTATGTTCTCTAACTTCAATTGAGCTGTCACCAAAACTGTTCGATTGTGTGTGTGTTAATTCTTTCTTCTTCTTCCTTCTTTTTTCTTTCTTATATTGGCTCTTCCAAACCATTTCCATCCTCCTCAAGACTGAAATGTACATTTCAACCCAGTAGTGATTTTTGAGTGCTAAGTATGCACCACTATCCCAAGTTCTAAAAATTCAAGAACAGTTACATATTGTTTGGTACTTTTCCATGAGCTTCCACAGCAGAAAACAGTGTTCTTTGACTCTGGTGGAGAGAAACTCACCTCCTATTCACTGAGAAAAACCAGTTATCCAGGGTCCATTTTCATAGTCTATCTCTTCCTTGTCAAAATATCTTCCTATGCAACACCCTTAACCCTTTAAAACTCTACCATCTCATTCTATCAGTTCTTTCTCCTTCATTTCTGCCTGTTAAGAAGGAAGGAATGTGCTTTCTTTGCTAAATGACTGTCTTCACCTATGCCTTTAACCCCTCCTTTCCTGTCTTACTTCTCTCACTCTTAAAGTAACCATTTTCACTAAGTACATTTCATAAATACGTAAAATATTTTTTCTTAAGGGGAGGAAAATAACCCATTTTGTCTTGGTTTCCTGCAGACAGTCACACTCTCTCTTCATTCTTTTATCACCATAACACACTTCGCACATTTTCAACCATTCCACACAATGTGATTTCCTCTCCTCCTATTCTGTTAAAACTGTTCTTCAAAGAAACCATCAAGTTTCAAATTGCAAAATCAATACACTTTTCTTAGCACTCTGAAATTCTTATTCCTCTGTTGACTTTAATATTGTTGTCTGATTCTTATTTCTAATATCTGCGTACCTTCAACATCCTGAACATTCTGCTCAACTGATTTTCTCCTCCTGCCTTTGTGACTACATTAAATATTTTGCTGGTTTCTCTCAGTTTTTTCAAATTTTAGTGTAAGATTTTCTCAGTGTTTTGTCTCTGGCCGTCTTTTCTTTCTGTCATGTTTTTATTGATGACTAATTTTAATTAACTAGCACAAATAAGAAAAAATAAGAAAGAGAAAAGAAAACAAATTTTTAACTCCTGTGTATTAACTTTGTGCCAGCCATTGAACTAAATACCTTACATAGCCGGGTGCGGTGGCTCAAGCCTGTAATCCCAGCACTTTGGGAGGCCGAGACGGGTGGATCACGAGGTCACGAGATCGAGACCATCCTGGCTAACAGGGTGAAACCCCGTCTCTACTAAAAAATACAAAAAAATAGCCGGGCGAGGTGGTGGGCGCCTGTAGTCCCAGCTACTCGGGAGGCTGAGGCAGGAGAATGGCGT
>NW_012113919.1:313167-319596 GCF_000951035.1 Colobus angolensis palliatus
AGCCTCCCGAGTAGCTGGGACTACAGGCGCCCATCACCTCGCCCGGCTAATTTTTTGTATTTTTTAGTAGAGACGGGGTTTCACCGTGTTAGCCAGGATGATCTCGATCTCCCGACCTCGTGATCCGCCCGTCTCGGCCTCCCAAAGTGCTGGGATTACAGGCTTGAGCCTCTGCCCCCGGCCTCTGAGCTGAAATTCTTTACTTGTTTAAATAAAACAACAACAACAAAAAAAATGGATAAATGAAAGGATAGAATCTATTTCACAGAATTAGTGAACTAGAAAACAGATATGAAAAAGAGATTACT
Organism: Colobus angolensis palliatus; assembly: GCF_000951035.1. Classification (NCBI taxonomy): domain Eukaryota; kingdom Metazoa; phylum Chordata; class Mammalia; order Primates; family Cercopithecidae; genus Colobus; species Colobus angolensis. The sequence goes on from NW_012113919.1 coordinate 313,476, forward strand.
AGAGAGACAAAGAATTGAAAAGTCAGTATCAAGAATTCGTAAACCCTTTGCCAAATTACCTAGCCATGTAAACGTGTGTAAGTCCTTCAATAGTTCTAACCGCAGCTTCATTAGCTGTCACATGGGAATAATATCTGTTCCCTCCATTAAAGTTATTGTAAAGACAAAACAAATTCGCCTTTAGAAATGCAATGAGAAAAATAACACCACCTCAGTCCTCCTGCTTTGGTCTGAGTGGTTATGATTCCCCCAAAATTTATATGTTGAAATCTTACCCTTCAAAGTGGTAATATTAGGAGGGCAGGCATTGGGAGATGATTGGGTTGTGAGGGTGTAGCCCTCATGAGTGGCATTAATGTCCTTACAAAAGAGGCCCCAGAGAGCTACCTTCCCCTTTCCACTATGTGAGGTCAGAGCAAGAAGGTGCCGTCTATGAACCAAAAAGCCCTCACCAGGCACCAAATCTGCTGTTACCTTGCTCTTAGATGTCTCAGCCTCTATAACTGTAAGAAATACACTTTTTTTTTAATAAGCCACCCAGTTTATGGTATTTTGTTACAGCAGCCAGAACAGACGAAGACACCTTCTTATATCTCACTCATCACTCAACACAAACGAGCACTTCAAAAAAAGGGAAGAACCTGATGAGGGGAAAAGGTAGAACTGTGAAAAACAGGAAACTACAAAGAAACAATTGACCATTTCCTTTCCTGCTCTTGGCTTTCTAATACTCTTAAGGATGGATGTGGATGATTTTGAATACAGGGTTACTAGTCCTTTTTTGATTATACTTTATTTCACCCCTCAATATTTTAATATTTAGCTCATTTTTAGGATTGAACCATAATAACAGAATCCCCATCATAGCAATGGGCCTCACAACAGTCACAGCCATCTCAAATTTTAATTTCCCCTCCTGTGCTCTCTCCCATGTTCTTGATCTTCAGAAGCAGCCATTCTACTCATTTTTCCTTCCCTTCAAGCACATTAGTTTGATCTCATTTCCCTATAGACCTTAGCAGAGGAGAGCAACCGGGGTTCTAATTGTTCATTTATTGCGTACATTCATTTATTGCATACATTCATTTATTGAGTACATTCATTTATTGCGTACATTCATTTATTGAGTACATTCATTTATTGAGTATATATTGAGCATGGACCATGTGTTGTTCCAGGTGCTTAGGAGACATAAGGGAACAGAACATACCAAGGTTCCTATCCATGTGAAGCCTGTGTTCAAGCCAGATTGTCAGACAATTAACAACAACAACAACAAAATCATCAATATTAAAAAGCGCACACTACAAATAATAGACAATAAATGGAAAAATAAAGAAATGTAGAGTAGGAAGAAAGATCAAGAAGGTTGAGGTAAGGCAGGCTGCATTAAGAAATACTTGGGTTGGGTTGCCTCAAAGGGCAAAGTTGAAATGCTTTGTTTTAATTATTGGATTAATGTTTTAAACATAATCAGTGATTAAGAATTATATGCTGTATTATATATCACGACCAACATACTAATCTCTTTCTGACTCATCTACGTATTTGTAAACAGAAGTAAACCCCAAATGAACGCAAATATCCTCAATAGGATTTTATTCCTAATTTCTGAGGAGAGATAAGAACATTTTCTCTTGGAAATTTGCCGCTCACACAGAGATCTGATTCTCCATTTTGCTCGCTGCCACAAGGCAAGATAATCGCAAATAGAACTTGAAGAAAATTTATATATGGCATCAAAGGAAATGATGTGGTTGCAAATGTGCTTTGAGAAGAAGCTTATAAATAACTATAAAATGAAATGCTTATTTCAGTCTATAAAAGGGTCTCCATATATGTATATATACACACATATATATGTATCTCTTAACAATTCATATAGAGGATTTTGAGGGAAAGAGATGTATATATATATGTTGGAAGATGCATTAGTGTCCTACGACGGCTGTAATAAATTTCTATAAACTGGATGGCTGAAAACAACAGAAATTTTTCTCTCACAGTTTTGAAGATCACACGTCCAAAATCAGGGTGTCAGCCGGGGCTCACTCTCTGGAGATTGTCGGGAAGAATGTTTCCTTGCCTCCTTTGGCATTTGGTGGCTGTTGATGTCCCCTGGCTTCCTTGGCTCATGGCCACGCCATTCCAATCTCTGCCTCTGTTTTCACACCGCCTCTGTGCCTATGTTTTCTCCTCTTCTGTATGTTTCCTATAAAGACACTTGTCATCACATTTCAAGTTTACCTGCATAATCCAAGATGATCTTCCTTTCATCTCAGGATCCTTAATTTAATTGTACCTGGAAATATCCTTTTTTTCCAAACAGGAAAACATTCAACAATTTGGGGAGTAGCGTATGAACATATAGTTTGATGGGCTTCCATTCTACCCCACTACAGGGAGTTTGATTTTTATTTTGGTAATCATTTTCTTATTTCAATGGCTTTATGGTTTAAAATTTTACCATGATTTCTATTTATTGCCCATCAATAAATGCAGTGAAAATATTTTAGAAAGTAAAATACAGAATAACAATGTTATTTTTTAAACCACAAGGACCTTCTGAAAATATTAACTGTGCCTTAATCTTGCCATATTTCTTTGGGAAAAATTGATACATGTTGATGAAAATGGAAACATATCTTTTAAAATCAATTTGATTTTTTTCACTCTTGTTGTAAATCCCATACTTACTTAGACAATCCTATGTTTCTGTATAAAGTTAAATGTTACAAACAGCAGCAGGAAACAGAAAGAATGACACCCTTTTTCCTTTTTATCACAAAAAAAAGGAAAAAGACTAGAGAAAATTGATGCATCAATATAAGAAAACAGGAATGAAAATATAAAGAATTTTATTAAAATAAAAAAGACATTCATGCAAAACAGCAGAAATAAAATATAAAAGTGCCATCAAAAAAGGTCAAAGAACAAGTGAAATAGTCATTTGAAAAATGTATGAATATATAGGCTGTATCTCAGATTTCCTAGTACATTCTGTTTTTCTCCTGACATTCATATATCTGGTCTAGCTGCCTTAGAGAATACTGGGTGCTGGAAAAGTCTTTTTACCACTCTGAACATTACAGACCTCTTCACACCTCAAGGACAATCATTTATTATGTACCAATGGCAAGTCAAAATGGCCATTAGTAAGAACACAGAACACACTCTGACAACATTTTCTTACAGCCTGCTGCACTACTCTGAGCCAATCATTTTCTTCACTCTTAAAACCTGCCTTTCAGTGCTGCACTGAGGCCTATTTTCCTCTCTAAGGAAGCTGTAATGTATTTGATTGAGTCTCCCTTTCCTTGAGAGTGACCAGTGTAGATTTATCTGTTCCCTCTCCTCTTTCCCCTGTGTGAGGTTGCAGAACTTTTCTGCTTCAACTACAAAACTGGACTGGAGTTTCTTTTGTTCTCTCTGTTTTTGAACAATAAAGGAATATACAACCTCAATTCAATAGCAAATTAAAATCAGAAAAGCGAAAGCAAATTTGCTGATTTGAAAGTTATCATTTATCCGTGCTCTGTTTTTGTGTCTTTGAAATAGGTGGAAAGTTCTCTGGCAGACAATACACCATCCCAAGGGAATGTTGGGCATGTTTAATGAAAACAGTGCTGTTTGATCAATTGGCTTCTGCACAATTGAGAGGAAAAGCTTTGCTGTCAGTATCATCCAACTTTTATCATAGCTCAAAAATACCATCATAAAAATCAGCCCTTTAAAATTATATAGCCAAAGCCGTAGCATTCTATTTCATTGTCTGTATTCAATAAAGATTGGAAAGACAAATGAAAAGATCATTATTCAGTTTTCATTCTCACCTGAAATCATTTACTAGTGCTAAAAAATCGGTCAATGTGGCAGGGAGGAGTTCTAATAGAGATTGACATTAGCTCACTGAGAGGACGCTAAATTGGAAGTAAACAATCAACGACATTCTGCTAACGATTCTACATCTTGAGTTTGATTTTTCCCATTTGTATGTTACGTAGGATTGGTACTGTTGCATTTGTCAGTGAGTACTGGATTGGAATTTGGTAATAGGGGAATGTAAGATATATACTAGTCTCTTAGTGGCCAGAGAGTGCCAGTGTAACTTACATTTCTAAGAGAAATATTTCTTCTTGGGGTTTGGGAAAAAGCATGTAAGAAGATGCTACGGCCTTTGAAAGAAAAGCCCAATCCAAATTCAAGGGGCTGTTATCTTGGTCTTGAAGCTCTTTGCAGATCTACTTTAAATGTTTAGCTATTTTGTTAGGTAATAAGAGTATTACAGCTTTAATCTCTGCTGTGATTTAGAAAGGAATATAGAAGAAGTGATCTGTTTACAGTACATATTAACTAAATGCATTCATTTGCATAATACCTCTTTAGGGATGGACTGCATTATTCAGAGATTTCTATATGTGGAAATGCAGGGATTTTTCAGGCTTCAGTGACACTGAGGTCTTAACTTAAAGTCTATTAGATTAGCACGACAATATTTCTTGATTAAAAATTCCCATTAGTGGTGAGACAACTACTGAGAAGCACTTTTCACCTTATGGTGCTGGCAACAGGGGAGAATAAATATTCTTGTTTGAAAGTGAATTCCATATAGAAAGGCATGAAGTTGCTTTTAAAGGTATGAAAATAATACTCTTTGATTCAGGAGAAATTTAAATGTTCTGGAGAAGACAATCACCACATGACTCCATGCTTTTTAATATTAAAATTCTAAATTTCGAATGGAATATCTAAGGGTAGTGACTTTTAAAATGCTGATTTAGTGACAAATTTCAATTTTGACGTATTCATTAAAAAAGGAAACCACTAATTCTTGTTCTTGATGGCAAACGACTAGTCCTAATTCTAATTGCTTAGGTATTTGTGATTGATTACTTTACAGGCAGTTCCTAACTTACTGTGGTTTGACTTATAATTTCTTGACTTTAGGATGTGCAAAAGTAGTCTGCACTCGGTAGAAAACAAGACAATCCTCTCCAGCAATGCTAGGCAGAGGCTGTGAGCTACAGCTCACAGTCAACAACAGGATCACCAGGATGAACAACTAATACTCTACAGTATACTGAGTTGCCAGACGCTTTTGCACAGTTGTAGGAGAATGTAAGTGTTCTGCACACATTTAAGGTGGGCTAACATAATCTATAATGTTCGGTAAATTAGGTGTATTCCATGCACTTTTGACTTATGATATTTTCAATTTAAGGTGGATTAACCTAATCTATGATGTTCAGTAAATTAGGTGTATTCCATGCACTTTTGACTTATGATATTCTCAACTTACAATGGGTTTATCAGGATATATACCCCATTGTAAGTTGAAGAGCATCTGTACAACTTCCAAATGTTTCTTGCCTATAAGATTCTCCCCTTCATAATCAGGCACGATCATGTGATTTTCATTGTTCTTCCCTGAATGGGAGGCTATTACTTTCCTAGACATTGCAAACTTGCCATGTGTCTTGGTTTAGCCAGTGAATTGTGATTAGTAGTGGTGTATACCCCTTTCAACTAAAAAGTTCAAAAGCCATGAGTGGTACTGCCATCTCTTCTCTACCATGGAGATGACAAAATCCCAGCCCATTTGCTCCTTCAGCCTGGATGTGGGACAGGTCTCCACTTGATGCTCTCTGCAAAAGACAGTAACACTGGTTTATTTATATGAGCGAGAAATAAACTTTCATTACTGGAAACTATCGCCAATTTGTGGGGTTATGTGCGTGGTGGTGATGTTGCTATTGATGTTACTATAACAGTGGCCTCAGGGAAGTTAAATGGCATAGCATTTTTAGGAATTCAAAATCACTATGCCAAATATCTGAAACCAGAAAGATAAAGTTTTACTATTAAAAAGAAGGATGAAATCATCAATGCATACTTCTTTTTCTTTTTCAAGGTTACAGAGTCTCCTTTAACTTTGGGGAAGATTATACTAATCTTTTACCTTTTATGTAGTTATAAACCAAATATGTGCACAGTTTAAACTTTCAATTACATCACATGAAGAGGACGAATGCCCTAAATAATTATTTACTACTCTCCTCTTCCTCCTCCTCCTTTACCTCTCCTTCTTCTTTCTTCTTCTTCCTTCTTTTTTCTTTCTTAT
>NW_012113919.1:319646-362868 GCF_000951035.1 Colobus angolensis palliatus
TCTTCTTCTTCTTCTTCTTCTTCTTCTTCTTCTTCTTCTTCTTCTTCTTCTTCTTCTTCTTCTTCTTCTTCTTCTTCTTCTTCTTCTTCCTCTTTATTTTCCATTTTTCTTCTTTTTAAAGTAACATCTTTCAAAAATATTTATCACAATCAAACTTTTAAATGACTTCATTCTATGAAAATAATAGAATTGAATTATTTTCTCTATTGTGGAAGTTCTGCTCTGCTTCCTCTTTTCCTCAACTCATCCAAGCCAAAAACTTTAAAATAAGGAAAATGTCTGGCAGGTGAATGGTCATACCAGAGACTTGTTCTTTAGATTCTAGAATTCTAGTTCGAAAATGTTCCTTGACAGTTACAGCTTTTTTTTTTTTAATCCACATTTTGGCTACATGTAGACAAGCTCTGTGTAAATAGATAACTTCATTAGTTTGGAGGGTATAAAATAGAAATATTTACCTTTGCATTTTTTATACTGTGTAGTAAATTAATATTTAGTTGGAGGTCTTTTTTAGGCGTGTAGTCTATGAAACAGTCAAAAGGTTTAATAAAACATAACTAAAATATACTATAAAAATAACTATTTGAGGCAGTCAAATATAGTTTTCAGCATCTGAAATAAAAATGAGAACCTTATTATAAGGAGAAAATTAAAACAGTGGTAATGAGAATAACAACAAAACATAAGCCATAATCAAGCATCACACATATGTTGGTATTACATTGCTAATACGTAATTAAGAGTGCCTTGGTACGTATCACTAGCCTCCAAAAAGTTAGCTATATGGTTAACATGAAGTTCGCTATTTTGCATAATCATGTAAATATATTTTGCATAAATCATGTAAATATATATCTTTCTTTTTGCTGTTGTTTCTGAAATTTTGTTTTTAAAACAGAAACTCTGAAATTTGAGCTCTAGCAACTGTCTATCTAAAATTTAGAGGAAACAAAACTTAAATTTCACCATATAAAGGGTAGTACTGTCCAGGTCTGTTACCTTCGATGTAACCACCGTATGGCTAGTGCTAACCACTTATAGCAGGTCATTTCCATCTATTAGCCAAAGAACAGCATAATACTGCCTTAAAACAAGTATTGAAAATAGAAGCACAGATGGCGACATTAGAGGTAAGGAGAAAAATTATTTTCTATTAAAGGATGGAGCTGCCCCCCATGTCTTATTGATTGCTTTAAATTTTCAGTTATTTACAATATATGTATATTTATTTGATGTTAATGCTCTAATTTGGTCTTATTTATAAGACACTCTATATTGAAGTAAAGACAAGTTCATAGCATCTAAATTACATTGCTCCAAAGTGAAATAAAAATGAAGAAAATCTGCTGTGAGGAAGAATTAGAATCAGTTATATAGACAGAATGAGTAACAAGAATTGAAACAGAATGTAAAATCAAAGGAAACAAGAAAGAAATGAGAAAACCGTGCAAAGAGAAAGATAAGGAGATTATTTTAGCCAGGAGTCTCCAACCCCTGGACCCCGGACCAGTACCAGTCTATGGCCTGTTAGGAAACTGGGCTGCACAGCAAGGAGGTGAGTGGTAGTTGAGCAAGCATTACCACCACCTGTCAGATCAGCAGCAGCATTCGATTCTCATAGGAGCACCAACTCTATTGTGAACTGCACATGTGCGGGATCTAGGTTTTGCGCTCCTTATGAGAAACTAATACCTGATGATCTGTGGTGGGACAGTTTCATGCTGAAACCATCCCCCTTCCACCATCCATGGAAAAATTGTCTTCCCTGAAACTGGTCCCTGGCGCGAAAAGGGTTGGGGACAGTTAATTTAAGTCATAAATGCTTGTTCAGGAATTTAGAGTTTTCTAATGATAGGAGTTCAAAAATGGCCAAATGGCCAGATGCAAAAATTCTAAGGACATGAAGAAGCTCAGAGAATTTTCAAATGGAAGATACCTGGGTTGGTGTGAATGTAGAGACACTAGAGAAAATGAAAGAAAACCGTGCGTCTCTTTTCCCCACTGTAGGGATACTCTTTTAAGGCATGATCTTTGAAAGAGTTGGGAACAGTGTGAAATCTTGAAATGATTTCTCTCTACCCTGAAATTTTCAAAATATGCTCTCCGATATTATGAAACTCAAGGTGAGGTCCTAGAGAGGAGTTTGTAGTCATTCTGTACTTTGGGAAAGATACAATTTCGGAAGACATCAGTTCAGAGATGTTCCTGAACAAGTTAAATTGAGCACACATGTTGTGCCTTCATCATCTGTATTTTGGTTTCTGCTTTGGAAACAAAGTCCATTTGGCCTTTTTCATTTTGAGGAATCAAAAACATCTAACAGCTCTCCCACTTCTACTTCTAGCTACAATCTGCCTCCCAATCTACAGGTGTAGGTGTGGAAAGGGAGGAGTGAAGGGTGTGTTGGAAAACACTAGTGATGTGATGAAGGGGTCAAAGTTTTAAGTGGTATGGAATAGGCAGTGACCGGTCAAAGTGGGATGGTGCCTGAATTAACTGCAAGAACTCTACCAGTGCTTATCAGCAGAAAATCACCTCTGAGCTTGTCAGCAAGACCACTGAATTGGAAGCTGGCTTACTGAGAAGCTGTTAGCGATTCATCAACATGACCACAACATTCCCATATAATTTGCTGTAACTTTTTCTTATTAAAATTCCAGAGTAAAAATGTCTAGGTGTGCTTTGTCATCAACCTGCTTTCCCTGTTGAATTAAAATAGTAGTTGGTACAAAGTGGTGTAATATCAATCATTTATACGTTTGTGTGATTACACACCTGAACCAGATCCAGTTCGTCTAGCAGCTCATACTCAGCTATCTCAGAGGCCAGAAGAACATCAATAAGAGGAGGAGTCAGTAACTCCCCTGAGTCACAGTCAACACCTAAAACTATCCTGTGGAGGCCAAAATATTTCCCATCTCCTGGGAGACAATATATTGTCATGGTTAAGAGTGGGATCTCTAAAACTAGAATGCCTAGATATGAGTAGGCCAATCTGTGTGACTTTGGCAAGCTACTTACTTTGTCTGTGCCATGATTTTCTCATCTGTAAAGTGGAAAATATTTTACTTCCTACTCCATAGGGTTTGGGGAAGATTCACTAAATATATACATATTAACAATTTAGAAAAGTTCCTAGTACATACCAAACACATATACATATGAGTTACTATTAGATTTATGGTAGGGGTCTAGAGTCTATTTCTCCTGTGATTTCCACATTGTTGCTCTGTTCCTGCTTTATTATCTACTTTCAATTGTGGTGAAAGTATTTACAGCTATGGACTGGCCATCCACACTGCTCCTCATCAAGTAGCTCTAGCCTCAGCTCTTGCAGCAGTGAGGTGAAGGACAAAAATTCAACCTATGTTCTACTTAAGCATCCTTGAGAAGGGAATTATATCGAAAGAGGATTTGAGAGAGATCTCAGTCCTAGAACATTCTGGGGACAAGAAATTCTAGATAGATGAGGCTGGGTATTGTTGGAGTGTGTATGTATGAATGAGGTTATTTATTTTAAATGAAGATAACATGGCACAAGAATGAGGGAAATTATGAACAGAGGTGTTTCTTTCAGAAGCTGCAAAGCTGAAGTAGCAAAAGAAAACCGTAGAAACTTACCTATTTATTATAAAAAAAGTATTTTTTGTAAACTTCTTATATCTATGTTGATATTGTGGTTCAAAGGAGGTGTCATTTCATCTTTAATATAAATTCTTTAATAAAACACAGGCCTTCATAGATATTCAATTTTCTATTCATAGTACCCTTCATGAAATAAGACCATTTGCTACCTCGGTCTTTATTTTGCCAGGGTGTCGCAGATTTCCATCTAAAAGCACATAACACTCAGGGTGACTTGCTGCTCTGTTACTTCTTTTAGAGACCAGTTTCCCACTTTGGCAGGAAATATAGTCAAATCCATATGACTCTGAAATGTATTTCAAGAAAGTTATTTTTAAAAAGGGGAGGCATATGACTTAGTAAAATTTTTCTCTCTTTCTAAGATGCACTTCTTGTTCTTCTTACAAGTCTACACTAGTAGTTATTTTTATTCTCCTTCCTTGGTTTTTTTTTCTCCTTCCCCCTTAATATGGGTGTTAATTTTAGATGGCTTATTTCTCTCTTCTGCTCTTAAGCACTTCCTGTGTGTTACCTCAGCCAACAATGTTCCCACTCTTATTTTGTTAATAAAATAGACAGATGCTTTCTGAAGAACTATTTCAAGAATTTTTAAATGTATCAAAATCATTCTGAGGTATTTCTGTAAGGAACAGAGGTGGTCCCTCAAAATCTGTACAATACAGACCCCAATATTTGAGTAAAATCATGACCCCAGATGTAATATGAGGAAACTCAATTGAATCTTCTTCTAGAAAATCTGGAAAATATTTTTCCTATTATTGGTAAATTATGTTTTTTAAAAATTGACTTTCATTTTTGATGAGTTCTCTAATTAGGGAAGTTTATTTTGCAAAGTTTAATCTGTGATTAATAGAAGTGTTAATGTGTTGAAATTTCAAAGACCATCTAATCTGCATCGATGGCTAGAAATATTTCAGGCAGAAAAGAAAATAAAAATTTTTCTTACAAAGAAATAGAAAAATGCAAAAGCCAGGAGGCAGTGTGGGAAAACTTTGTGGAACCACAGAGAAAAGACAAAAGTTGTTCTCAGAAATTTCAGGTTGTAAGCAAACTATTTCTTTTGTTTCAGCTAAATGGAAGAGATTTTGAAGAGTGATTTGGAAGAGGGATGACACATGGCTTCTTGTTGATTCAAAATCTGGAAAAAACATGTATATGATGTGCCTTAATTACCTCTTAACAAATAATTAGGTTGAAGAGATAGAATCATTTACCAGAAATACTGCTGGAAGACACACAAAAAAAGTCCAGAGGACAAACTCTCCATGCCAACAGTCCTGAAGTCAACCCACGGAAGTGTGTCACTACAAAATAGAATTCAATGTGATTTAGAAAAAACCAAAACCAAACCAAAACAAAAAAACCTATCATGTTTAAAGTTTGGGGATGCACCAAGCTCAGCAGCAGTTAAGAATATTTCTGAATGTATCCAATTACATCTAGATATATGTTTCTCATCTATCTGTGGTAGAAGCGTATAAATGTTTATATCACTACTGAACATTTTTTCACCTGAATAGGTTGTTTTGTTTTTGAGCAAGCAACCCAAGACTCTAAATAGCTTCCCCAAACAAGGTTAACTCTACATAGGCAAGCTTGTTTACAAAAGAGCCTGATTTTACATGTGTGCTTCAGTCAATAAATACACATTAACAATGACAATGGAATGGAATGGTAAATAGAAATGGTATCCATGAAGACAAACAAAGAAAAACTTTTTTTCTTATTTTAACAGTTCTTCTCCACCAAAGTCCTAATATTTTACCCTTTCTGGCAGCCAGTAGAATATGTACAATCAGGGGCATGTGGACAAGAAACTCTCAATGTAAATCAGCTACAAAATATATTTTTGAGAATCACTGAAGGGTCCAATTCCCCATAATTAATTATCTAAGAAACTATAGAAACAACTGTATTCTTTATTAAAAATGAGTCAGGCAGAGATTGGGCATATATTTATTTTAGTGTGTTTATAGTCTACATACACATATATGCAAATTCAATCACTTCACATATATTAAAATGTTCTAGGTGTAAGTATTACATATATATTTTTTATATTATCTAAAGATAAAATATTTCATTTATTTCATCTGTTACTTCAAATTCCAGAGGATTTTTCACTTTATATCTTGTGTTTTACTTTTGTATTTTCTTTTTTCCTTACTGAAAATTCTGGTGTCCAGTTACACACAAATGTTAGAATATGACATAATTACTCATATACATTATCCCACATTTTGCACAGGATAGTCTTAGAGTGAAATACCAATATAATTAAAATAACAACAATAAAAATTGGAGGATTATGCTCTTTCTATTATTTTTCCTTTTGTTATCATTGTATCTATATTGTGAGGGATTTTATGTGAATATTATATATACTCTCTTTCATCCATATTTTTAAGGATAATAAGAACACAGTTTCAATAAGATCTAACATCTTATTAAAACAGATTTGACAAAACTGCAAAAACTTAAGATGCAACGTAAAACACAGATAACATAAGAAACTTTGTAATTAATATAGAGAGATATGGATTTGGGAACCATCTCCACATTAGTAATATTGAAAATGGTGAGAGATAATCACATCATTTTTCATAAAATTTTAATATCAGTGATCAAACCTCTACTATGTTCCAATGGCTTAGTGCTTTATATGTTGATTTACTATTTCTTACAACTCTTTGAAGCAGGTATTATCACCCACTTCCCTCCTGCATTTATAGAGGTGGAAGTGGTGCCCAGAAAGCACAGATAACTTGTTAAAATTCACACATATTGTAGGTGGCAGACAGAGATTTGGATACATGTCTGTCTGGCCTCAAATTTGAATTCTTTCACTGCTTTTGTTTGCATCTCGCTCAAGGCAAATAGTTTAGCAAGAAAAGTCAACACGGTTAAAAAATGGAGACCACTCATATTTATGTGGGATGCAGGGATTTAGGTGGGATGGGGAGAAGGCAGCACAATAGCCAAGATCTAATCGGAGAAATGAGAAAAGAATCTTACATTTTGTGCATCATTTAATGGGAGGAGACAGAGAAACAACCTGAGAGTAAGGTGAACACTCATAGAAGAGTCAAGAGATGTAGATGACATGAGAGAAATGGCCGTAGATGTGGTTTGAATACAGGATTATTTTTAAGGGGAGTACCTGATTTTAAGATACATAAACATAATTACTGTCAAAGCAGTCATTTCCAGGTGACCTTATGTGTCATCATTGGGCCTTTGGAAACCTGTTGGTGCTATCACTTTCAAAGAAGTTTCTTAGCAATACAGATGCTGATTTTAACCTTTCCAATAGAATAAACTAGAAAAAGACAGACCACGACAAAATATGGGCAATATGACTATGAAATTTTGAGTGTGGTGACATTTAAAAGCAGACAAACAATGATAAACATTTTTGATCTTGAATAGGTTGTTTTGTTACTCTCAACCAAAAATCCTAAGACCATAAATAAATTTCCCAAACATGGTTAGCTCTACATAAGCAAGCTTATTTATAAAATGGTCTGTTTTGAAATGTGTACTCTGGTAATAACATATACAGACACAGACACACACAATCACACACACACTTTTAAAACTATAATAAATTTATGAATTTTGGTTATATTCCAAATATTTGTGGTATTATCAAATCTGAGGCTGTTCTGGAACTATGCCTGGTTTATGCAATTAGTTGCCTCTCATCTCATTTTTTCAAACAGATCATGGAGAGTTTGGATGCAAGCAACTGGTAGATTACAATTACAGCAACAATTCAGTTTTGGAGACAGAAGACTTGGGCTTGACTCTTTGCTCTGTTATTTATTGACTGGTGAGAGTAGGAACCAACTAACATTTACCATTGCTCATTTGTTTCATCTATAGAATGGGATGATAGTGCCAGTATTTGAGTGAAGTGCATGGTAATATTTGAGAAAATGTTCTCTAAATTGGGAAGTATCTTAAAAATACAAGCATTTGTTACTGTTTTTTCAGTTTCTGCATAATGTATCTTTCTTCCTTTTTTTTTTTTTTTTTTTAGTCACTGTTTACATAATCAAATCATGATCTTTGAGTGGCTTTTGAAAAGCAAGTCCAGCTACAAGAAAGTCTTTTTCCATGCTTTAGGTTTTACTTATATAGTAGCTAAAATCTCCACCAAGGAAAATATAGGCCAATTGAAGAGCATAGATTTTTATGAAAGCAATAATCATATTATAGCTAAAAACTTAGTATTATGATATAATTTTTTATTCTTAATTGTTTTAATTTAAGGATTTGTGTGTTAGTTTTTGATTATTTTCCAAATCAGCTACTCAAACCATAAGACTAACACTGACATATTACCCAAAGTTATAAATAAAGAGTATAATTTAGTGTGATTTTTCTTCTAAATTGTGTATGAATTTATAAAATATTATTAAAAATCACTCCAATAAACTTTTTTCTAATGTAAGACAAGCCCTTGTAAAGGGCATTTTACAATTTCCTCCTGGCTCCCTGACACTTGTGGTGTTGTTAAATGTTGCTGTTGAATATATCTCCCCTGCATAATTCAGAATCTTGATGGAAAGTTTCATCATTTGACTTTCTATAGTACCTTACTGAAGACAGTACACTTAATCATTGTATTTTACAGATTAGATAAGGTTTCATTCTTGCTTTCTCTTTTCCTCCAGCAATTTAATATTGCTGTTAGCTTGTACATTTGTAATTAAAAAATGACTTATGAAAGTGTACTGCAAACAAGACACTTACCCCTTAGCAACTGGTGCTGGTGACTAGATACAATACTAACACAATGTCAAAGCAGTAGGATAATTTCAATAATTACTTCTGTTTTTCTTTCAAAAGATAGTTAAACATGCAGTTATGTTTGATATTCCTCGAAAAGTGGTAAGTAGAGCAAAAGAAGAGTGAAACAATGTTAATATACTGGCAGCTTTATGATAATAGATCAAAAAGTATATCCTTTTTGGATAGTAAAAGAAACACATTTGTGTTTTGACATCTGTGTTGCCATTTTGTTTTCATGACTTTTTAAGGTAAAGTATTCCCATCAATAAATTTGATTTTCCATATGCTTTAGAGCTGCACTGAACTACAATAGTAATTCCTCCTAAACGGGGTATAGCAAATACTAATGCTATGCTGTGTCTGTATTATTGATTATTGATTTGTCTTCAGCATGCTCAATAAACCATATGAGATTCCTAGCTTTGTGCACTTCCCGAACAAGCAGTAAAACTTCTTGCAATCTCTCTCTTTTCCTCTTTCTCTGTCTTTGTTTCACTCTGATTTTATGCAGTCAGATCACAAAATTTATTTTAACTTGTAAACCATTATTGCACACCTATACCTCTCTGGGCATAGAATGAAGATACTTGAGGATAATTGACATAGTCTAAACTCATAAGGATTTCACAGCAGTGGAGACACAAACATTTGGACACTCAGGAGGAAACTGTAGAATGCACATTACATTTCTCTTACCTAAAAAACAAAACAAACAAAAAAAGAAAAGCACTCATTAATGTGATTTTTATAAGATTTTATATAATTCATGCATAGTTTAGAAAATCACAGAAGAGAATGTCCTGATAGTTGGGGAATATACAGTTCTATTATAACCCAGAATGAATGAGATAAACTCAGCTTCGAAGTAAATTCATGTCAGTATTTTAGGAAGCATTTTCAAATTAAACTCTAATAATATAATTAAACTTTTTAAACAACAAAATTAATAAAATTGCTTAAAATATTTTAGATAGCATGAAGAATGAGGTTTCCACTCTGCTAGGAAATAAGGTGGCCAATCAGAGAAGATAGAAAGAAAGTGTGATATGAGGTGTGAGTCCCAAGGACTAGGTCAGGAGGAAGGACTTGCTTTCAGTATGTGGTTCTGGGGTTTAAACCTAACAGGTGGGTACATGGTCCAAAGATACAAACAGCTAGAAAAATTCTAAAAATGATCTATAAAAGTGTTCCCAATTTTGAAAAGGGGATGTATCACAGGAGTTTAGAAACCTAAGAAATAGTCAAATCTTGGTAGGAAACAGTAAGTTGATCCCCCATAACACTAGTGATTCTAATCATTAATATTGAATATATGGCAAGATTGGTGACTGTAATATTAAGATTCTACCTGCAATATCCTTCCAGAGTACAAGGGGGCACTATTAGTAACCACATTAGCATAGTAGTAATAAACAAGAAATGATCCCTGGAAAACCGGAATACGTAATCACTCTAAAAAAAAATTCCAATTCTAAGACCAGGTCTGTGACTTTCTCTTTTCCTTTGTTTTTTTGACCTTGGCTTTTCTCTTTACCTTTCTCACTTTCCTTTCTGCCTCACTTCAGTGATGATAGAGGCCATTCCCATGTCAAACACAACTCTATCCCCTGGGGAGGTAGAGAACAATGACCTGGAACTGCAGGAACTGCTGGTCTCCTTCACACTTGAGAAAACACCATCCTGTACTTTACCACCTTCTTCCCAAGCATGGAATTCTCTACATTTTTTCACAGCAGAGATCATAACTGCAATTCATGTTTTCATATTTAATTGACTATATTGAGGTTAAATTACTTACCATTAAATACTCTCATTTTAAGTTCACAATTCTGTAAGTTTTGACAAATGTACACACCCATGTGTACACACACCACAACGGAGAAGATTTGAAATATTTCCAACATCCTCAAAACTTCACTCATCTTTGCTGTCAGTTGTTCTACCTCCAGTGTTTTCTGAAACTAACATTAGTTTGCTATTCTACGCTTTCTTATAAATGTACTCTTTTGATTTTGGTATCTTTTGTTTAGCATGATGATTTTGGACTCACCCATGATATTGCACCTATCAGGAATCCAATCTTTTATTACTCAGTAGTATTCAATTGTATGGATATACCACTACATGTCCATTCACTGGTTGTTAGACATTTGGTTTGTTTCTTGTTTTTGGATATTATAGATAAAGCTACTTTGAAGATTAATGGACATAGGTCTTTGTATGGATATGTGCTTTAATTTATCTTGGTTGAACACTTTGGAATGGAATTATTGGGTTATATAGTATAAGAAACTGCCAAATTGTTATTCAAAGTGGTTGTACAGTTTTATATTCCAATCATCAAGGTATGAAAGGTGCTGTTTACTCCACAATCTCATCAACACTTACAATTGCTTGCCTTTTAAATTTTAGCCATTCTTGTAGCTGTCTAGTAGTGTCTCAGTGTGTTTTAATTAATGTTTTTCTGATGATTAATGGTGAATATTTTTACATATGCTTATTCCATATATCTTCTTTTTCCAACATCTTTTCAAAACCTTAATTTCCTGCAAATTTTCAAATAATTTAAAAAACATATACAGTAAATTTAAAAGAGTTTTACACTTAATGTGTATGTATCCACCATTTTGCTACAAGATTTTTTTTTTTTTTTTAAAAACACATTTCTATTCACTAATCTATTCTTCATTCATCAAAGAAACTTATGTTTTGCTTCAGAGTACATTGCAGGTAATAGTGCATTTTATCCCAAATATCTGAACATGCAAGTTGGTAAATGAATTTTAATATGTCCAGAGTTTTGATGTAACTTTTTCCATGAAAAATACATACACTTGTGAAACAAACTCATATCAACATATGGAATGTTGTCTTCACTCTAGAATATTTTCTCATGCCTCTTCATAATCAAATTTGGCCCCAATTCTGGCAGACACAATCAACTTTCTGATATTTGTCATCATAGATTGTATTTTCCTTTTCTGGAATTTTATTTTGCCATTATAGATTTTATATTTAGCCTTTTTTCCCTGTGTATAGTTTTTTTGAGATTTATTCATGTTGTTGTATGAGTTCCTTTTTATTACTGAGTAATATTCCATTGAATATTTATTTGCCTATTTTCCTGTTGATGGAATTTTTCTTCCAGTTTAAATCTATTAGGAATAAAGCTGCTATAAGCACCCTTGTAAAATGCTTTCTTTTGTGAACACACGTTTTCTTTTCTCTTGAGTAAAGTCCTGGAGTAGAATTGCTGGATTATTGGGCAAATTTACATTGAGTTTTAGAAGAAACTGTCATAAATTTTTTCAATAGGGTTGTACCATTTTACGCTTCCCCTGACAATGTCTGAGCTCTCTGGTTGCTCTAACATCCTTGCTAGCATTTTGCATTTTCAGTCTCTTTATTTGTAGTTATTTTGAGGTATGTGAAGTGGTATCTCATTATAATTTTAATTTGCTTTTGCCTGACAACCAATGACACAGCACTTTTTATGTGATCATTGGACATTTGTATATCATTTAAAACAAAATTTTAGTTCAAATCTTTTCTCCATTAAAAATGTGACTGTTTGCCTTTATTATTAATTTATAATAATTGTTTATTTAGTCTGGCTAACAGCCCTTATCGAATATTTTCTTCCAATATGTGGCTTGTCGTTTTTTAACTAGTGGTATCTCTTGCAGTCTTTTATGGCTTATGCTGTTTGTGTGCAATATAAGAAATGTTTGATGGCTTCAAAGTCAAAATATTTTCTCTCCAATGTTTAATTCTTAAATTTTTGTAGTTTCAGTTTCTACCTTTTGGTTTACAGTCTAGTTCAAGTTAATTTTTTGTATAGTGTGAAGTAAGGGCCATTCAACCTTTCTTTTTTGCATATGATCACCCTGTGGTCCAGTGAATAATTTATTATATATAACACTACTAAAATGTGGGAGATTAAATAAATGAATGATACCTAGAGAGGAATTTATGTCTCCAGTGGAAGCTGAGTTAATGCCTCATTTTAAAGAAATTGGAAGAGTATAAGTCTATTTAGCTGTACTTACTAATAGAGTAAGAGAAAATGTTGGAGAGTGACTTTTTTGAAAGTTCAGGTATCACTGAGCAGCCCATCTTCATGGTGCCCACTCCACGATGCCTACCACTCCATCAACACGGCTTCAATCTAATAGATTTAAGACTCATTTTTATCTAGCTCTAAACCTGGTTTAAAATGCCAGAGACTGCTTTTTCTTGACTTGCAGACAGCACTCCTAATAATAACTGGCATCCTTAGAATCCAAGCCAATGATAGCAAGGTTCAGAGAAAGAAAACATGTCTCTTCATAGTTTTGGTCTGCTTTCTAATGACTCATTTTTGTTTTATTTTGTTTCTTTCTGTGTCTCATATTATCCCACATAATTGGCAGTGGAAATGCCTATATCCTTGAACAGATTTCCCCATATCCTCCCCATAAGGATGTAATTCTACCTGTTATCTCCAAAAAGATAATCATTTCACATTATAATAATTCAGCTTCCATAGAGGAAGTACATGTATGTAGATGAGGGTTGTTTTCTCACATTTTATTCTCTGTAAATTATGTAACAAAAGAAGAGCTGTTTCATTGCTTAACATTCTTAAACTGTGGGTTAATTTGTCACATGTGGTGATATTAGTGTTAAAGGTCAAACTACACCATGCCTAGCCAGAATAGTTTCTTTTTTAATGGCACTGCAATGTGAGGGAAAGACCAATCATTGTCCATTACTTTGATAACTTCCTGGAGCTCAACTCCTTATTTCCTTTGTACAATAGCTTAAATAAGAATATATGCACATATTTCTCCAAGAATACACAGTACTTTGAAAACAAAGAGCAATGTAAATCCATGTGTAGAAAGTAACTTAATTTAACAAAAGAAAAATAATGTGCTATTTTCCATCAATGTTTTCAAGATCTCATGACCAATTTCATGCTAAAGTTTAAGCACTTAGGTTATTATTGCTTTGTGATAGTTTCTGCAAAATGTCCGCAAGAAGTAAGCTTTCCCCAAACATGTGTCTTGGAAATATGAACTCAGTCCTAAGTTGATCCCTACAAAAGGTCTATTTTCCCCTTCTTCCTATGACTTGAGGAATCATTGCCTTTTCCCCATGCAGTCCAAAACTTGAGGTTTCAGCTAAGTCAATATACATTTGATAAATCTGTTTACATAAGCTTATTTATACTATCTCCCTATCTTTAAAATAATGATAAAGAAATTATAGTTAGTGGAATCTTTATTTCTCATCACTAATTATTAAAAAAAAGAACAAATACTAGGAGATAAAAATTTTGATTTATTTTGTCATTCAATGTTACATCATTCAGACTGATTCACTATAACTCAATAAATAATGTTGATTCCTGAGCTTGAGCAGCATAGTCCAGTTAAATGATATTGGGTTGATACCCCAGAAAAACTCTTAGAGCCATTTAAGGAAACTTATTCTTCTTTTTCAAGGAGTAAAAATAAACATACATAGGCTTATTTTTTCTTACTATGTCTTTTTATATTACTCATATGTGAGTTGATTCCATCTGAATCCCAATTTTAGCAGGTAAGTAGATTATCTATACATATACACACACTGTGCATGGCCGTGCTCTGAAAATCATGTTTGGTTTCCTCTGTCAAAAAGTCATCAGCAACTCAAGGTTCTAGTCCTGAAAAAGTAAAATCACTAAGAGGTTCTTTAGAAATGTGTTAATTACAAAGTTTTTAGACCAACAGCTTTTTAGGAGAAAGACTATCTCAAGGACACTGACCCACTGGCATTGAACAAGAAGGCCAGCTATGGTTTTAGGTCTAACATTTAAGTCTTTAATCCATCTTGAACTAATTTTTGTATAAGGTGTAAGGAAGGGATCCAGTTTCAGCTTTCTGCATATGGCTAGCCAGTTTTCCCAGCATGATTTGTTAAATAGGGAATCTTTTCCCCATTTCTTGTTTTTGTCAGGTTTGTCAAAGATCAGATAGTTGTAGATCTGTGGTATTATTTCTGAGGGCTCTGTTCTGTTACATTGGTCTATATCTCTGTTTTGGTACCAGTACCATGCTGTTTTGGTTACTGTAGCCTTGTAGTATAGTTTGAAGTCAGGTAGCGTGATGCCTCCAGCTTTTTTTGGCTTAGGATTGACTTGGCAATGCGGGCTCCTTTTTGGTTCCACATAAACTTTAAAGTAGATTTTTCCAGTTCTGTGAAGAAAGTCATTGGTAGCTTGATGGGGATGGCATTGAATTACCTATAAATTACCTTGGGCAGTATGGCCATTTTCATGATATTGATTCTTCCTATCCATGAGCATGGAATGTTCTTCCATCTGTTTGTATCCTCTTTTATTTCATTGAGCAGTGGTTTGTAGTTCTCCTTGAAGAGGTTCTTCATATCCCTTGTAAGTTGGATTCCTAAGTATTTTATTTTCTTTGAAGCAATTGTGAATGGGAGTTCACTCATGATTTGGCTCTCTGTTTGTCTGTTATTGGTGTATAAGAATGCTAGTGATTTTTCCACATTGATTATGTATTCTGAGACTTTGCTGAAGTTGTTTATCAGCTTAAGGAGATTTTGGGTGAGACGATGGTGTTTTCTAAAATCCTGTCATCTGAAAACAGGGACAATTTGACTTCCTCTTTTCCTAATTGAATACCCTTTATTTCTTTCTCCTGCCTGATTGCCCTGGCCAGAACTTCCAACACTATGTTGAATAGGAGTGGTGAGAGAGGGCATCCCTGTCTTGTGCCAGTTTTCAAAGGGAATGCTTTCAGTTTTTGCCCATTCAGTATGATAGTGGCTGTGGGTTTGTCATATTGTTTTGAGATATGTCCCATCAATACTGAATTTATTGAGAATTTTTAGCATGAAGGGCTGTTGAATTTTGTCAAAGGCCTTTTCTGCATCTATTGAGATAATCATGTGGCTTTTGTCATTGGCTCTGTTTATATGATGGATTATGTTTATTGATTTGTGTATGTTGAACCAGCCTTGCATCCCAGGGATGAAACCAACTTGATCATGGCGGATAAACTTTTTGATGTGCTGCTGGATTCAGTTTGCCAGTATTTTATTGAGGATTTTTGCATCGATGTTCATCAGGGATATTGGTCTAAAATTCTCTTTTTTTGTTGTGTCTCTGCCAGGCTTTGGTATCAGGATGATGTTGGCCTCATAAAATGAGTTAGGGAGGATTCCCTCTTTCTCTATTGATTGGAATAGTTTCAGAAGGAATGGTACCAGCTCCTCCTTGTATCTCTGGTAGAATTCAGCTGTGAATCAGTCTGGTCCTGGACTTTTTTTTGGTGGGTAAGCTTTTAATTATTGCCTCAATTTCAGAGCCTGTTTTTGGTCTATTCAGATATTCAACTTCTTGGTTTAGTATTGGGAGGGTGTATGTGTTCAGGAATTTGAAAACCTGGGTAATACCATTCAGGACATAGGCATGGGCAAGGACTTCATGTCTAAAACACCAAAAGCAATGGCAACAAAAGCCAAAATTGACAAATGGGATCTAATTAAACTAAAGAGCTTCTGCACAGCAAAAGAAACTACCATAAGAGTGAACAGGCAGCCTACAGAATGGGAGAAAACTTTTGTAATCTACCTATCTGACAAAGGGCTAATATCCAGAATCTACAAAGAACTCAAACAATTTACAAGAAAAAAACAACCCCATCAAAAAGTTGGCAAAGGATATGAACAGACACTTCTCAAAAGAAGACATTTATGCAGCCAAAAGATACATGTAAAAATGCTCATCATCACTGGCCATCAGAGAAATGCAAATCAAAACCATAATGAGATACCATCTTACACCAGTTAGAATGGTGATCATTAAAAAGTCAGGAAACAACAGGTGCTGGAGAGGATGAGGAGAAATAGGAACACTTTTACACTGTTGGTGGGACTGTAAACTAGTTCAGCCATTATGGATGACAGTATGGCAATTCTTCAGGGATCTAGAACTAGAAATATCATTCGACCCAGCCATCCTGTTTCTGGGTATACACCCAAAGGATTATAAATCATGCTGCTGTAAAGACAAATGTACACGTATGTTTATTGTGGCACTATTCACAATAGCCAAGACTTGGAACCAACCCAAATGTCCAACAATGATAGATTGGATTAAGAAAATGTGGCACATATACACCATGGAATACTATGCAGCCATAAAAAAGATGAGTTCATGTCCTTTGTAGGGACATGGCTGAAGCTGGAAACCATCATTCTCAGTAAACTATTGCAAGGACAAAATACCAAACATCGCATGTTCTCACTCATAGGTGGGAATTGAACAATGAGAACATTTAGACACAGGAAGGGGAACATCACACACTGGGGCCTGTTGTGGGGTGAGGGGACGGGGGAAGGATAGCATTAGGGGATATACCTAATGTAAACATGGCACATGCATACATATGTAACAAACCTGCACTTTGTGTACATGTACCCTAGAACTTAAAGTATAATAATAAAAAAAAAAAGACGACTAGCTATTTGAACCCAAACATCCATGTATTTCTGGTTATTTCCCCTGGTGCAGCGTATCTTAGCATGGCCCATGGACAATCCTCATCAGAGTGTTCTCGGGATACTCCACTAAAATAGGTTTCTTAGACACACTCAGACCCCCTGAGTCAGAATTTCTGGGCAAAATGTTAATGTCTGTATTTCTAGAAAGCAGTCTTGAATATATATCTTGAATATATTTTATATAGCCTGGTTTATATAAAATATTTTGTTAAACTCTTACATCTAGCCATCAGTGCCATCAAGAGGTCAGAGACTGACAAATTATTCTTAGGATCAGGGTTACTTGGCAGAAAATATCTTGGCTAAAATTAAGGCTTCCTAGTTACTAGAAAAGAATAGTACTTGATGGGATGAGGGAAGCTCATTTAGAAGCAGTACAATCTTTAGCTTAATGACTGGTCAATAGGCTTAATCACATTTGTCTCTAAAGAAATCAAGGAGGCTGGGGAAGTATGACCTTTATCTTCCCTAGGATGGTGGTGATCAGATGTTGTTCTTGAAGGAAAGAAATGTCTCTGAAGAGCAGAGGTATTCAGACAGAAATGATGGCCTATGGTCAGGAATGGATTATCTCACTTCTCTGATAAATCTTTCCTCCAGGTATCTGATTCTTCTGATTCCAGTGCCTTTATCTCTTTTTTAATGTCTGGAATCCTGACAGTAATATTTCTTCTTTATTTACATTTTAGTATTATCCACAACATTTCAAAAATTGATGTTTCTAATGTGTCTGGAATCTAGTTTCCTGTAGTGCCTGTGTAGCCACTAAAGCTCAGGACTATTTTACATGTGTACATTTTAATAAATTCTAACTGTTCTCATGGCTTCCACTCTTACTCTCTATCCCAATAGATAACTTTGATTAAATTAACTCTTTGATATAAAAATCTTAAGGGTAACATCTCAAATTTTTTCTCGCATTCTTGCATATTCCTCAGGCCAGATCAGTAATCAGCATAAATATTAGAACTGAGAACTGAGGCTAACAACTGAGTTGTGCTGGGATGAACCACTTTAAGAATATAAAGAAAATAACAGTTACTCTGTGTTAAAGAAAAAAGCAACTATCTTATTTTTCACAGGAGATTTAAAACCATTATATTGATATGAAACAGATTTTACTTAAGGAAACTAGAGTTTGATTTTTCTGCCCCTGCTTTCTTTTTTTTTTTTTTTTTTTTTTTTTTTTTTTTTTTTTTGCCCCTGCTTTCATATCATTTTTCTCTATGCCTTTTAGCTTACTTCTAGTTTAGCCATCTATAACTAGAATTCCCAAAGCACCCCTGTTGTTTCACAATGCCATGTCTCTTCTTGGAATGATCATTCCCCTGTAACAGAAATCCCGGAGTAAAGGAAACCTTAGAGAGGTCTTACATTTTACCTTTAGCTTGTTTGCTTTTCTTTTTCTTTAGCAAAGGGAATTTGCCAGCTCTGTAGAACAGAAAATAGCCTGCAAATCATTGGAAAAAACCTCTTCTCATGTTCAGATACTTTGGAATCACTGGTCAGTCCCCCGAAGGCACTGAAGATCATCCTTCCTCAGGAAGATGTGTGAGTAGAATGATTGTCCAGGGGGAAGGAGTTGCATAGTTCACTTTATGTTTGCAGGTCTAATTGGTAAAGGGCTTCAACTTTTTGTGAACTCAAAAAAGTAAGGGAGGAATTTTTGCAGGTTATGGAGCTTCATCCCAGATACTCCTTTGCTGGCTGTCATGTGGCTAACATATCTTTGAGATGTAGCATAGTCCAGTGACCCGAACATTAGAAAAGGGAACAAGAGAGCCCAAGAAAGGGGCATCTTGGCTAAGGTAGCTTTGAAGGAATAGGATGATTCTTCTTCAGGGGCATGTGGTGGTGCTAGAATGTGGATCAGTGAGATGCCATCATCATAATGGCTAACCATCTTCAGTTACATAATATAAGGCCACCTGTAGGACAACTGTTCAACAATGAGAATATGATCTGCTCCCTTTCAAGGTCAACACATATCTGGATTACATTATTCCTCAAGGTTAGTGAAGAAAACAGAGTGAGGAGGAAAATCTTGAACTTCCTGGCAACAAGACAGATGCAGACTTAAGCCATTAATTGAGAAAATGAAAGAGATGTGAGTACATTGGTCCCTTATTTTGTATCAGTCAAGGTTTACCATTAAGACAAGATATTACACATATGTAAATCTGAGATACTTTAAAGCAGGTATTTAAAAAAAAACCTGAAAATCTAGGCAGGGAAATGGGACAACTGCAGATTCATAATGGCAGAAGGACACTACACATCCTCAACTAGAGGGATAAAGGAAAGAGATAACATTACCAGAGCCTAAGAGTTTTTGGTCATGTAGAAAAAACAGAAATACTGGTGAGTTTGCCCAGTAGAAGTTTTAGCCACAGAGAAGACACATATACATGGACTAAGACACCTCAAGAGATGCAGAAGGGCTATCTTCCAAGCCCCTGAGAATATCTCAATTGGCCAACCACAGCTTAAAGGTGTCTTTCCTTTGTGACAAAGAAAAAGAGGAAGGATGAAATAGATCCAAAGGCAAACAAGTCTAAGAAAGACACAATTTATATTTCGCTTGGTGTAGAGAATGCGGATTTGTTATTCAAGAGTTGTTTTATTTCTAATAATCATTCTTCTCCCTTTAGAGTTGCTTTTTTCTTTCTATAAAAAGAACCACATGAAATTTTGATATTCAACCACTCTTGACTTACAAAATCACATTTTCATATGGCTCAGTTTAATATCTTTTCTCATTGCATAAGGTACCACACTAGTGTAATGGGATTGTCTTCTGTTATGTAAACTTGTGTCTCCTTCCTCTAAGTTGTAAGCTCTTTGTTGGCTGAAGGGTGCTTTACTTAATTTTATATCTCCAATGACAAGGATAGAGTCTGGTACAAAACTGGAACTTAATAAGTGTTTCTGGATTAAAGAAGAAAGAAAAATTACTTGCATATGAGCTACATTACTAAGTTAGGTAATTTTATATAAGGCAAAAGTCAGCATTTAATTAAAAATATTTATAAGTTATATATTGTGTCACATTACAAGAATGCATTTTAAAACGATGGATATGCTAAATAGCTAAACAAAATGTAGATATTTAAGGGGGAGGTTTCATTGTAGGCTTGAACTATGCAGTCATAGAAGTTTTGAAATACCTATAATGTAGGTATTAAGATGGAAACAAATCTAAGCTTAAACTCATATATGTTAAGTCATATTGCACAACCACGTTGCATTAGTTGTGGTTTTCCAGGGAAATGGAACCAATAGAACATATATAATTATAGGTATATAAAAGGAGATTTATTATGAGAATTCACTGACACGATTAGGGAGAAAAAGAACTCCCATGATCTTCCATCTGCAAGTTAGAGAACCAGGAAAGCTAGTGGTGTGGTTACAGTCTGAGTCTGAAGGCCTGAGAATCAAGGTATTCAAGGGAATTGCGTGAACTCTCAGTCCAGGCAGAGGCCAATGGCCTAAGAACAGGGGGAGGAGTGTGCAGGTATGGGATGCTGGTGGGGTGCCAAGAACCAGGAACTCTGATGTCTGAGGACAGGAGAAGGTAGATCAACTGAAGAAGATTTTTTCCTTGCCCTTTCTCTTCCTTTGTTGTTCCATTTGGACCTTCTATGCTTTGGATGCATTGGATGATGGCCACATTGGTGAGGGTGGATCTTCTGTGCTCAGTCTACTGAGTCAAATGCTAATCTCTTTCAGCTACAACCTCTCAGACATCTCCAGAAATAATGTTTTGTCAGCTATCTGGGCATCCCTTAGCCCAGCCAAATTGACACATAAAATTAACTATCACCCATGTTTACTACACATTCTCCAGTTGTGTTAATTCTCATTCTTAAACTCTTTCACACTCTTGTCCATTCCTTGTGGCAGAAAAAGCCATGGAGTAATACTCTCTTGATCATATGAACCTGGAATGTGAAACAGTCTTGTGGGTAAATTTTTATATCATATTGTAGCTAAGAGTGAAAAGGAAATTTTAGTACATATTGGATTGTTCTTACCTTAATTTAAAACTAAACTAAGAAGTTAACACACAAAATTCCAGAATGATTTATAAAACTATATACTCTTCTGTAAAATAATTCATGAATTGAATATGAATTGAATAAGTAAAGTAGTAAATATCATGCTTTTTTCCTTTATAACATGAAAACCGAGGACACTAACACCACGATAAAAATCAGTTAGAGAGATTATTTTTCTCCCAGAAGTTCATGATTTTTATGCCAAAGAGAAAAACATGTGAGGTGGGATTTTTATGTAAAAACATAAGAAGATTAAAAAGCAAAAGCAGTGTATCATCACTTTTTTGTTTGTTTTTGAGTGTGTATTTTGTAAAGATGCTTTTATCACAATGCAGTTACTACATTCACTGAAACTGCAATCATCTTATTATTCACTATAGGAAGTCACTGAACCTATGATTTTATCATTTGCAGGTACAGAACTGCCAATCAGAGGGGAAAATAATATTGCTAGAAATGCACAAAACAGTATAGAGCAAATAAAATAAAGATCTCTGGAACATGGTCATTAAAACATAGAGACCCATGAAAAATATCAGTGTACATTATATATGTGTGTGTGTGTGTGTGTGTGTGTGTGTGTGTATTCTCTTGAGGCTGGGAAAGTTGTGAGCTCAGTGCCTGTATTCTGAAAGATTCCAAAAGGATGATTGGAAGGCCAATAAAAAGCTATCTTTTGATTTAATTGACTCACTCATCAAAGATTTATTCAAAACTCCTATATGTATAGCTCAATTGGAAGTGCTCAATAGAAGAAAAAGATGTGAGCCTAATATAGATAGTCTAATGTTTCAAGAAGATTACTATCTTGATAGGGAAGAAAGACGAAGTGGTATTTATTTTAGTATGGTGCACAAGATGGTGATGAGCCATGTTGTATGTACATAGCAATAGTTAACTCAAAGACTGAAGTTCTCTTTAGCTACAGTAACATTAGATAACTATGGACTGGTATGAATCAAATATTGACAGATGGGGGTTGGAAAGAAAAATATATTAGTACATGACTAGAAAGGGGTAAGATGGGCAAGCTGGAGTGTACAAATCCTAGACAGGAGTGGAAAGCAATAAAGCCAGAAAGATGAATTGACTGTAGATGGTTGCAAGTTTAAATGACAAGCTGGTGTGTTTGAACTTAATTTCAGTTAGAGGAGGCCATGTGAATTTTGAGCCAGATGTGAAGGAAGACACAAACCGAGCTCTGCTTCAGGAAAAACACAGAGAAAGACTTAGATTAGATCTCTTAGACTGCTTTAACACCATGTTTTCTATGATCCTATGAGTGTTTTGGCAGAGTACATAAAAGAGTTCAACTTTAGGAGATCTAAGAAACGTTTTCTGGATTTAATGGGCCTTGAAGCAGTCAGGAGTGTGTGAGCTTCTTTTAGGGAGAATGGGGGAAAAGAGGTATCAGAGCAAAATAGAGAGAAATTGGACAATGCTAGCCAGTAGGGAATGAAGGAGAGGGAAAAGTTAAGGGGGTTTTGAGTTCTGCTGACTGGGTTGTGTCACTATGGGATATTAAAAGTTTGAAAGAGATAGGGTAAAGGAAGCCACATTTTAAAATTTTAAACTTATAATGTTAATATTTAGGTGTTGAAAATACATGTGCTTCAGTAATCTTACAAAATGCACTTGATTTTAATTCTAAGATATGCACAGAAGCCAACATGAGATCATTAAGTATAACATGGAATTTGCAGAACACGGTTGGGGGGTTGGGGCATCATCTTAGAGGATAATAAAGATAAGCAATAAAATTCATAGTGAATCAAATGCCAAGAACTGAATTGTGAAATCTGAGTGAGAACCAGAATCCCAAATTCAATCTGCCTTTATCATTGTCAAGGCATGCTATAAAATGCAAAGGAAGTACATTTTAATACATTGGTGTGTAAAGAATTTTGAAGTCATTATTCCCATGAGGTTGTTCTGGAAGCCATATGGTCTATCCCAGCATGCATCATTTGTTATTAAGAAATCAATATCAGAATTCTGGAAGTTGAACAAAAACCCCAAAATTAGACCTACTACAGAAAAGATTGCTGAGTTAAGTGCACTTTTAAACTACATTAATAATAAAGGACCACAAGAAGGTGTTGGGGTTTTAGAAATTTTTAGTAATATGATGAATCAGATTTAAACTATTTTGATAAAAATGAATTTCTACAGAAAGGAAAATAATTGTCCAGTTCAGCAAACTGCATAGATTGATTGTTTATAGAGAAATGCTAATTTTAAGTTTTTGATGATCAAATAAAAAATACAGAAGAGCACCTTTACATATTACATGGAAATATACAGTTTAAAATAAATGAAAATTAGCAATTATGACATGATTATTATTAGCTATATAATCCATGTTTCTCCAAAGTGAAGGTACAAATGTCCAGGTACTATTTATGAGTTTCATATTATAGAACTAGCAAAATTCATTTTATGAACAACACTGTGTTCTTTTTACTCTGGTTGGTCACCATTATCTAATAGTTATAACACTGGTAAGTGTAGAAAAATGTCAACAAATATATACTGAGGAGGAAGTACTTGCTAAACTGGTATTACTGCCTAATGTCTGGACTAGCATAGTTGCTAATTCTAATGTCCCATCCAAAGGTAAAAAGTTTGGATATCAATGGAGAGAGGGAGAAATAATAGCTGAGGTAAAGACATAACTGGGTTATGAATTGAGGGAAATGTAATATTACATTAACATCTCAGAAGAGGCTCAGAGCAAAAGATGATATTGTGTTTAGCTCAATTATATCACACGCCTAAAGGGTGAAGCTGTATGTTTGCCAAGACTAATCCTGTGTTTGGAACCTGACAAGACTAAATGGAAAGCTGCACACCTGAGTGTCCTCTGCCTGAGAGACATTTCCGTATGATATGATAATAGGCTGGACTAATTACTCATGACTGAATAGAATTCTAGTAATGTATCAGTACCTTTTGACTTAGATGATCATTTTGATGTAAGGGATCATGAAGAGGTGGGATAACTGATGCTGTGAAATATATATATAATCACATATTAATTTATACACACACACACACACACACACACACACGTAAAGTCATTAGGTGATTACCAGTGCCAATGATTTAATCAATCAGGCTAATGTAATGAAGTTTCCAAAACCAAAAATGATTTGTTTGAGAGAGTTTCCAGTTAGCTGAACTTCATATTTAAGGGCTCACATAGGATTAAAGTGAAGGGCTGAAAAAAGGTAGCCCATTCAAATGGTAAACAAAAGAGTTCAGGAATGGCTCTAGTGAGACCAGACAAAATAGACTTTAAGTCAAAATCTCTCATGAGAGACAAATGAGGACATTTTATAACGATAAAAGGGTCAATCCACTAGGGAAATGTAATGATCATAAATATATATGCCCCAACATCAGAATATCTAAATATGTAAAGCAAACATTAACAGACCAAAGGGTAAAATAGACAGCCATAAAATAATAATAGGAGACTTTAATGCCTACCTTCAATAACAGATAGAACATCAGAGAGAAGATCAATAAGAAAATAGAGAGCTCAGACAACTCTATAGTGCAAACGTACCTAACAAAAATATGTAGAACATTTTACCTAACGTGGGAGGAATACACTCTCTTCTCAAGTGTATATGAAAGTTTCTCTAGGACAGATCACATGTTAGGTCACAAAACAAATCTTAAAAAATATATGAGGATTGAAATCATACCAATTACGTTTTTCTGACTGCAGTGCAGTAACACTAGAAATCAATAGCAGAAAAAAACAGAAAAATTTACAGCTATGTGTTAATTAAAAAACACTGTTGAACAACCATTGGTTAAAAAATGATTTAAAAAGATGAATTAAAAAGTTCCTTGAGACAAATAAAAACAAAAATAAAAGCACAACATACCAACGTATGAAATGCAGAAATAGAAGTACTAAGAGAAAGTTTATTTTGATAAATACCTATATTAAAAAAATAAGATCTCAAGTAAATAAGAAAACTTTACCACATCAAAGACTTAGAAAAAGAACAAACTGGCCGGGCACGGTGGCTCAAGCCTGTAATCCCAGCACTTTGGGAGGCCAAGACGGGCGGATCACGAGGTCAGGAGATCGAGACCATCCTGGCTAACATGGTGAAACCCCATCTCTACTAAAAAATACAAAAAACTAGCCAGGCGAGGTGGCGGGCGCCTGTAGTCCCAGCTACTCGGGAGGCTGAGGCAGGAGAATGGCATAAACCCGGGAGGCGGAGCTTGCAGTGAGCTGAGATCCAGCCACTGCACTCCAGCCTGGGCGACAGAGCGAGACTCCGTCTCAAAAACAAAAAAAAAAAACAAAAAAGAAAAAGAACAAACTAAGCCCAAATCGCCCAAATCAAGCAAAAGAAGGGAAATAATAAAGATTAGAATCAAAGTACGTGAATTAGAAAATAGAAAAACAAAGAAAATCAATGGAACTGAGTTAAATTTTTGAAGAGGTAAACAAAATTGACAAACCCTTAGCTAGACTAATAATAAAAAAAAGAGAAGATGCAAATCAAAAATAAAAAAGACTTTAAAATGTATGCCAACAAAATCAAAAGAATTTTAAAGACTACTATGAACAATTATATGCCAACAAACTGGATAACCCAGAAGAAACTGGTAAAGTCTTACACTCATATCACCTAGCAAGATTTAGTCCAGAAAAAATAGAGAGCCTGAACAGACCTCTAACTAGTATGAAGATGGACTCCATAATAAAAATCCTCTCAATAAACAGCCCAGGATCAATTATACCAACACTTAAAAAATTATTAATGATTCTCAAAATCTTCAGAAAATATTTTAAAGAAGGAAACACTTCCAAATTATTTTTTTTAAAAGTAGCATTACCCTGATACCAAAGACAGAAAGACATTACAGGAAAACAAAACTGTAAGTCAATATCCCTGGTGAATATAAGGTAAAACTCCTCCAGAAAATAGTACTGGGCAGCTGTTCCAAACAGCACATTTAAATGATCATACAGAATGATCAAGTGGGATTTATTCCTGGAATGCAAGGTTGGTTCAACATATGGAAATCAACTAATGTGATGCATGACATTAACAGAACAAAAGATAAAAATCATGCCATTATCTTAGTTGATATAGAAAAAGAATTGGACTAAATTCAACATTGTTTCATGATAAAAATTCTTGACATACTAGGAAAAGAAGAAAAGTGCCTCAACATTATAAAGGCCATGTATGAAAAGTCCATTGCTACCATAATACCCAATGGTGAAGAATTGACAGCTTTTCCTTGAAGATCAGGAGTAAGACAAGTATGCCTACCCTTGCCACGTCTATTTAACATAATACTGAAATTCCTGGGTAGAAAAACTATTCAAGAAAAAGAAATAAAAGACAACCAAAATAGAAGGAAGTAAAATTGTTACTATTTGCAGATGATATCTTATATATAAAAAACGCTAACAACTCCACCAAAAAAAGTTAGAACTAATAATGAATTCAGTAAAATTGCAGTATACAAAATCAACATACAAACTCAGTTGCCCTAGTATATGTTAACAATGACCTCTCTGAAAAGGAAATCAGAAAAATAACTGTCATTTATAATACCACCAAAAAAGTACTTAGGAAGAAGCATAACTAAGGAGGTTAAAGACTTGTGTATTGATAATAGCAAAACATTAATGAAACAAATTAATGAAGACACAAAAAATGGAATAATAACTTATGTTCTTTAATTGAAATGCTTAATATTGGTAAAATGTCTGTACCACTCAAAGCACTCTACAGATTCAATGAAACTCCCATCTAAATCCAATAGCATTTTTAAAAATAGGAATAGAAAATAGAGTGCTATAATTCATATGACACCACAAAAGTTCATAAATAACCAAATGAATTTTGAGAAAACAAAACAATGTTGGAGGACTCACATCTCCTGATTCAAAATATATTACAAAGCTGTAGTAATCAAAGCAGTTGATTCCAGTATGAATTTTGTCAAATGATTTTTCTGCATCATTTGAGATGATAATGTGAGTTTTATTCTTTCTTTATTTGTGATACTGGAATAAAGACAGACGTATAGGCCAGTAGACTAGAAAGCCTGGAAATAAATCCATGTATATATCATCAACTATACTTTAACAATAGTGTCAATAATACAGACTAGGAAAAGGATAGCCTTTTCAGTAAATGATGTTGCAAAAACTGGATATCCATATATAAAAGAGTAAAATTGAACACTTATGCTATACCACACACAAATATCAACTCCAAGTAGATAAAAGACTTAAATGTAAGTACCAAAATTTTAAAACTAATAGAAGAAAACAAATAAAAAGCTTCACAACATTGGTCATAGACATGATGTCTTAGCTATGATTCCAAAGCACAGACAACAAAAGCAAAAATGAACAAACGGAATTACATCAAACTAAAAAAGCCTCTGCACAGCAAAGGAAACAGTCAAAAAGCAAAATTCAATGTATGGAATGGAGAGAATATTTGCAAACCATATATTTTAAGATAGGCTAATCTCCAAAATATTTAAGAAACTCCTACAACTAAATAGCAAAAAAACTAATAGCCCAATTAAACAATGGACTAAGGACTTTGACAGACATTTCTTTAAATAAGGAACACGAATGGCCAATAAGTGTTTGAAAAGATGCTCAACATCACTATCAGGGAAATGCAAAGCAAAACCACAAAGAGGTAATGATCTCACACCTATTAGCATGGTGTTTATGAAAAAACCAAAACACCACAGGTGTTGGTGAGGATGTGGAGAAATTACAGCCTTTGTTACACTATTGATGGGAATCCAAAATGATACAGTTGCTATTGAAAACAATATGAAGGTTACCCAGAAAATAAAAAATACAACTACCAAATGATCCAACAATTCAACAAAGAAGTGTATATAATAAACAGACTTCCTGGTATTTATTAAAAAAAAATGAAATTAGGATCTCCCAAGAGACATTGGTATTTCCATGTTCACTGCAGCACTTTTTCACAAGAAACAAAATGTGGAAACAATCTAAATATTCATCAACAGAAGAATAATAGATAAAGAAAATGTGGTATACATGTATGTGTATACATATATACAATGGAATACTATTCAGTCTTACCAAGGAAGAAAATTCTCCAATATGCAACAAGACGGATGAATGTTGAAGGCATTGTGCTAGTCAAAGAAAGATAAATAGTACATACTTCCACTTATATGAAGTATCTAAAATAGCCAAATTCATAGAATCAAGAAGTGAAAGGCTGGTTTTTAGGGGCTTGAGGAAGAGTGAAATGGGGAGTTACTAAATCAATGGGCATAAAGTTTCAGTTAAGCAAGATGAATCAATTCTAGAGATCTGCTGCACAACAGCGTGTTTATAGTCAACAACACTGCATTGTACACTAAAAATGTGTTAAGATAATTGATCTCATGTTATGTTCCTACCACAATAAAATATTCTTAAATAGAGGAACTCAATTAAATAAGTAATGGCACACATGTAACCTTTTAGTAGGGCAGTATAAAAGAATATCTTATGATTAAAAATGTTCAAAATATTTTGGCAAATGTAAAGAAGCAGAAAAAACTGAATTTATTTTTGTAAAGAAATAATTGCATGCATTTGAATAGAAAAAGATATTTTGAAAAACCATCTCAGGTGTTCAAGGTAATCACTGAGTGGTCTGGTTAGAATTAATTCTTGGTTTTCTTTGTCTTTTCTTTTTCTTCTTTTTTTTTTTTTTACATTTTCATGTTTTCCATATGAACTATGTTTAAACAAAATTACTTTATAATAAAAAGGCCACCACAAATGTTGTTGAAATAATGCAATACATCATATCCATGCAAAAAACACAGTTTTGTTTTGCGTTCATATGTGGCTATGGTTTCAAAATTATAATTATGTGTGTATATATATATATATACACATATATATATGCGTCAATGTAATTTGAACAGAACACATTACTCTCACAGTATTTTCTTATTACATCATTGATATGATTTGCTCAAGATTGTGGAGATTAGGGATTTTGTAACTACGTATATTTATGATATAAATTGAAATCTAAAAAATCCCTGATACAATGTGATCATTGGGTTAAGTATTAAAAGTGCAATTATTTTGAGTTCTGGTCTTGACACATAGTGGAAGTTTCTCATTTTTCAAAACAAATTGGTCCACGAAAAAACCCACTTGATGTGAATCTAATTAAAATTGGGTCCAAATTTTTATATAAATTGCAATGAGTACTCTATCACAAAAAAGTAAAGATATAATTTTGTATGTTTAATAAAATTTAGTTTACAGTAGTAATTATAAATAGAATGAATAAATAATAAATCTTACGTATAAGAAGAAATTTTCATTTTTAAGCCCCTAGAGTTTTTTCTGTTAGTGAAAAAGATTATCTTTAAGTTTACATTTTACTTTTGCACAATCGGATCATGTCATCATGCTCTCAGAATTTTGCCGTCAAAATAAAATTTGGTGGAGACAAATCTCGACTGCACCAATGAGATCTCTTATAAAATTGACTGGGTGGCATCTTATAAAATTGACTGGGTGGTGATTTAAAATTCATTGGCATATCAAGAACTACTATTCTTCATTCTATCTGCCTACCCAGTTTTATGACTGATTCAGCTTAAGGCGCTCCGTTTGCATTCTGAAAGCTCTTGTGGTGTGAGAATTATACTTTGTATTACTTCCGAGTTACTGCTTGATCATCAATGCAGAGATGGAAAGCTGCCCAAGGCAGATTTCAGCATGATTGTTCAAATTGGTATTGATTTTGTCATTTTAGGATAACAGAGTTTATGTTTGTTTCTGCTTTCCTATACTAATTCTAAAAACACACAATGCCTTACACTAATGACAAACCGAATACTACCCAGGACCATTATTCAAAGTATGCTGTTATTATAGGGCAGAAGTTTGTCAAACGTAAATAAATCTCAGTCATTTATCACCTCCAACACTCTGACAGGCATTAGTACATGGTGGAATAGTAGCTTAATGATAAAACGTAACTTCAGATGAATATATAGCAGTTACACTATAGTGCAGGGGTGGCCTGCTCCTCCACACTTTTAAGTGTTTCTCGTTAGGTGGAACGAGAGACTTGAGAAAAAAATAAGACACAGAAACAAAGTATAGAGAAAGAAAAGCAGGGCCCAGGGGACCGGCGCTCAGCTTACAGAGGACCCACACCTGCACTGGTCACTGAGTTCCCTTAGTATTTATTGATAATTATCTTTACCATCTTAAACATAAGGGAGTGGCTGGACAATAGGATCATTGTAGGGAGG
The DNA here is from genome assembly GCF_000951035.1 of Colobus angolensis palliatus. NCBI lineage: Eukaryota > Metazoa > Chordata > Mammalia > Primates > Cercopithecidae > Colobus > Colobus angolensis. Next base: position 350,033 of record NW_012113919.1, read on the forward strand.
AAATCAGCAGTAAGATGTATGAACAAAAATCCCTGTAACATGAATAAGTTTAAAGGAAAATGCAGTGTCTTGAGATGCATATGCAAACATCTCCATAAACCTTTTAGCAGCATTGCTCCAGCAAGTCCCACCTTATTCCTAAAGGCAGTTTTCTCCTTGCTCAGTAAACAAAGCACACAATGGGTTTTACACGGAGATGTTCCATTGCCCAGGGACAGGCAGGATTTTTAACCAGCAAGCTGCCTTCAGGTACTTGTTTAACAAAGACACATCCTGCACAGCCCAATATCCATTAAGCCTTGAGTCACCACAGCACATGTCTCTTGCAAGGAAAGGTTGGGGGTAGGGTCACAGATTAACAGCATCTCAAATGCAGAACCAAATGGAGTCTCTTATGTCTACTTCCTTCTGTATAGACACAGTAACAGGCTGATCTCTCTTTCTTTTCCCCACACTATAGGAGGCCTTTGAATGCAACATGTCATAACAGGTTTATATTAAGTCATAAATTTTCTTTACATGACTGACGTTTATTATAACTGATTAATTTTAGTCACATTAATTAAATTTCTGGCCAAATGGCAAACAGCCAATTAGAGATAGAGTTATGAATTTTGATCTTCTTTTCTCCTTAGTCTCCCATAAGAGTGGCTTTTCAACTGTTTTTCAGTCTCTTAATTTCATTTTTACTACCTTATATATGGAAAAAAATAAAATTACAGAGGTAATAAATTCCAGTTTTTTCTGTATTTTAAACCAATTTAATAAATTTAAAAAATAATATTTATATGTTAAAATCTTACGTTTAAAATACATAGTTATAGTAAAAATCAAAATATTTTCAGTATGTCAATTGTGTAAAGGTAAGATTTTAAAAGTTCTACAATTTCTCTGACACAGAAAATGTGTATCTTGCCATATCATCCAGCAAATTTGCATCATCTACATAATCCCTGTATTTACATCTTTCTCACTTACTTGCACGAATCTTTAGTTTACTTAATTTCTTTTTTTGTTGCAGAGATTCTCAAATCCAAAGCATCAAATACTGACATATTCAGATGTCATTGACAATCTAAAGAAAAATAAAGGCCTAATCTCATTAACATTACTCACTTTTATCACACTTAGAAATATGGAGGGGGGGCTTAAGTAAATCAGGAACATTTCAAATCCATAGATGAAACTAAATTTTAATATACAAAGCTCTACTTGTGGATTCAGAGTTAATTTCATAAGATAATTATGATAACATGAATCATAAATTTATATACGGTTTCCCAAGGAACATTAATTTGGACATAAAATGCATCATGATGCTGATTCCAAAATGTATAGTAATGCTTTTATGATGATATTAAATATATGCTTATCTACTCTCTAACTTCCCATTAGATAATTAAAAATACTTTTAAAAAATTTAAATAATTGTCTAACTGTGGAGTAGACCTAAAAGGGAAACTGTTGAAAAGGTCTTAGATTTTTGAGATCTAACTAGTAAGGCTTTATATAAGCTTAATGAAATGCCCAAGCATGACATTACATGACAAGCAAACTGCTCTTTCTTTAGTGCGTGTTACAAAGGACATTCATTATCTACTAATGGTGTCAGATTCATGGGAAAGACTGTAGGTATTCCTCTGAAACAAGGAAACGATTTCAAAATTACATAATTTGGGTTTATGATAAAATGTCCTATTCTGTTCTCTGAGCACTTATTTTAAATATTTCTTTCGAAAACAAAAATATTTAAAAATAAAACTGAACAGAATTTAAAATTAGATGTTATTGCATGTCAAAACACTTTAGTAACTTTATTTACACCGTTTTCTTCCTTATTTCTAAACAGTAGCAATAAGTTTTAACTGCACATTTACTGCTACCAAAATATTCTAAGGATGAATCCAGGTGTTTCTCAGGTTGTGTTCTTGGGAACATTCGTTTTGGTGAATGCTAATAAATGTTTGTTTTAAAGTGCCCTGTAATAAGTTTTAAGAAGGTCAAATTGAAAAGCATTTCTGATTTGCAATTTTTAGAATAGCCAGTATGATTAGGTTTCCTCTTAGGAAACTCTCTAAGGTATTGTGTGTGTGTGTGCGAAATGGGTGAAGAGAGAAGTATCACAGGGGAAACAAAGAGCTGATAAATTAAAGCACAGGGAGCCTGTGTCCTGACTCCATGAAAGTGCAGCACAATGATGATTTTTTATGTGAATGAGACTAGCATGGACCTAGCACAGAGAGCCAGCAGCCCTGAACAGCATCCAGTGATGGGTTAGGGGTGGCCTGCATGGCCTAGTCAACAAGCATGAGAAAGGGAAAAGGGCTTCTCAGAAGACATTATCTGTGGTAAGCAACAACAAATCCTGCCAGAAGTTGCTTATCCTTCTATGGTCCTTGAGTGATTAAAACTGTATTTCTATAATCAGTTGGAATACAGGCTCAAAATAGAATTGTGTTTAATGAAGAAACAGCATAGGATATTATATTCCTTGAACATCTGAGTCTGTGGCTTGAAATTTATTTTGACTATAGAAACATTTCTTTGGACTCGGATTCCTAGAAAAATACTTAAGGAAACAGTAATCAAGTTAATTAATTCGTGACAGTATATATCTCATACTTACTTAGCTGAGCAAGTTTTTCTCCAAACAGCAAATTACTTAATAAGTTTGGTCTACTTAAGTCTTACACTAAATGTATGAGCTATAGAATACTGATAATTGTCTTAATCAGCAAGGAAGAAGAAGCAAATCATGTCTAAATGATCTGCAACCATTTAAATCTTGACCTTGGTTTATCTTAGATCTTAGTTAATGCTGTTTTAAGCCTGTGGATCTTTGGTGTGGCTATACCTTATAAAAATAATTGTTTTTAATCTAACAATTTTTCCAATACAAATTGTCCTTTAAAATAATCCTCTTTTTTTAAAAAAAAATTGTTGCAATCAATCAAAACAATGTTGTGACACTTTAAAAATATGTCCTTGAATGTATTTTACAAGTCATAATCAAAACTCTACTTTACTGCTTTAAATTCACATGTACTTTTATATCAAACATAATATTACCTAAATTCATCACTATGTAGGGTCTGGTGATTTTAGAAAGTTTAATGAACCATATCTAGTCTTAAAAATTGAAGGCTTTCTACTATCATAAATATGTTTGGTTCATAGTAGGCATGAATTATGTACTTATTGAATAAAAGAAAAAAGTCATAAGGAAACTTCAGGTCCTTCAAGTATTAACAGAGGCTTGTATATCCAGCTTGTTAACTTCTTATAAAGCCATTCCTCATAACCTTCTTGTTTTTCTTCTATTGTTTGCATTATAGGTAACTTATTAATAACTTAAAATTAATACATATGTTTTTATACTTTTTGTTATTTTATTTTAGTTATCTTTGAAGGCAAGGATAATATATATTATTAAATCTTAATTATGCAAAGTACCTAGTTCATTATCTATGCTTCAATAATTGTTTATATTTTTGGCAAAACTTTGAAGCATTGCTATTATATTTGAATAGGCTTTATTAGTTTTGTTAATCAATCAAGAGAGGTATTTTAAGTTACATAGACAATTACAGACCAATACTAAAATATAGTATATGGAACAACATCAACTATATGTGCCAATAGGCTGAAAAAACAATATGAGGTTGTATGATGCTTGACAATTACATAATGAAAGCAAATTCCCAAAACATGAACATGTATTCTATTTGTGTGTTTGTGTGTGTGTGTATGTGTGTGTGTATATGTACAGGTATCTAACACACATACATATATATACACACACATATCTATATACATCTATAGATATCTCTTTTAGGCAGTTATTGGCTTTATTTAATGTACAAAAGATTGTAGAGAATGTATCTTCTTGTTTGTTTTTATTCATTAGAGTAGTTGTGGGTATTAAAGTGGAGACTCCACAGTTATGTTTCAAGGTTCTGTGAATACTGCCAAAATATATGTTGAATTAGGATGTAAATGTGTTTGTGAAATTCATTGGGTCAAAATTTATGGGCATTTATCATATGTTCATTTAATTATTAATAAAAACAGTTCAAAATTATTAATGAATTTCCACATTCTCTCAAATTCTGTAACGCGTAATTGATGTTTTATTTCACATGATTCATATTTTGGCTTTAAAAGAACTATCTTGATTCTTCCTTTTGCATTCCAATCAATCAATAAACATCTTAATAGTTATAATGGTTTCACTAATAGGTAGGTGTTGAATAAAATTAATATGCTTTCAAGAAATCACAGTTTAGATAGGAAGACTAAGGAATACAGAGCCAACAAATAATAAATAATAAAATAATATAAAATACCTGAGGCAGGAGAATCCCTTGAACCTGGGAGGCAGAGATTGCAATGAGTTGACATCGCACCATTGCACTCCAGTCTGAGCAAGACAAGATAGACCTTGACTGGAGGTCAGAATCTGTGTAGAGACCATACGAAATAAGGCGAAAAGCTTAGAGTTAACTTTGGCTGTGTTTCCCAACTACAAAAAGTCACCCTTCATTCAAGGAATTCTGATATTTAGATAAGGTTTTATATAGCCTTGTCTTAAACTTCAATGCTGAATATAATACTGGTCCACCTATCCCATCGAAATGAGCTTTATGGTTTCTCTCGAATAAACCTAGAAATTGACCTTCCCAGTCTTAAAACTTGAGAAAGTTACATTTGTCTTATCTCAATTCCTTTCTCAGGAAACCAACCATCAGGTCTCCTAGATAGTATTAAGGAACTGAAACTTTCCAGATCTCCATATCTGGACAATGAAATGCCAGACCCCTCACTTGTCCTGATCGCCTAACTGATCACCTGCTGTCAGTTGACCAAGTTCTCTTCCTTATCCCTCCCTAATTCTTGTATACCCACAAATAATTACACCTCTTCCCTGCTATATAAACCCTTAATTTTAGTCCATTAAGGAGATGAATTTGAGACTGATCTGCAGCACCCAAATAAAGGCTCCTTCCCAGCAATCTCAGTGATTGATTTTCTCAGTGATTGATTGTCTCAGTGATTGATTTTCGGAGAGGAGAACAACAGGACTTAGATCAAACCCCTGGTGTTTTGATAACAAATATACAATGTTGTTAGTTGGCAGTAATAATACACTGTAAGTTGAAAACACCAAGAAAATCAGCATGCGTGGTAATCAGCATTATTATTTAACCTATTCATAAATGTTTTTTGCAGAGTTTTGATTTTCTTAGATTCCTATAAGCATTAGAGCAATTAGGTCATCTCTTTTAAAGTATTTTCTTCTTGTTAATTATAGATTTTCACAATGACCAAGAATGTTTGGCAGGGTCTACACTTTTGACTATATTGATAAGTAGATATCTTAATGTTTCACAAATGTCAGTGAAGAGTAGACTCTTCGTGAGCTCTTTCCTCTGTAGTATTTCCATTGATTGATTCTTTTTGCTGTGTTTTTACAATAATTTCTAAACAATCGAGCAAATGTGCTGTGACGATTTCCCATTTTCCATTGTAGGAAGCTTATGACATAGACTTTTCCCTAACTTCATAGAGTCATTATATATAAAATTTTTACACATCTACTCTTCTTTGAGATATTATAGGTTCTTCATTAATTATAGATTTTCACAGTGAATAATGTCGGTTTACAAAATGTTAAACAAGTTTCTTTACTGGATTTTCAGAGATGTTCATATACTAAAGTGTATGTAAGTCTCTAGCAGTGGATAGATTATGCAGCATCTATTATTTAATCATAAAGTATCTATTAATACTTAATGGAACAAGTATTCTGAGGTACATAGTGAGGGGAATGCTAATATAAGCCAAATATCCAAACCCCTTTCATTTTATAGACGGAAAATTGGGAGCTAGATCACTTGTTCATAGGAAGAACAAGCATTTATAGTTTCTCTTTCCTGAGTATACATTATAATGAGAATAAAGGAGTTTTTAAGGAGTTTTTAAAGTGAAACAGTAGAACAAAAGGGGTGTTTAAAGTAGAATAGTAGAATGAGGGAAATCTTATGTAAGAGGAGTGGTGGGGGAAATGGAATAGAAGAACAGCTGGAATATAAGATATGCACCTAGTAAAACATCAGGGCTCCTGATTCAGCTGGATGGTGGAAGTCGAGGAAGAAGTTATGTAGGAAATAAAGCACTGACGGAGGAAACCTGCGTGAATAGTAGACTCTCCAAACAATCACATGAAGAGAACAGAGAAAGATGTTTACACTTTCACCAGAAGAATGCAAACACATATATTTATGAACTATTTCTTACAGAAATGAAAGTGATTATGAGATGATGCCTCAGCTAATGTATTTGTGCTGCAAATAAAGACATTTTTTGTTTTACTTGTGATACCTTCGTGTAATAGCTGCCGAAAAACTAATTCCTATGCAAATCCTGCCAGTCAGCAACATCCAGTAAGATACTGAGAAATGCCAAAACCCTTTCCGTTGCTTCATTCTTAAATATAAAAGGATAAGAACGAAAACTCCTATGAAAATTTAGAAGAAAAAACAAAGAAGAAAAGACCAGAATAAGTGGAAAACAGACCCTGTGCAAAGCGAGACAATTAAGAGAACAGAAATAAACTTTTAAAAAATCTTGTGATCTCAGCAAAATTTGAGATGCTATATTTAGGAAAAAGCAAAAATTAAAAATAATTAATGAAAGTGTAGTATAAATTAGTTTTTTTAACTCCCTAAGTCTATGATAAAGTAAAAATACAAAATACCAAAAAACTTGTTCAAGAAAGAACATATCATCATACTACTTGATATTACATTAAATAATATTTATACATTCATAATAATGTGTATTTTAGTGTATTAACTTTTCAACATTTAAAAGTAATGTGCAAAGATCACATCAAATTATGATTGTGCAGAATATAAATTCTATCCTTCTTGTTGTAAACTTGTGACAGAACAATATATTCGCTAATATTTTTATCTTATAAAATGTCTACAACAATGGAGCATCAAGACAGGGCCATATGAGCATATTATTTAGAGATCTGAAAATAACCATCAGAAAAATGGAAATACATACATATTTTATAGGAGTTCTTCAAGTGGATTAACAAAGTGAACAGTGGAGAAAGAAACTGTTGTCCTTTATTTTAAGCCAATACAATTTTAAACTCTGCATGTATTACTTTAATAAAAAACAATCTATAAAACTTACAATAACATTTAGCAAAAAGATTAAAATATGGAATATTTCTCCAAACACTTTAGAAAGATATAAGAAGTCTTGAGGTCTTTTTCTTTTAGAGATAGCAATTGTTTTGTGCTGTCTTTCTAGTATTTCAAATTTAGTGAGGCTTATTATACTATGAATTTTGCAAGTAGACATATTCCCTAATTATTTTCGCATGCCCAGACTTTTGCAAGAACTTTCCTTACAGCAGATGCTCAAATGTAGGTGTCTTAGTGATTAGTTTTCTGTGAGGGGAGCAGCAGGACCTAGACCAAACCCACAGCATTTTTGTAACAAATAAGCTACAATACTGTTAGTTGGCAGTAGTAATACACTATAAGTTGAAAATACCAAGAAAATCAGATACTCAAGTGTAGGCACTTTCCAAAGAACAGGCCCTTAAATGTTGCTAATACATCAAGAAAACATGATCCATTGACAGCATATTAGTATTCTTTAAAAAATCTATTTACCTAAATTAATAATAAAATGATGGATAGTATCTTTCTAAAGTGTGCACAATATTTTTCTTTTGAAGTTCTTTCTTTAAAACAGACATACACACTAAACACATATATGAACACCCACATATATATTATATATGAATATGGATATCAATCATATGTTATTTTTCTGTGTAGAAATGTCAGCCATTGATCAATTTTGAAAAAAATTCAGAAGAAGGGTAACTGAGCTTCCTATAATAACATATTTGAAATTTTATAGACTCATTCATGCATAGGAAATATATTGTCTGAAGTTTACTTACATTAATTATTAACATTGATCTCTCATTCAAGACAGAGACAGATGAATGGATCAATAGTGATTCCAATCAAGAATTCTTAAATGCAGCCGGGATTCTCCCAAAAAATTGGTTCTCATCCTTACTTTTTGCATGCTTACTTACACACGCTAATAAGCATAAGTGTAACCTTATTTCTTTTAGTTTTGTTCTTATTTGGGAATGTTTGTATTATTCACTATTAATGGTGATCGCTCATCTTCTTCTGAACCCTGAAGAGTTCGTAGGCTTCATGAACTTTTGTCTCTATATAGTCTAATATTAGAGGTTCGAGTTTTGCCACATTCTAAGCCATCCTTTATTAAGATGTTAAGCAGACTTGCCTATGTGAGATGAATCATAGATAGTTTTGTCTTTTAAAATAAATACTGCATTTGCTCAGGATCCCATGACAGGATACTTTTTTAACCATGGTGAGATTAGTAAAGGTAGTAGCAAGAACAACTGTCAGGATTTAAAGGAAAAAATCATTTTCTCACTAAGCCATCAAATCTAGAACAGTCTTGTTTGATGGGACGTGCATGCAAATAAGGTTACTTACTGTTAACTTTTATATTTCCTGATGACTGCTTGTTTGACTTGTAATTTGTATTCCTGCAAGGCTATGACTTTCTGAAGGAAATTCTGCCTCTTGTTTCATGGAAGATTGAGATAGCGAAACAGTTTGCAATAAGGAAGAAGTCACTCTTTGCCCTGAACACAAAATAAACCTTCAGCATAATTTCTAAGCTCAGCAAAACTTGTATACACTGTTAAAAAGTATGTGTACAGGTGAAATGCCATAATTTTTAATTCTGTCTGGCCCTGGAGACCATCAACATGAAAAATGAGTAAAAAGCCTGTTCTGGAAGAAATTTTGAGTTTCTCTAGAGGCAGCAATGAAGATGTGAAGTGTCTGAACACATGCTTAGATTAAGATTCTTCTCATTTCTTCAGAACTTAATAAGAGAACTAAGTAATCCAGAACATAATATCAACCTTTGCTTTCAACACCTAGACCTATTGAAGAAGTGTGAAAACTAGTTAAACAATTTTCAATTTCTATTCAATAAACAAACTTTAATAGAATTCAAATGTCCACATGTACTCTTACTTAGAAAACATATTCACATTTGCTCTTACATAGACTAAATCGGTTCTTAGAAGAAAAAATGTCCAATGGAGACTTTCATTATAATATAGTAAGCACATGCAATTTTCTCAAATGTGGGTGTCATGTAAGCAAACACAAAATATGAGAGTAATTGCAAATGGGAAGAAAAATAATATGTATCAAGAACCCTACACTTTAATCTTTAAGAAAAAAGCTACTGAATTTCCATCATATATATAAAAATATATATACACAGTATAAATATATGTAGAATTTAAAAATCTGAGTTAATGCTTAATTAATGAAGCTAACTAATCAATTTATTTCTTAAAACATTTTTATCAGTTGTTATGTTTTTATCCATGGATGTGTCAATGATTCGGCTTGATAAAAATAGGTCAGTTTTTGTAGTTGGGATTTTCTTTCTTTTTTAAAAAAATTATTCTTATACTTTAAGTTCTGGGATACATATGCAGAACATGCAGCATTGTTATATAGGAATACATATGCCATGGTGGTTTGGTGCACCTATCAAGCCATCATCTACATTAGATATTTCTCCTAATGCTATCCCTCCCCTAGCCCCCCAACCCCTGACAGGCCCCAGTGTGTGATGTTCCCCTCCCTGTGTCCGTGTGTTCTCATTGTTCAACTCCCACATAAGAATGAGAACATGAAGTGTTTGATTTTCTATTCCTGTGTCAGTTTGCTGAAAATGATGGTTTCCAGCTTCATCCATGTCCCTGCAAAGGACATGAATTCATCACTTTCTATGGCTGCATGGCATTCCATGGTGTATATGTGCCACATTTTCTTTATCCAGTCTATCATTAATGGGCATTTGGGTTGGTTCCAAGTCTTTGCTATTGTGAACAGTGCTGCAATAAACATATGTGTGCATGTGTCTGTATAGTAGAATAATTTATAATTTATAATTGCTGGGTCAAAAGATATTTCTGGTTCTAGATCCTTGAGGAATCACCACCCTGTCTTCCACAATGGTTGAATTAATTTACACTCCCACCAACAGTGTAAAAGCATTCCTATTTCTGCACATCCTCTTCAGCATCTGTTGTTTCCTGACTTTTTAATGATAGCCATTTTAACTGGTATGAGATGGTATCTCATTGGGGTTTTGATTTGCCTTTCTCTAATGACCAGTGATGCTAAGCTTTTTTTCCTATGTTTCTTGGCCACATAAATGTCTTTTTTTGAGAAGTGTCTGTTCACATCCTTTGCCTAGTTTTTGATGTTTTTTTTTCTTGTAAATTTGTTTAAGTTCCTTATAGATTCTGAATATTAGCTCTTTGTCAGATGGATAGATTGCAAAAATTTTCTCCCATTCTATAGGTTGCCTGTTCACTCTCATGATAATTTCTTTTGCTATGTAGAAGCTCTTTAGTTTAATTAGATCCAATTTGTCAATTTTGGCTTTTGTTGCCTTTGCTTTTGGTGTTTTAGTCATGAACATTCCATGCTCATGGATAGGAAGAATCAATATTTTGAAAATGGCCATACTGCCCAAAGTAATTTATAGATTCAATGATATCCCCATCAAGCTACCATTGACTTTCTTCACAGAATTAGAAAAAAAAAAACTACTTTAAATTTCATATGGAACAAAAAAGGTGCCTACATAGCCCAGATAATCCTAAGCAAAAAGAACAAAGCTGGAGGCATCACGCTATGTGACTTTAAACTATACTACAAGGCTACAGTAACCAAAACAGCATGATACTGGTACCAAAACAGATATATAGACCAATGGAACAGAACGAGGCTTCAGAAATAATGCCACATGTCTACAACCATCTGATCTTTGACAAACCTGATAAAAACAAGCAATGTGGAAAGGATTCCATATTTAATAAATCGTGTTGGAAAAACTGGCTAGCCATATGCAGAAAACTGAAACTGAACCCCTTCCTTATACTTTATACAAAAATTAACTCAAGATGGATGAAAGACTTAAATGTAAGACCTAAAACCTTTAAAATCTTAGAAGAAGCCCTAGGCAACACCATTCAGGACATAGGCATGGGCAAAAACTTGTAGTTAGGATTTTCTATATACAGAGAAAAAATATAGTAGTTGATAGAATAGGCAGATAAAATGGAGCCTAGCCATTTCTAAAATGTGATTAGATGAAATATTCACAAAAATGTGCATAGATGGAAAATTAATAGAACCTCAATTCAAGGAGTTTTAAAATCTAAGGTAAATTGCCAATTTTCTAGCTCTATTTCCTTTTACTATCTGTTTTCTGTAATTTCATATATAAAATCATATAGTATATTCTCTTTGAATATGTTGTTTTTACCCATCATAATATTTTTAGATGCATTCATTATTTTGCATGCATTAGTAGTATGTTCATTTTTATTGTTGAGTAGTATTTTATATTATGGTTAGACTGTTATATTTATCCATTTACCTATTTATGAACATTTTAATTGTTTCAAATGTTTGAGAACTATGACTATAACTGTCTTGAACATTAGGGTACATGTGTGTCTATGGGTGTATGTTTTCATTTATCTTGTGTAAATACATAAAGGTGGAATAACTGAGTTGTATGGTAAGTATACATTTAACTGTTTAAAAAATTGCTTAACTGTTATCTAAGGTGATTTTACCATATTACATTTTAAGCAAACATGTACAAGAGTTATTGTTGCTTCACATTCTTGGAAAAAGTTGAAGTTGCTAGTATTTTACAAATTTTAGTCATTAAAGAATGTGTGTAATTAATGATACATAATTTTACATTTAGTTTGCATTTATTTGATGAGGAGTGATATAATTTTTTATTGGTCATCCATATATTTTACCTTGAAAAGTATCCATTTTAATATTTTGAGCCAGGGTTTTCATCTTGTAACTGTTAGTAGATGATCCTTTAGTGTCCAATTTAAGAAATATCTTTCTGGATATAAACAACATGATAGACTAAGAAGCTATAAACCCTCCTTTTCTCACAGAGACACTGAGTAAAAAAACATGTGGACCAGAACACCTCTGTGAAAACTCAAGAGACCAGCTGAGAATCAATAACAGCCAAGCTATTCTAAAACCAAGACAGGATTTCAGCAAAAATAATAGAAAACACATAGCATTTGGTGAACTCATTTGAGCCCCTCTCCCTATTCAGCATAGCATGACGCTATTGAAAGGAAGCCTTTCATACCGGGAATCTTCTCTTGGGATGAAAACAAAGGAATGGACCACATAGCCAACATTCTGGGTTGGTCTGAGGGCTGCTGAAGGGATTAGTTGCTGCCTGTCTGATTCAGAGTGTTAATTGAACCTGCACCAGAGTTTAGAAGCTCCTGAAAACAGGCAAGCAATACATTACAGGTATAATTCTACAAGCAGTCATGAGAGGGAGCAAGAGATCAGAAAAAGCATGAAAGGTCCTAGAATCTTCAGCAAGGGTGATTGGTGAAGCTCTTCCCTTGCATGAATGCAGTAAGCAAAGCCTAGGAGCGGTGGTTGTTTTTATACATGCCCAACCCCAGAAAAATATAAAACATGGCATACAAAGGGGCAAAGTAATAAATTGCAATAAAAGAAATTAAAAAAAAAAAACTTCAGAGACTTACTCTAAAGAAATTCAGGCCGGGCACGTGGCTCAAGCCTGTAATCCCAGCACTTTGGGAGGCCGAGACGGGTGGATCACGAGGTCAGGAGATCGAGACCATCCTGGCCTACAAG
>NW_012113919.1:363040-503197 GCF_000951035.1 Colobus angolensis palliatus
AAAAAAAGAAAAAAAAGAAATTCAGACCTATGAGCTGTCTGACAAAGAATTTAAAATAACTATTACGAAGATGTCAACTGAGCTAAAAGAGAAACCAAATAAACAACTAAACAAAGCTAGGAAAATTATCCATAAACAAAATGAGAATATAAGAGATAAAAACTATAAAAAGGTAACAAATAGAAATTCTGAAACTGAATAATACAACAACTAAACTGAAAAATTTATTAGAGAGGTTGAACAGCAGAAGACTTCATTAGGGAGATAAAAGAATCAGTGAATTTAAAGACAGTTAAAGTTAGAGGAGCAAAAAAAATTGCAGGAAATCAGAGCTTAATGGACTAATGGGGCACTATCAAGGAAAACAATGTATGCATATAAATCACATAAGGAGAAGAGAAACAGAAAGGAACAGAGAACTTATCTGAAGAAAGCATGGCTGAAAATTATAAAATCTGAGGAAACAAATAGACATACAGATTCAAGAAGCTCAAATAATTTAAATTTCAATAAATCCACAGGGAAACATGCCAAGACAGGCAATTAAACTGTTTAGAGACAAAGAGAAAGACAGAACCTTGAATGCTGCAAAAAGAAAGCAATTCACATTCAAGGGAGCTCCAAGAAATTATCGGTGGATTTCTTAGCAGAAATTTGCAGGATGGAAGTGGGATGATATATTCAAAGTACAGAAGAAAAAAATGTAAATAAAAAATACTGCATGTAGCAAAACTGTATTTCAAAAATGAAGGAGAAAGTGGCTAGGTGAAGTGGCTCACACCTGCAATCCCAGCACTTTAGGAGGCTGAGGCAGGCAGATCACCTGAGGTCAAGAGTTCAAGACCAGCCTGGCCAACATGGTGAAACCCAGTCTCTACTAAAACTACAAATATTAGCCGGGCATGGTGGCACTTGCCTGTAATCCCAGCTACTCAGGAGGCTGAGGCAGGAGAATCACTTGAAGCTGGGAGGCAGCGGTTGCAGTTAGCCAAAGCCATGCCACTGTACTTCAGCCTGGCAACAGAGCAAGGCTCTGTCCTCCATGCTCTCCCCCTCAAAAAAGGAGGAATGAATGGCTTCCCAGATAAATAATAGCTGAGGTTGCCACTAGGCCTGCCGTACAAGATATGCTAGAGTCCTTCAAATTTAGACAAAAAGATGATAGATAGCAATAGGAACCTCTATGAAAATATAAGGTTCTCCAGTGAAGGTAAATATATGGTCAAATATAGTAACCTGTACTATTGTAATTTTGATGACTAGAATTTAAATGATAAAAAAATAAATTTACATCTAAGTTCATGGATATATAATATATAAAGATGTAATTTTTGACATTGATAACATAAAGTGTTTGTGTGTGGAGTAGCTGGAGCTGTGAAGGTGTAGGTTTATTCCTAGAATTCAAAGATGGTTCAACAATTGGGGTAACACAGCACATTAACAGAATGGAGAAAAAATCTACATGATAATCTCAACTGATGCAGAAAAAACATTTGAAAAAATTGAACAACATTTTATAAAATCTTTTCAAGCTAATTAAGAATAGAAGGAAAATACCTCAGCGTAATAAAGGTCATTTCTGAAAAGCTCACAGCTAACATCATGGTCAATGGAAGAAAGTCTGAGAGCTTTTTTCTATGTTCTGGAACAAGTCAAGGATCCTGGTTCTTGCCATTTCTTTTCAATATAATGCTAGAGACTCTGGCCAGAAATATTAGGCAATAAAAAGAAATACAAGATACCCAAATTTCCAAGAAGCTAAACTATCTGTCTTCATAGATGACATAGCCTTACATGTAGAAAGTTCTAAAGATTAAAAAAATTAAAAAACCTGTTAGGACTAATAAATTTACTCAGTAAAGCTGCAGGATACAAAATCAACGTGGAAATCAGTTCTTTTTATACACTAAAATGAACTTTCCAAAAATGTAATTTAGAAAACAATTTCATGTGCAATAGGATCTTAAATCATAAAATACTTAGGAATAAAAATGTAACCAAGGAGGTATAAGTCACGTATGTTAAAATTACAAAATATTTTTTAAATAAATTAAAGAAAACAAATAAATGAGAAGCATTTTATGTTTATGGATTGAAAAAGTTAATATTCTTAAGTTGTCCATACTGCAAAAAGAGATGTACAGATTCACTACAACCCTTTTCAAAATCTCAATGTCATATTTGGCATATAAAGAATACAGATTAAAAATTTTAAAGGAATCCCTAGGAACCCCAAAATACCAAAACATTTGAAAAAGAACAAAACTGAAAAGTTCATATTTCCTAATTTCAAAATGTATTACAGAGCTGCAGTAATAAAAACAGTATAACACAAGTGCAAAGACAGATAAATAGAACAATGAAATATAATGGAGAGTTCAGGAATAAATACTCAAATATATGTCAAATAACCTTCAACAAAATAATCTTAAGACTACTTGTAAAAGAAAGGACAGCCTCTTTAACAAATGGTGTGAGGAAAACTGAATATCAACTGTAAAACAATAAAGCTGGACTCTTGTTTAACAACATACAAAAACTAACTAAAAGTGGGTTAAAGACTGTATTGTAAAACCTAAAACTCCAAAACTCCTAGAAGGAAACAGAAAAGCTCTATGACATTGAACTTGGCAATGATTTTGAATATGACACCAAAAGCACAGGCAATAAAATAGACAAAGTGACACTACATCAAACTTGAAAAAAAATGTGTACATCAAAGGACACAGTCAACAGAGTGAAAAGCAAAATATGGAATGAAAAAAGACATTTTAGAAGTTACATATCTGATAAAGGGTTTATTTCTAGAATATATAAATAACTGTTAAAACTCAACAAAAAATTGAATAACCTGGGAGTGTAAATTAGTTCAGTCATTGTGGAAAACAGTGTGGAGTTTCCTCAACGATCTAGAACCAGAGATATCACTTGACCCAGCAATCCCATTACTGGGTATATACCCAAAAGATTATAAATCATCCTACTATAAAGACACATGCACACATGTTTATTGCAGCACTGTTTACTACAGTAAAAACTTGGAACCAACCCACATGCCCATCAGTGATAAACTGAATAAAGAAAATGTGCCACATATACACCATGGAATACCATACAATCATAAAAAGGAATGAGTTAATGTCCTTTGCAGGGACATGGATGAAGCTGGAAGCCATCATTCTCAGCAAACTAACATATGAATAGAAAACCAAACACTGCATGTTCTCACATATAAGTGGGAGTTGAACATTGAGAACACATGGACACAGGGAGGGGAACAACACACACTGGGGCCTATGAGGGAGTGGGGGAAAAGGGTTGGGAGAGCATTAGGACAAATACCTAGTGCATGCGGGGCTTAAAACCTAGATGATGGTTGACAGGTGCAGCAAACCACTATGGCACATGTATATCTATGTAACAAACCTGTACATTCTGCACATGTATCTCAGAACTTAAAATAAAATTTTTTTTAAATGGGTAAAGTGCTTGCATAGGCATTTCTACAAAGATGATGTACAAGTGGCCAACAAGCATAAGAAAAGATGTGCCACATCACTAGTCATCAAAGAAATGCAAATGAAAAGTACAAAGGGATATCACCTCACATCCTTTAAGAATGGCCATTATCAGAAAATTGTAAAACAAAGTGTTTATAAGAATGTGGAGGAAATTGGGGCTTTGTGCACTTCTGGTGGGATTGTAAAATAATACAAGCACTATGAAAAGCAGTCTAGCACTTCCTAAAATTTAAAAAAATAGACCTACCGGCCGGGCGCAGTGGCTCAAGCCTGTAATCCCAGCACTTTGGGAGGCCGAGACGGGCGGATCACGAGGTCAGGAGATCGAGACCATCCTGGCTAACACGGTGAAACCCCGTCTCTACTAAAAAATACAAAAAAACGAGCCGGGCGAGGTGGCCGGCGCCTGTAGTCCCAGCTACTCCGGAGGCTGAGGCCGGAGAATGGCGTAAACCCAGGGGGCGGAGCTTGCAGTGAGCTGAGATCCGGCCACTGCGCTCCAGCCTGGGCGACAGAGCGAGACTCCGTCTCAAAAAAAAAAAAAAAAAAATTGACCTACCATATGATTTGGTTTGGATCTCTGTCCCCACCCAAATCTCATGTTGAATTGTAATCCCCAATGTTGGAAATAGGGCCGGATGGAAGGTGATTGGATCATGGGGGCAGTTTCTCATGGTTTGACACCATCCCCCTTGGTTTTGTCATGGCAAGAGTGAGTTGTTGCAAGATCTGTTTGTTTAAAAGTGTGTAGCACCTCCCCACTCTCTCTCTTCCTTCTGCGCTGGCCACATGAAGATGTGCCAGCTTCAATATCCCGTTCATCTTCTGCCATGATTGTTAGTTGCCTGAGGCCTCCCTAGCCATGCTTCCTGTACAGCCTGCAGAACAGCGAACCAATTAAACCTCTTTTCTTTATAAATTACTCAGTCTCAGGTATTACTTTATAGCAGTGTGAGAAAGAATGAATACACTATATGATTCAGCAATCACGCTTCTGAGTATATATACCCTAAAGCAGCAGTCCCTAACCTTTGTGGAACCAGGGACCAGTTTCATGGAAGACAATTTTTCCATGGATGGAGTAGGGACGGTTGAAGGAAACTATTCCATCTCAGATCATCAGGCATTAGTTAGACTCTCATAAACAGGGTGCAACCTAGATCCTTTGCATGCACAGTTCACTATAGGATTCATGCTCCTATGAGAATCCAATGCTGCCGCTGCTCTGACAGGAGGGGGAGCTTAGATAGTCATGCTCACTCACCCACCACTCACTTCCTGTTGTGTGACCCAGTTTCTAACAGGCCACACACTGGTACCAGTCCATTGCCCCAAGGTTGGAGACCCCTGTGGGAACCCCTGCCCTAAAGAATTTAAGGCAAGATCCCAAAGACATATTTGCATACCCAGGTTCACAGAAGCACAATTCACAATAGACAAGAAGTGGAAACATTCTAAATATCCATCAGTTAATGAATAAAGAAAATGTGATATATACATACAGTGGACTATTATTCAGCCTTAAAAAGGAAGAAAATTATATCACATACTACAATGTGCATGAACCTGGAGGAGAATTATGCTAAATGAAATAAATCATTCACAAGGAAACAAATACGCATAATTCCACTTATATAAAGTATCTAATGTAGTGAAATTCATAGAAATAGAAAGAACAATGGTGGGTGGTCATGGTGGCTCAAGGTCTGTAATCCCAGCACTTTGGGAGGCCTAGGCGGGCAGATCACCTGAGGTCAGGAGTTCAAGACCAGCCTGGTCCAACATGGTGAAACCCCATCTACTAAAAATACAAAAATTAGCTGGGTGTGGTGGTGGGAAACTGTAATCCCAGCTACTCAGGAGGCTGAGGCAGGAGAATCACTTGAACCTGGGAGGAGGAGTTTGCAGTAAGCCAAGATCATGGCATTGCACTCCAGCCTGGGCAATAGAGTAAGACTCTATTTAAAACAAAAACAGAAACAAAAACAAACAAAAAAAATCAATGGTGGTTTCCAGGGGCTGGGAGGATGAGGAAAAAGGGGAATTGTTTAATGGGTATAGAATTTCAGATTTGCAAGCTAAAAATGTTCTGGAGATCAGTGTCAATACAATGTGAATATAATTAACACCACTGAACTGCATGATTAAAAATGATTAAGATGGTACATTTTATGTTATGTATTTTTTTACCACATAGGAAAAACCATATTAAGAAAAATATTTTTCTAACCCAAAGTTGCAAAACTTTTCCTGATATTTTTCTTTTAAGAAGAAGGTTTAGCTTTTATGGCATGATAAATTCTAGGTTATTCTTTGTGTATAATATGAACAATTGGCTAAGGTCATTTTTATAAATGGATATCCATTTGTTCCTGCATCATTTGTTGAAAAATGATCCTTTCTCAATTGCGTAAACTTTACACCTTTGGTGAAAACTGACTGACCATATACGTGAATCTATTTCAAAACTCCCTATCCTGTTTCATTCATCTATATGTCTTTCTATTCATGAATACCAAATTTTTTTTTACTGTGGCTTTATTGTAAGTCCTGTAATCCAACAATTTTACTTTTAGCCACTATTTTGGTTATTCTATTATATTTGAATTTCTGTATAAATTTTAGAATCAGCTCGTCAATTTTTAGAAAAATTTACCATGAAATTTGCTATTGGGACTCATTGGCTTGATAACTTGATTTGACAAAAGTGACTGTTTTGAATCATCATATTACATTTCACCATTTATTTGGATCTTGATTAGTTTTTCTTAATGTTTAACAGCTTCAAGTGTATACAGTTATAGCTCTTATTTTTTGTTTCCATTTTCAAAGTTGTATTGCTAGTACATAAAAATAAAAGTGTTTTTAATATATTAACCTTTTATTATGAGAACTTACTACACTCACGTATTTGTATAAATACATTTTTTAGATTTTGAAGTTTGGGTATCAGTATAATTAATAATGATAGACACTTCATATGAATTGGTATGTTCTCTTCGGTTTTCTAAATGTGAGGTTTGTTATTACTAACAATGTTCTACAGATTTTATACAGGTCTGAGGTTTTCTTTATATTCAATTTTTCATTATAAAGTCAATTTTGTTGATAGATATGCAGCCATTTTTATTTCATTTTGAGTCTGTTTTGGTAATTTGTGACTTGCAAATAGTTTGACAATTTCATGTAGATTGTTAAGTTTATTTTCATTATTTGCTTGTAATTTTCCTTCATTGTTCTGGTAATGTCTGTGGCATATGTACTTCTCTCTCTTATTTTATTCCTAATACTAGTAATTTGTGTTTTTTTAAAATGATTATTATAATAGAGGAATATAATCTTTTTAAGAGATAGGGTCTTGCTCTGTCACCTAGACTGGAGTGCAATGGCAGGATCACGACTGACCATAGTGTAGAATTTCTGGGCTCAAGTGATCCTCCCAATTGAGCCATCAGAGACCTCTGGGATTATAGGGCTGAGTGACCATGCCCACCAAATGTTTTTGATCTTTTTAGAGAACTACCTTTTGGTTTTATTGGGTTTTTTCCCCTGTGATTTTCTCTCTGTGATTTCTGTATCTATTTCATTGACTTTGTTTTTTTTTCTATTTGTTTGTATTTAATTTGCTAATATTCTTTTAACTTCTTATGAATTTTTAGATTATTGATTTTTGACTTGTTTTTTAGTAAAAGCATTTAAAGCAAAACATACAACTGTAACTTTAATCACTATCATAATTTCCTCCCATAGATTTTGTGTTTTTATTTTCCGTCAGTTCAAAGTATTCTCTAGTTTGTCTTGTGATTTCTTCCTTGGCCTATGATTTATTTAGGAGTTTTCTGTTTAGTTTCAAAACACTTGTAAGTTCAAAACATTTTTCTGTAGCTGATTTCTAATTTAATATTGTTGTCGCATTGGAAGTTTCTCTACAAGATCTCAATGTGTTTAGAATGATCAACTTGTCAATTTTAGTGAAAGTTATTTCACTAACCTTGTGCATTTGTAAAGAACTGGTATTACGACTTCAAACTATACTACAAGGTTACAGTAACCAAAAAGTATGATACTGGCACAAAAACAGATACATAGACAAATGGAATAGAACAGAGAACTCAGAAATAAGACCGCACACCTACAACAATCTGATCTTCAACAAACCTGACAAAAACATGCAATGGGGGAAAGGAGTCCCTATTTAATAAATGGTGCTGGGAGAACTAGCTAGTCATATACTGAAATTTGAAACTGGACCCCTTCCTTATGCCTTATACAAAAATTAACTCAGGATGGATCAAAAACATAAATGTAAAGCCCACACTATAAAAACCCTAGACGAAAATCTAGGCAATACCACTCAGGACATAGGCACGGGCGAAGATTTCATGAGGGAGAGCATCAGAAAGAATAGCTGTTACCTATGCAACAAACCTGCACATTTGGCACATATACCCCAGAACTTAAAATAAAAGTTGAAGAAAAGAATGAGAATGGGTATTACACTGTTATTGGGCGGATGTATTAGTTTTTTCGGACTGTTGTAATAAATTACAGCAAATTAAGCTACTTAAAGCAACAGAAATGTATTCTCTCACAGATCTGGAGGCCAGAAGTCTGAAATCAAGTTTTGGCAAGGTTTGTTCCTTTTCTAGGCTCTGTGGGAGAATCCATTCCAATTCCTCTTTCTTAGCTTCAGTGGCCGTCAATGATTCTTGGTGTTCCTTGGTTTTTAGAAGCTTAAGGAGTAAAGAATGTGCCATCCTAAAATATGCCATATTGGTGTACTTCTTATTTTGCATTGAAACATTGGAGAAATTATAGTTTCAGAAAGGTCTAACTGACTTGTCTCTTCCTACGTGCAGCAAATCAAATAGATTCCTGTAGGAGGGGTACCCTTGCCACACCAGGGTAAGAAAATAGCCCTTCTTACCAGAGACTGGGAATTGGGGGCTGCAATGGACCTAAATAAGTATGCTTAATAAAATAACTCTTATCTTCCACCTGTTTTACACTTCCCCCATATATCTCCTAGTGACTCTCCTAGAAATTGATTCCTTTAGCCAGGTATTATTTCTCCTCCCATTTCTTCTCAACTTTATAGTACTTTTTTTTCTGAAAAGCATAAAAGAATCTTGCTTTGACCACTTCATCGATCTTCACTCTTTTGTGAAAATCCCCAGCACGTGTAAAACTAATAAACTCTGTATACTTTTCTCTTGTTAATCTTCCTGAAGTCAATTTGGTTTTCAGATCCAGCTGAAGAGCTCACTAAGAGCTAAAAGGAGGAGGTAGAGATGATCTCTGGTTTCCCTACAAACCATAAACATGTTCCAAGCTATGTCTTGATATGTTTGCCACTTTCTTTGTATCTCCTCTGTTTCAGTCTTTATAAGGATGGTATCGTTGGATCTGAGTCCACCTCAATCCAGGATGATCACATCTTGAGATCATTATCATAATTGTATCTGCAAAGATCCTTATTCCAAATGAATACATATCCTGAGGTTTCAGGTGGACATTAATTTGGGTGGGGACACTATTTAACCCAATAGAGTGGATGGGGTATTTTATAAAGGTCAGTTAGGACCAGTTGGTCGATAGTGTTGTTCATGTCTTCTCTATCCTTATTCATTTTAATCTTTTTGTTCTGTCAGTGTTAGTTGATGAGAGGAGCATTAACATCTCCAACTACAATTGTAAATTTGTCTCTTTCTCCTTTCAGTTCTGTCAGTTTGTTTCCAGTATTTTAGACACTTAAGATTGTAATGTCCTCTACATGAATTGACTCTTATCATTATGGAATGACTCTCTTTTATCTCTGGTATAATTCTTTGTCCTGAAGACTACTTTTCTGCTAGTTATCTCACAACTCGTATTTCTTTGATTAGCGAATGGCGTAATATATATTTTTATCATTTTATTTTTAACTCCCCTTGTTATTTAAAATGTATCCTTTAGACAGTAAACACTTCTACCTTGCCTTGTTTAATCTGATAAGATGTACCTTTTAATTGATGTATTTAGATCATTTGCATTTAATATAAGTATTTATGTTTGGAAGTTTAAATCTACCATGTTGATATTTTCTGTTTGTCTCATCTGTTATTTTTTGTCTTTGCTTTGTCATCATTCTTCACAATTAATTGAACTTTTAAAATTTTTGTCTACTCACCACTGTTTCTTTAAAGACTACTCTGGGTCCTACAATATCTAAAATTAACTGATTACAGTCAATATTCACTAATATTGTACTATTTCAGATATAATATAGGAACTTATAGAAATTTAATTGAATTTCCTTTTACTCTTCTTCCCTCTGTTTACCTCTCATACCCTTTACTTATGCATACATTTAAATACACCAAAATGTATTATTCTAGTTTTACTTTAAACTCTCCATTGTATTTTAAAAAATTAATTATAATAAAAATGTGTTTTATATTTACCCAGACATTTATCATCTGCAGTACTCTGCATTCCTCTGTATATTCAAGTCTCCACCTGGTGGTGTTTTTCTTCTGCCTGAAGAGCTTTCTTTAATATTTCTGAAAGTCCAGTCCTGTTGATGGTAAGTTCTCTCATCTTTTACCCATCTGAAACATTCTTTATCTCGCCTTTGTTTTTGAGGAATATTTTCACTGAATATAGAACTCTAGGTTTATAGGATTTTTTTAATTGAGATTTTTTTAAAAGATCATTCCTCTATCTTTTTGCTTGCATGATTTCTCAGAAGTTATTCTTTATTTTCTATATAATGTGTTGGTATTGCTAGCAGCTTTAAAGATTTTTATTTTTATTGGTGGTTTTCAGAAAGTTGATTATATCGTGCATGTGTTTGGTTTGCTTTGTTTATTGACTTGGGAATCATTAAGATTATTATATCTGTGGGTTTATAGCTTTTACCAAAACTGGAAAAATTTTGGTCATTATTTCTTCAAACATTTTCTTTTTCGGATCCCTACTAATATGGTGTGACTCTGTGTCTGCACCCAAATCTCATTTCAAACTGTAATCCCCAGTGTTATGGACGAACCTGGTGGGAGGTGATTGGATCATGGGGGTGGTTTCCCCTATGCTGTTCTCCTGATAGTGAGTGAGTTCTCATGATATCTGATGGTTTAAAAGTGTAGCACTTCCTCCCTCTCTTTCTCTCTCCTGCTGCCATACAAGATGCGCTTTGATTCCCCTTTGCCTTCCTCCATGATTGTAAGTTTCCTGAGGCCTCCTCAGCCATGCAGAACTGTGAATCAATTAAACCTCTTTTCTTTATAAATGACCCAGTCTCAAGTCATTCTTTATAGCAATGTGAAAATGAACTATACACATACGGTCACAATCTGGGATTCAAGTTACAAACATGTATGACACGTAACATTTTCCCACAATCATTAAATCATTGAATCTCTGTTTTTTTGTTTTGTTTTGTTTCTCTCAGTCTTCGTTCTTTGTGCTCCATTCAGGATATATTCTATTGCTATGACTTTAGATTGTTTTGTTTTCTTCTGTAGTGTATAATCTGTACTTAAAAACATATCATAGATTATTATTTTTTCTTTCATAGTTCTCTTTGGTTTCTTATTATATCTTCTACTTCTTTCCTCATTACATTAATTTAAATAAATCCTTGAGCATATATACTTATAATTGCTATTTTAATGCCCTTGCCAGTTAACTCTTATCTCTGTTTTTTTTTTGTCTTTCCCTTTTTGTCCTCTGATGAATATTGGTCACAGTTTTCTGTTTATGTATATGTAGTATTTTCTATTGGTTTATGGTCATTGTGTACTTTACATTGTTAAATGTTGACTTTTGTTGTTTTCTTTTAGAGAGTCTTGGACTTTGTTATTGCACTCAGTTAAGTTTTGGCAGATGAGTTTGAGCTTTCAATATTTTTAAGAAGTGATTAAAAGGCGATCTATCATAATCTATACAGTTGAGCTAATTTAGCCCCACAACAAAGGCATGATCTTCCCATGTTTTCAGCTGCAGTTCTCTTATATTCAACAAGGTTTCTTCACTCTGGCTAGTGAGAATTTGAACATTTATTGGCCTTTAGTGTGTTCTGTTGATTATTTAGCTTATAGTTCCCCTATAATTGTTCTTTCCCTGAAAGTTGTTCTTTACTCAATATCATGGAATTTCACTTTACATATGCACAGATTAATAATCAGTGAATCATTCAAGATGCTCTCTATGCATATATGTAAAGGGTTTTCCCTGAGTAGCTCTACCTTTCTAGAATCTGGTGCTACAAATTCTGTACTTCAAGTATTAATGTTTTACGTGAACATTTCGTATTTTTTTACTTCTTTACGTATCTCCTGTCAATTATGTTCTCTTCATTACTAGCTGGTTGGCTTTGCTTTCTAGATACTTAAGAAAACTTGAAACAGTAAGAAGAGAACAATAATGAGCTTTTATCACACCTATCTCCTTACAGGCATCTGAGCACATACACTCTGCCTTTCCTACTATCACCTTGGGTGAATGGCTATGCTATTCACAGTGATCTGTGCCAACATATGTGCACTAAGACTCATCTACTCCTCCTACTCAAGGACTTTGCTCCAATAATTCTTCTGTATTTCTCTTTATTCAACAGTTTTAATGCTATACCAGTTTTAATGCTATACCCCTTTTCCCCAATCATACAATATCCTAAATCCTTAAAAAACAAACAAGCAAACAAACAAACAAAAAACCAGCCCATTCATGTTTTCATCTGCCCACAATTCCTCCATCCATGTGTTGATCCCATTTCCCTTCTCTTCTATGCAGGTAAACTCCTGTGAAAAGAAAATAAATCTTGGAAACCCAACATCACTAAGTCAAAGGGAAAAGTCAAGCTGGGAACTTCATCAGGAAAACTGGCTCTCATTTTATTGCTAAATAAAATAGCTACAAATATATATGTATTTAAAGCTACATACCTCCCTCACAATTTGTCTACAAGGAAATTCCCTGTGGACCTCAAGATATTTACCCTGAAATCATTCTGTTGAATTTCACCCTGGAAATGTAAATTGACAGCTTATCTACACAGCTGCAGGACACAGGATACAACTCTTAGTCATCCCTCTGCTTACCTCAGGCAAATACATACCTGATTGCTTTTTCGGTCCTATTGTTATGTAAAAATACAGGTTCACTGAGCCAGTCTAAGGTATTAAGTGACTATTTGTCTATCCCTCTCTAACATGAAAATTATGTACTCAGTGGAAGGCTGATCAAAGGCACAAAAGAATGCAAAGTTTTGTATCTTATTTACCTACAATACCTATTTACCTTCTGTAGTGTATAATCTGTACTTAAAAACATATCATCAATTATCATTTTTTCTTTCATAATTCTTTTCGTTTTCTTACTATATCTTCTACTTCTTTCCTCATTATGTTAATTTAAATAAATCCTATATGTACCTATAATTTACCCTGTTATGAGTTGTCCTGTCTTTCTGGACCAAGGTACATCTTACACATATTGATTGATGTTTTAGGTCTCTTTATAATGTACAAGACCAAGCTGTGCCTTGACTACCTTGGGTAGATGTTGTTAGAACCTCCTGAGGCTGTCATGTACACATCCTTAACCCTGGCAAAATGAACTTTCTAAATTGATGGAGACCTATCTCAGATACTTTTGGGTTCACACCAAAAGGCGTGATTTATACTTTTCTTATTTGTGTCCTCTCCTCTCATTTTCATTTGGATTTAGTCCAACCCAACTTTTGTCTCCACCATTCCATCGAAACAGCTTTCTCCAAATCACCAGTAACCTCCAAATTGTCTACTCTAATCTGATCCAATCTAGTTCAATCTAATCCTCACCCCTGTGGTACTCAACCATTGTCAAAATTTGGAGTCATTTACTGGTTTCTTTTTCTTGAAATACTTCCTTCACTTGGTCTCAAATAATTATTGTATAGGCTCTTCCCTACCTCACCATCTGTTTCACCTAGGTCCCCTTTATTGAACTTCAGTCTTCTCCTCAACCTTTCACCGTTAAAATGCTCTATGGCTTACTTCATGAACTTCTTTCATATCTATACTCATTTTGTAAATTGCATCATTTCCTTTCATATCTATAAATTTTATCTCCACGCTGATAACTCCCACATTTATACTGCAAAGCTAGGTTGCTCTCTAAAGTCTACTCTTACATGAAGCTGACTATCTGAAGGATTCATTTGGCTCCATAATAAACATCTTATAATCAACATGGTTGAAAAAAAAGTCCTCATTTTGCTCCTAAACCTCCTTCTCTTGTCTTCATCATCTTGTAAATGGTAATTCAACATTTATAGCTCCTGAGACCAAGAGTCTGGGAAGTATCCTTGACTACTCTCTTTTCCTCACAATCCAATCCATCAGCAAATTCTGATAGCTCTGCCTTCAAAGTATACCCTAAATCTGTCTCCTTTCCCCTGCTCCTGTCGGTATTACTCTGGACCACACCACCATGATTTATCTTGTTCAATTAAAGCCAAACTTGCTTCCACATTTCTTTTTTTTTCTTCATCCTCCTTTGTCAGTATTTTCCA
The DNA here is from genome assembly GCF_000951035.1 of Colobus angolensis palliatus. Classification (NCBI taxonomy): domain Eukaryota; kingdom Metazoa; phylum Chordata; class Mammalia; order Primates; family Cercopithecidae; genus Colobus; species Colobus angolensis. Next base: position 377,102 of record NW_012113919.1, read on the forward strand.
CATTGCAGCCAGAGATACACCTGAAACATGCATTTTTTCTTCTGTCATATTACCCCATTAGCTTCCCTCCTTATTTAGAGTAAAAGTCCAGTTTCATTTCCCTGATATCTCTTATTTTTATCTCCTATTTGCTTCCCTTTGCTAGCTCTTCTGTCCGCACATATCCTTGATGTTTGTGTAATGTACTTCCTGCTCAAAGCACCTGCTATTCTCTCTCTTGGACTTACTAGGCACAGAGTAAATATGGACTAACTGACGGAATAAAACAACATAAATGGCGTGTGTAAATTAACTAGTAAAATAAACCAAATTTGGGGCAGAAAAAGAATTAAGACAATCTATTTTTCCACAGTGATATTTCTTTGAATATCTAGAATGTAAAATCCAAACAATGAATATATCTTTACAGTAAAATTATGTTATACCTTCAAGCAGATAGTGGGATTCGTTATGACTTTCTGAACTAATTCTTCTTTGTAACCTGTTATTTCCAAACACCATCTGTATTATTTTAGTATATAAATTTTTGATTTTTATTTTTTTAACAGAGACAGGGTCTCCCTATGTTTCCCAAGCTGGTCTCAAACTCCTGGGCTTAAGGAATCCTCCTGCCTCAGCCTCCAAAAGAGCTAAGATTATAGGTGATTTGTTTTTCTAAGACCACCAGAGCGAGCACAAAAGAACCAGCAGGTAGGCAAGTGTAGGAGCAAAACTGCAAGTTTATTTTGGTAACCTAAGGTGTGGGGAAGAAGTCTGCCGGCCTCCGGCAAAGAAGGCCGACAGAGTCCCCCCTTCGTGGGGCTCTCGGGCGGGGTTCCTGCATCCCGACTTCAGTGGGGCTGGAGGAAGACCGCGTGGCTCACTGGTGGAGAGCGGCTTTTCTAGGAGTGGGAGGGCAATAGGCGGGGGCACAGGCGTGTCGGGGGCATTCCGCAGGTGCGACCAGGTAAATCTTGGTCTCTTTGGATTGACGTCACCTGGTGCATGCCCAGTTGGTCTGCACCTTCCTGGGTCGCCAGCTACATTTTCGCGTGCGCGGGAAAAGTTGGGAGGGGGGAAATGTTGGGGGGGGGGATGAAGAACCCGGAAGTGCACCATCTTGCCTCCGTTCGTCCAAACAATAGGGATAAGCCACCTTGCCAAGCCTTAGTATTTAAAAAATACTATCTTATATGTAATCATAAATGTTATTGAAGATGCTTCAATAGATTTCTGTTGATTGTAAGAAAAATTTTTAATTGTGGTGATTTCTTATTAAAACAATCAGTAAGAACAAAGCAATCTAGCTGCCTAAAGATTTACTCAGAAATATTTTCAAAAAAAAAATATTTTCAAAACATATAGTTTATTTACAATTTGGGATTAAAATATAAAGAAATACATTGAAAATGACTTATAATGCTGGCACCTGAGCTATGAGATGTTTTCTTCTTTAACTTCTATAAAAAGTCAACGGTTCATTTGGATGGGTACCACAATTGTTTAATTGCACAATTCTTAATTCCATATCACCAGCTGAAAAGAACAAATTGTATTTCAGTAAGAAAGAAAGAGTTACATTCTTCCTCAATTCTGCCATAATTCAATTTCCTCTGCTAGCTGTTCCGGTCCACTCATGACTGATGGTAGGCGGCAACATATGGCAACATTGAGAGGATTTATAAAGAAATCTGCTAATGGTAGCGAACAAATAAACAATTGGGAAAACTCAACAGTCAGGAAGAATTAATAAAGCTGGCAAATGCTTCGTTAGTAGAGCTTCTCAAAGTGAACAATGCCAAGTGTCTGCAAATATCTTGGTTGAGCTTTCTCTCAGCAGGCAGAACATATTAATTTTCAGGGATTTACTAAATTTAACATAGTAGCTGCAAATGTACATATTTACTACTAAGCCTCTGTCTATCTTGTGGTGTGGTGATTTGCCAAAATTGAGCCTTCAATAACCAAATGGGTAAACTGATAATCTTAGTAGAAGGCTGAATCTAATTATTTCTGCCTTGCATTGCAAAATTGTTTTAAAAAACATCCAAATTTTGCAACATGCTTAGAGATAGAACGGCTAGAATGTGCCTTCTATATCTTATTAACAACAAGGGATTTTAGTCCCTAAAATGTTTGCTGTACAGTAAAAATAAATGTATGTTTTGAAAATTAATTGTCTTTTACCAAACCAGCTGGTAAGTTCTTTTCTCTGTCTGCAACTTACAAGCATTCCCTTAACTACTTTTTTTCATTTCTGTTATCACAATACTCAATAGAAAGGATAAAAGTTTTCTAATCAAATAACACAAGAAGACAAAGGAAAATATCAATATTTTAGAAGAATAGGGTTTCCTCCTTTGGTTATGTACCTTTGACATTACCTTTGTCTAATTTTCTAAACTTTACATACAGGTTAATAAAACTGCTTATCTCTTTGACCCAAATCAGAATGTTCTTCTCAAAAGTGACATTTAGACTGATTTCTTCTTTAAAATTGTAATACTTTTTCTTGTGTGGTTTTTGCAATGTAGAATTGTCTGTTCTAGTTTTTGGGGTTTTTAATGTAGTTTTGAGATATTTAAAGTTATCACAATTCCAGACTTTATAGTTCAATGATTGTATTCGTGCTTTTCTTGGGGTTCTGAAATAGCTCATAAACTTACCTTCCTATTCACAATGAGGGAAATAATTATGAATTGTTCTCCAACTTAGCTTTCAAAGCTAATCACTAACGGGGAAAAAACACAAACAACAACAAAAATAAAAAAATCTGAGCTTTTCCTTCACTATAGACAAATTAAAATCAGAATATTTGAGATGAAACACCAAAACAGTATTTATTCTCTCCAGCAAATTCCAGGGTTAAAACACAGCCAGGGTTAGAATCTACTGAATTTGAGGTTGTAGCCAGAGCTCTTCTTTCTTTTCTCTGTAATTGATGAGGAAACCTGAGAGTTTTGGTCTTTTCAAACTTCTCACAGTACATGTGGGACCCAAAGCTTCCTCATGCCCACTACTCAGATTGAACTTTCTCAAATTAATTGCTCCCCATTTCCATCCAGCGAGGGAGGAGTATATCGAAGAAAACCTATACAACTCTCCGGTATTCATAGGACTCCCTGGAGGACCATTTCAGAGTTTTGGCCTTTGCTGATAGGTAGCCTTGGGCTGAGCCATTTGAACCTAGAGAGGTATTTAACCCTGCTGGACTTCCATTTTAATCTTCTTCCCTTAAAAATTTCAATTCAACTCTTAAATTCAGAACATACCCCTATATACTTTTAGAAAATCACTTTATTAAGTATAACTGACATACATTTTTACGAGCTTATCTGAATATTGTCTTGTGTTTCATTATTGGCAGGATAAACTGTGAGATCAAGAGTTTTAACGTGAGAAAGACTTGTTTGTGAATTCGAGGTTTTTTTTTATTTTTTACAATTTTTTTTTTTTTTTAAATTTGAGATGGAATCTCAAAGGTTGGAGTACAATGGTGTGATATCAGCTCACTGCACCCTCCTCCTACCAGGTCCAAGCAATTCTCCTGCCTCGGCCTCCTTAGTAGCTGAGACCACAGGCACATGCCACCATGCCTAGCTAATTTTTGTATTTTCAGTAGAGTTGGGATTTCACCATGTCAGCCAGGCTGGTCTTGAACTCCTGACCTCAAGTGATCCACCTGCCTCAGCCTCCCAAAGTGCCAGGATTACAGGCCACTGCACACAGCCTGCAATGTATTTTCTAGCTTTATAGGCTAGAAATCAATACTTCATGGGCTTGCTTCAATGACCACAGAAGGTACTACATGTGAGGTGTATGATATATGGTCTGATACCTAAAATCTACTTCCGTTTTTAATCCTTACACGTCTTCAGGAATACAGGCTGTTGGTAAACAAAATTATCCCATCCTGATCTTCTTCCCCAATAGGCTCTATTTGTTCCCATCCGTCACTGAAACTCAATTCTTCCCCAAAATTGCAGCATCTCTGTGGTCCTCCTAAGTGGAAACTATTCATCCCACAACCTCCCTCTAATGTTTCTATATTATATTTCCTTGAATGAGTATATAAGCATATTAGAAATGTTATGATTCCAGAGAGCAATGCAATCAAAATCAGTGAACATGCATTGACTACATACTCTGCCAGGCTTTGTTCTACACAAAGAGGAGATGTTGCTTGTTGTTACATTTTAATTGCCCCAAGGACTAATGTGCTGCAAACACCCCAACACTGAGATGCAGCTGGTGATAGTGGTGTTACTGATTAGATTTTGCCTAAAAGTGAATAAGCTTTTGTTCTATGTCTTCATTGGAGTGGATTTCCTAACCAATCAGAAAAGCCCCTAGTGATGCTATGTACCGATAAGATTTATCTCTAATGTCTATCCCCTCTATCAAATGTTCATTCTCCAATCAGTAAAGCTGTTTGGAGTTGAAATAGCATGCTCTACCTCAGGAAATATTCTGTCCAGAAAGGTGAGCCAGAAAGCAGCTGAGAATGCTTAAGGGCAAACTCCCTCTCTCAGGAGGAATTCTGCAATGGAGTTGGATGCCTACTGTATACTGAATTAGAAAATTTAGAATTTGATTTGGTGTTTCCGTTACCTGGCTGTGATTACTCAAATCAGTTAACTCCGAGGGCCAGATATTTTTTTCATCTGTATGTACCCATGTTACAGGTACCTCATGTCCTCAATTCCACTAGAAGCTAAAAAAAATATAAAAATATAGCCTAAGGGCCTTATACTTTAACTGCAAGGAGAAGATCTTCAGACATGGCAAAAAGAATCAAATAAAACAGTACGTTTGCATTCAATTTGTTTGATTACAGACTAACTATTATTTAAACACCACAAAGAGCGTAAAAATCGTTGTTACCTGTTGTGGTTGGTGCCTTACCCACATGTCATCACTAAAGGTCCTTGGGAGAACTGAGCCGAGCAAAGTGTTTCTAGACGGCTTAAAGTATAGATATTTGAAACGAAGTGTAAGATAGCTTTATAAACGTAGTCTATGATTAAATGTTGTTAGTCTATGAGACCAGAAACCCTCGTTGAGATTTTTATGTTAGAGCCACAGTTATTTCTTTTGAGTTGAAAATATACAGGGATAAACTCATCAATGTGCTAGTCAGTCTTTTATTCCATATAATTACCTAGAAAGCAGTGGCATTTATGGGGTTTTATAGCCTCTTCCAGTATTATGTGATGTGCTTTCATCATTTACTTCCTGTAACCAACAATCTATCTAGATTCGATTCCCTAGGTATACAATTTTTTTATTTTTTCCATTAAACAGGAAAGGTCACTTGACATCAAAATTTTGTACAGTGCTCAAACATGATTCCAGGCAAACTACTGATGTTCTGAAAGAGGCTTGGAAGGCCTGTAGCTCCCTCATAAACCGTCAAAGTTAGATCTGTGATGAAACTGATTTGTTTATATTTACATAGTGTCATTTAAGGTTGTACATTTACAGACTTTGTAAACATTACTTGTCATGAGGTGAAGAACAAATTAGAACATAGCAACTGTTCACTGGCACATAGGGATTTGATAAAATGAAGTGCCATATTTAATTGGAAATATGAGGAAATGTTAGTAAGAGTACAACTATATGAACTGGAATAATGCCAGGCCTCTTCCGCTGTCCTAGGGGCATTATGGACTCCCGAGTAGTGACCAGATTGTCTGTGCTAAGGAACTGAATGTGAAGGGCATCACAGGAGCAAGTGATCACTGGGGACAGTCACACAGCCAGAGTGGGGATTTCATTTCTTACAGTGAAATAGCACTTGTCTAGATGACAGTACATGTGTAGGGTGAAGTGACCTAGAGAAAATTTTGTTACATAGCACATTTTCTATTTCTTTCATTCTTTGTTAAAGATCTCAGAATGGAATATGAAATATGGCTTAAATTGTACAAAGTGAATTATTGTTCAATAAAGGTAATATTATGCAGAATAGAATTCCGAAGAACTAACTACTTCAAGTGAACCACACATATTTCTAACTAGCTCTGTATACTTTAAAGGCTAATTTCCAGGTGAGAGGATTAATAAGTTCGTTTTATATTTTATACCTGAAGAAAATACATATGAAAAAGTCAAGAAAAGGGGTAAGGCCGCAAAGATATAACTTCATGTAGACCCTGATCCCAAGCCAGTTTTATTGCTATTCATATTTTCATAGCACATTTCTATCTTACAATTTATTTGCACTTGTTAATATTTTCTTTTTCAGTGCTTTGATGTAGCGACTTAACAAGGATTCATATATACTGAGTAAAAAACAATTGTACTGATGCAGTTATATATTTTATTTCAATTTTCTTTTATACAGATGGAACAGAAGCATGTGATTAGCTGAATGGTAAGTGGCACAAGTATGTTAAGAATGCTAGGGGTGGGAGTGGTGGCTCATGCCTGTAATCCCAGCCCTTTGGGAGGCCAAGGCAGGAAGATCCCTTGAGGCCAGCAGTTTGAGGCTAGGAGTTTGAGACCAGCCTGGCCTTTAGTAGAGACTTGTCTCTAGTAAAAATAAAAAATATTAAAAAAAATCCATTCACGACATAGGCATGGGCAAGGACTTCATGAATAAAACAGCAAAAGCAATGGCAACAAAAACCAAAATAGACAAATGGGATCTAATTAAACTAAAGAGCTTCTGCACAGCAAAAGAAACTACCATCAGAGTGAACAGGCAGCTTACAGAATGGGAGAAAATTTTTGTAATCTACCTATCTGACAAAGGGCTAATATTCAGAATCTACAAAGAACTTAAACAAATTTACAAGAAAAAATCAAACAACCCCATCAAAAAGTGGGCAAAGATATGAACACACACTTCTCAAAAGAAGACATTTATGCAGCCAACAGACACATGAAAAAAGGTTCATCATCACTGGTCATCAGAGAAATGCAAGTGAAAACCATAATGAGATACCATCTCATACCAGTTAGAATGATGATCATTAAAAAGTCAGGAAACAAAAAGTGCTGGAGAGGAAGTGGAGAAATAGGAATGCGTTTACACTGTGAGTGGGAGTGTAAACTAGTTCAACCATTGTGGAAGATAGTGTGGTGATTCCTTAAGGATGTAGAACTAGAAATACCATTTGACCCAGTGATCCCATTACTGGATATATACTCAGAGGATTATAAATCATGCTGCTATAAAGACACATGCACACGTATGTTTACTGCAGTACTGTTCACAATAGCAAAGACTTGGAACCAACCCAAATTTCCATCAATTATAGACTGGATTAAGAAAATGTGTCACATATACACCATGGAATACTATGTGGCCATAAAAATGGATGAGTTTATGTCCCTTGGAGGGACATGGATGAAGCTGGAAACCATCATTCTCAGCAAACTATGCCAAGGACAGAAAACCAAACACTGCATGTTCTCACTCATAGGTGGGAATTGAACAATGAGAACACTTGGACACAGGGCAGGGAACATCACACACTGGAGCCTGTCAAGGAGTGGGGGGAGCGAGGAGGGATGGCATTAAAAGAAATACCTAATGTAAATGACTAGTTAATTGGTGCAGCACACCAACATGGCACATGTATATGTATGTAACAAACCTGCACGTTGTGCACAGGTACCCTAGAATTTCAAGTGTTATAATAATAATAACTTGGTGTGGTGGTGCACACCTGTAGTTCCAACTGGAGAGAGTCTTTATTCAAGAGTTGGAATGGAACTAGCACAGTCCATCTCCTTTGAATTTAAGGACAAATTCTGAGTCATATTTAACACTCCAAAGTTGTCTACAATTGCACCGAAGTTAGGTCTCTTTCTGCAGTCTTGCTCCTGCTTGTCTTTTTCCTCTTCACTGTCCTTACTTCCCCCTTTCTTTCCTCAGTTTTTCCTGGTTTCCTGATATGGTTTTGCTGTGTCCCTACCCAAATCTCATCTTGAATTTCCACATGTTGTGGGAAGTACTCAGTGAGAAGTAATTGAATTATGGGGGCAGTTCTTTCCTGTGCCGTTCTCATGATAGTGAATAAGTCTCACCAGATCTGATGGTTTTATAAGGGGGAGTTTCCCTGCACAAACATTCTCTTTGCCTGCTGCCATCCATGTAAGACATGACTTGCTCCTATTTGCCTTCCACCATGATTGTGAGGCTTCCCCAGTCGTGTGGAACTGCAAGTCCATTAAACCTCTTTTGTAAATAGCCCTGTCTTGGGTATGTCTTTATCAGCAGTGTGAAAATGAACTAATATACCTCCCATCCTTGATAAATCAATTGCAAGCACATCCAATCCTCAAGGTTGACTTCCTGGGAACCATACCCAAGTTATGGGTAGAGTCAAATGTGTTGTCCTCCAAGAAACTGAGTAATGTTTTGATCCCTGTGGTATGTTAAGAACCTTATCCTAAAGAAGGATAAGAGCCTAAGAAGTTTCATTTGGGAAGACCAAAGGAAAACTGTCTTTTGAATTAAAAACATTTCAGACTGCTTACACTTTTCTTTCTGACATTTGCTTTTTATGAAAATTTTTATATACTACCATTCCATGACCACCAGTCGTATTCCTGGAAGGGGGTCCCCATCCAGACCCCAAGAGAGGGTTTATGAATATCACGCAAGAAATAATTAAGGGCAAGTCCATACAGTAAAGTAAAAACAAATTTATTAAGAAAATAAAAGAAGAAAATAATGGCTACTCCATAGGCAGAGTAGTGGTATGTGCTGCTTGATTGAGTGTACTTACAGTTATTTCTTGATGATATATTAAAAAAGGGGTGGATTATTCATGAGCTTTCCAGGGGGAAAGGGATGGAGATTTCCCAAAACTGCAGATCCTCCCATTTTTAGACTACATAGGTTAGCTTCTGAGCATTGCCATGGCACTTGTAAACTGTCATGGCATTGGCGGGAGTGCCTTTTAGCATGCTGATGCATTATAATTAGCATCTAATGAGCAGTGGGGACAACCAGAGGTCACTTTCAGCATCATCTTGGTTTTGGTGGGTTTGGGCGGGCTTCTTTACTGCATGTTGTTTTATTAGCAGGGCGTTTGTGACCTGTGTCTTATGCAGACCTCCTATCTCATCCTGTCACTGAGAATGCCTAACCTCCTGGGAAAGCAGTCCAGTAGGTCTCAGTCTTATTTTACCCAGCCTCTATTCAAGATGGAGTTGCTCTGGTTCAAAGGCCTCTGACAGTTGGAGAACCATTACCTTTTGTTTTTGTCTCAATTTCTGAATAGCCATTGAATTTCAATGAGATACTGTTTTTGTTTTTGTTTTGAGATGGAGTCTGGCTCTGTCGCCCAGGCTGGAGTGCAGTGGCCAGATCTCAGCTCACTGCAAGCTCCGCCTCCCGGGTTCACGCCATTCTCCTACCTCAGCCTCCCTAGTAGCTGGGACTACAGGCACCTGCCACCTCGCCTGGCTAGTTTTTTGTATTTTTTAGTAGAGACGGGGTTTCACCGTGTTAGCCGGGATGGTCTCGATCTCCTGACCTCGTGATCCACCCGTCTGGCCTCCCAAAATGCTGGGATTACAGGCTTGAGCCACTGCGCCCGGCACCTGCTATTGTTAATAAGGTAAATATATTGCAAAGTGAATCAAATTGTTTTGTGTCTTACTTTTTGTTTATCAAATAAAAGATCACAAGCTTTAGATACAAAAAACTATTAAAATTTTTCATGTGCTCTGAAACACCTACTACTTCATTTTCCTGAGGACATTAATCTTTCTATTTATCATCTTAGCTTTTTCATATGTTCATACCTTGGCATCTTATCACAAATTCATAAGAACGCAATAAAAAAATGGTTGCTGGTTTGTGTGCTGTAACAAACTGTTGCCACCTCCCCAAAGTGGAACACATTTCAACAGTTCCACTTAAAATCATGTTTTCAATAATATCATTCGTTTGCTATTACCTTGCTTTTTTCTCAGTCTTCACAGTCGCATATGGAGATATTATTCCTACTGTTCATTAAGGTTCCTGCTGTGCTTGAAAGCTACTTCCTGACAGCTCACAGTCACTCCTATGAGAAGAATCTAGGGCTCCCAAACTCTAAAATATGCTCGCTTAAGAAGAAAAACGCTATGTGTTTCATTTCTACCATGTTCCAACATTCCTAACGCTGATTAAATATAGAAAGAAGACAAATGAACGAGTTTCATGATAACTTTTGATGCTAGTGCAAACCTCCCACTGGGTCACATTTTCTGCCTGACAGGTGGTCCATAGCTGAAATACAACTGAGCTGGTAAACTTAAGCAAGAGCATATGACCCACCTCTCAAACCTGGGACTGAAAGCAGCAGGGGTTGGATACATACCTAATAATCTCACATTGAAAAATCTTCACTGCAATGTATTTATTAACCTGTACATCTGATCCTAGAAATTTCTATGGATGGTGAAGGCGGAGATAACAGATGAGTCTCTGTTCCCCACATTTTGTAGGAACATTTCTTACCTGTGTCTGAAAGACTTCCAGTGGGTTCTGATTATAAATTTAAGAAAAATTTAAGAAAATTTAAGCACGTTCACATCAAGAAGTGCTGTTTGTAATCTTTCCTTAGATTGGAACCATTTTTAGTTTTCATTTCCTTTGAGATTGGATAACACATACATGCTAAGGCTTCTCATTAGAGGAGAAACACACAATTATTGGCAAATTTTCAAAGCATTAGAATAAGTGAGAATCTCTTCTTTGTAATAATTATGTATAACAATAATTATTGGTCTGGGACTTGTGTGATTAAGTAGATTTCATACCTAGATTCTTCTGTAAGTCAATACACCTGAGTGTTTTCAGTTACTAAATATTTCTACTTCCTTAATTCTTATCGACCCCACTTCCTTTAAATTGTATCTCCAAGTGTTTGAAGTTTTCCAGAGCTTATCTATTTTATCCTCTTTAAAATTCACAATACAAGCCACGTCAAGGTGATTAACTGTGATAACCTATTTTGCATAAAGTTATCATAAGTGAACAAGAGCACAAAAACTTTCCAGAAATTCCCCCAAATTGTTAAGTTTCTAAATTAGAGCACATATGGCCCTCTTCAAGCGTTGAGTAATATCTGTTGTGAGTAAACCATCAGGGTTTAGATAAGTTCTTGAAAAAGATACAATTTAATTATTTTTGAATGAAAAAAATATTTTGAGTACATGATACCAAAGAGACTCTGGTGAGAGACTTAATTATCACGTTTTAATTTCACAGATTATAATTTAGTACATTGCATCCAAAGATCATCTACAATTTCACTTGTGCTAATACTTTCTAAAGTTGTGAAGGATTTGATGATGCTTAGTCTGAAAGAAAACCCCTGATTTTCCAAAAAGCCCTCAGCTTTTGATTACACGACAATTGTTTTAGGTTTCTGCTTTGTAAGTTTGTTTCTTAATGTTTTTATTTCTTATTGGTGAGGACCTCCAGGGATATATTAATTTGGTTTGTAAATCCTAGTTGACTGACTTCACAGATATTAGAAAGGAAAAAAATATTTTATCTTTAAGCACATTTTAAGCATAAAGCCAATCTTTAGAAATGCTCACAAAAGGATGTTAAACAGGGTAACTGGAGGGACTACCAGACAATGACCAGCCATATGTTTATACTGTAAAGTAAGTTTTCTGCATGCGGAGCCGTAATAGCTTTGAATGGCAGCATATTCTTCTTGGATTGGGAAGCTAAACTTTCTCTGTAATAACTAGAATACTAATTAAGTCCTGATGACAACATGAGCCAAAGTAAAGGAAAACTTGTTTTTATTTTAGTTATAGACAAATACAAACAGACAAAGGTTTTTTTGGTCCTCTGTGTTTAGAACATTGCTAGTAATTTTTCAGGCGACAGCAGGGGATGTTTCCAAGTGCAAGCAGAAGAGAATGATTAGAAAATCAAGTCTGAAATTCTCTTATGTTGGTGCTTAATGAGGCGAGGGAAGTTGGTATTTTGTAATGAAACCCTCTAGGTTTATTTTTTCTCCTTCTATCTATAGGGGCAAAGGAAAAGCTTCCCCTTTGCTTCAGAAGGTCGAATGAAAAATCAACTCGGCGGGCGCGGTGGCTCAAGCCTGTAATCCCAGCACTTTGGGAGGCCGAGATGGGCGGATCACGAGGTCAGGAGATCGAGACCATCCCGGCTAACACGGTGAAACCCCGTCTCTACTAAAAAAATACAAAAAATAAAAATAAAAAAACCGGGCGAGGTGGCGGGCGCCTGTAGTCCCAGCTACTCGGTAGGCTGAAGCAGGAGAATGGCGTAAACCCGGGAGGCGGAGCTTGCAGTGAGCTGAGATCCGGCCACTGCACTCCAGTCCGGGTGACAGAGCGAGACTTCGCCTCAAAAAAAAAAAAAAAAAAAAAGAAAAATCAACTCACAAAGGGCAGATTAATAGGAGAAAAAGCATACACATGTATTTGATGATAGTTTCTCATGACACAGGAGCCTTCAGAATGAAGAACCCAACACCCCAATAAGGTGCAGAAACTTACACGCCATCTGCAGGTTAGAGAAAGACTGGGGACTCAGAACATGGCCCAAAACAGATTAGGGTGATAAATCACATGGCAAGACAGGTTATGGGAGAGAGAGAAGAGGAGACTTGACTAGTAAAGGTAACCTTGTTATGTAAATAAAACCTCACAGGTCAGAGCCCTCAGAAAGAGTATATGGTAAGTGTTTTTGTTCGTTTGTTTGTTTTTTCCCAAACCTTTAAATCTGTAAGACTCTCAGTTCATCTTTCCTAGATCCAGAGAAGGGAAGTCCTTGTTATATTATAGAAGATTCTCGACAGATGCAAAAGACAGTTTTACAGGGACCCTTCTATTCGCTGGCCCTCTGACAGCCATCACAAAATATGTCAGGGAAATATATTTCAGGGTAAAACATTTTGATTTCCTTCAGTTCCCTCTTTGAAACTTAAAAAAGTTTTACATACTAAAAGCCACACTGATAGATTTGAAGCTATAGGTTAGAGGTTATCTGATATAAATAGACAAAGGAGTTAAAAGATAAATTGGGATAAGCAGAAAAGAGCAAATTTAAATATATCATCCCATATCTTCTAGCTGTCTCTTGGTCCTGAGAACAGATCAGTTCAGTTAAACAACAGTGTCCCATTCCAGGAGGTGGCACTGCAAATAAATGGCCTATGCCTCTCTATATTATACAGGCAAACAGATCTTTGATAAGAGACATTTCTATGGAAACATAAGAAAACCAAAGGTTAATGTCTACAGTAATTTATAGACTAGCTCTTCCAGAATCTTCTAAGCAGTGGCAATCTGACAGATTTTTCTTTTTATTTGTGAAAAGAAAATAAATCTCATGACCCCCAAATCACTAACCCAAAGGGACAAGTCAAGCTGGACACTGAATGAGGCAAACCTGGCTCACATTTTATTCCTAAATAAGATATCTACAAAGGTAAAAGAGTTACTTACTTCCCTTACATATTTCCCTCTAGAAAATTCCTTGTGGCTCCCAAGATCTTTACCCTGAAAGAGTTCTGTTGAATTTTACCCTGACGATGTAAACTGATAGCTTATCTTCACAGGTGCAGGACAAAGAACAGAACTCTAAGTCATTCCTCTGCTCACCTGAGACAAATACATAACCGATTGCTTCCTCTGATGTAACAATGCAGATTCACTAAACTAGAAGAAGGCATAAGTGAAGATTTCTCTATTCCTCTCTGACATATAAATTGTGTATTCATTGAAAGGCTGATCACAGACTCAAAAGAATGTAACTGTTTATCTCTTATCTATCCACACATTTTAAACATTTCTTCCTCTTTTCCTAAATATCTGCCATTTCCTGGTTAAATATTGAAGTCCTCAAAATCATCTTGGGAGACAGGTACAGACATGTCTCCTGGGCTTGCATTCTTAGCCTTGGCAAAATAAACTTCCTAAATTGTTTGAGGCCTGATATGATTTGGCTGTGTCCCCACCCAAATCTCACCTTGAAATGTAATAATCCCCACGTGTCAAGGGCAGGGCCAGGTAGAGATAACTGAGTCATGGGCAGTTTCCCCTATACTGTTCTCGTGGTAGTGAATAAGTCTCGTGAGATCTGATGGTTTAGATCTGATAGTTTTATAAATGGGAGTTCCCCTACGCAAGCTTTCCTGACTGCCACCATGCAAGATGTGTCTTTCTTCCTCTTGGTCTTCTGCCACGATTGAGAGGCCTCCCCAGCCATGTGGACCTGTGAATCCATTAAACCTCTTCCCATTATAAATCACCCAGTCTGGGGTATGTCTCTATTAGTGGCATGAGAACAGACTAATATAGTAAATTGGTACTGGGTAGTGGGGCATTGCTGTAAAGACACTAAAAAATGTGGAAGTGACTTTGCAACTGGGTAACAGGCAGAAGTCAGAACAGTTTGGAGGGCTTAGAAAACAGGAAAATGTGGAAAAGTCTGAAAATTCCTAGTGACTTATTGAATGGCTCTGACCAAAATGCGGATAGTGATATGCCCAATAAAATCCAGGCTGAGGTGGTCTCAGATGGAGATGAGGAACTTGTTGGGAACTGCAGTAAATGTCACTCTTGCTATGCAAAGAGAAGGGTGACATTGTGCCCCTTCCCTTTGACATACTTAAAACTTATTGTAATAGTAGAAAATGTCCTTCTAAAAAAAAGTTTTAATTTTTAAAAAGAAAGCTTTAATAATCCATATTTAAGATATTTGAGTCATCTGGATCAAATTAAAATAATGAATTAAAATTACTAAATGTCTGCTTTAAAATTTAAGGATGCATCTTTACCCACATGTAACTGATTCTGCCAATTTGAATATATTTGACATTACAGCAAGTCAGTTGTTGGTGATACAATGTAATGAAAAATTTGATGTCTTTTTTTTAAAAAAGCTATTTTAGCTTGAAATGCTGCCATTTTAGGGAGGGAAGAAGGAAGTACACAGAATTTGTTGCTAGCATGTACCAATATTTGGACCTGAATCCCATGCATTTTTGTTTAATGCTGTTCCAATTGGAGGCATGAATGAGCTGGATGCATCATCTGAGGATGGCAGCTCCACAGGCATCCACCAGTTTGCTAAAAGGCTTTGTATGTGTTTATTTTTGCAATTGTATTTCTCAGTTTACAAATGCTTATGCAGCACCAGCATTCTACAACTGGCAAGCAAAACTGAATGCACACAGATAATATTTGAATGTTCTAGTTATACTGATATACTTTATTGGGAAATTAAAAACTGTAGATGAAAGTAGAATGGGGGAATCTGGTGATTTTTAAAGATTAATATAATATGCTTGAATAAAAATCAGCTGCTGCCTAATAGAGAATCACATGAAATAACTTTGAGAGATGGAGACTTACTATGTTATATGCACGCCATTTGTTATGGGAAAAGATGATGTCCACGTGTTAACAATGTCAATACGCAAATGAATGAAAACGTAGCTTTTTTCTCTTGACCTTTGTCAAGCTTACACATTCATGTTGAATTTTATTACTTGATCTACTTTTGAATCATATGTACTATGGTTTAGACATGGCCATAAGTCTAGGCAAATATTGAACGTTCATGCAGACAGACATCAGCAGTAATTCTATGTAAAGAAAAGTTAAGAAGCTTGTTGTCCATGGTGGAGATTTCCACAGGTTGGGAGAAAATTCCAGTGACAGAGCAAACTGATGCACCAGTTATGTAAGCAGAAACACATTCATGAAAATTTTGGTAGTATTGTCTTTTCTAGACACATACTCATAGGTCTCCTATTTCTTGTGTGTGCTGCATATTGTGATATAATTATTTTCTAAAATATATTAGCTGACTCTTGTTCTAGCCCTCCACATTCTGTTCTTATTTTTTCCCTCCCAACTTTATCCCTCAACATCAGTTCTATCATCTTTTTCTCCAAGAAATAACAAAAACAAACAAACAAAAATCCCTGATCGGATACATAGTCTCTTGAATTACCTGTATCTTACTCAGGCCATTTTCCTCACTAATAAATATTTCTTTCTTCTCTACCTCTCTACACTTACTTAAGCCTTACGTAGACCATATTCCATGGCCTATAAGGAATTTTCTTTGACAACTCTGGGCAAGATTGACTCCTCTGTTCTCTGAATCCTCTCCTCCCCCCACCATATCCCATGGCCTATAAGGAATTTTCTTTGAAAACTCTGGGCAAGATTGAGTACTCTGTTCTCTGAATCCTCTCCTCCCCCCACCCTTTATTGTAGTGTGTGTGTGTGAGTGTGTGTCTGTGTAGAGTGTGTTAATGGCATCTTAGCATATTAATGTTCTATTACTCAGAATAAATCTCATATATTTAGTGGCTTAAAACAATACAAATTTATTAGTTTACAATGTTCTGAGTCAGAAGTTTAGGTGCAGAGTGGCTCAGCTGGTTCTTTGCTTAGAGTCTCTCAAGGACAATATCAAAGTGTGACCAGGGCTGGATTCCTTTGCTGGAGGTTCTGGAAATAAATTTGCTCCCAAGTTCATGCAAGTAATTCACAGAATTCAGATTCACGTGGTGGTCTTAAGGGTGAAGTCCTTGTTTTCTTGTTGATTGTCAGCTGACATCCTTTTCAGCTTTCTGGAGGCTCCTTGTAACTTGGCGAGTGGCCTCGTTCCTCCATCTTCAAAGTCATAACAGCAGGTAGTGTCTTTTTCATGCTTTGAATCGCTCTGACTTCCCCTTCCACAGCATCTCTTCTGTCTACAGCTATAGAATTTTCTATGCTTTAAAAAAAGGTTCCTGGAATTAGATTGGATTTATCTGGATAATCCAGGATAATCTCTCTATTTTAAGAACCACAACCTTAACTACATCTGCAAAATCCCCTATAATTGGCACCCAGCATAGCATTTGATTGAACAACAAGGGTGTAAAACTCTTGGAGGACATCTTTAGGATGCAGCCCACAGCAGTCATACTACAGGAATCCTCATCTTTATTCCTTGACTTTTGCCACTGTGGTATCTTTTTGAGTTGGCTTTCTTTATTTCTTGGATTCAGTGTTCTTGGTAAAAATTAAATTGTACCAAGAAACTCTTTAATGTGAATTTGAAAGATGCAAGTTAGAGAAAGGTGACTCCCTCTGAAACCCCATGCACATCAGCTAGTAAGGTAGTAATTTTCCAGAAGCAGATTCCAGCATTTATTTCCAGCTTCCTGAGTGTCAAGAAACAGTGAGGGCTGCATTGATTTCTTGCTCTGACACAGTAATTCTTTAGATCATGGCTTCAACTGCCTAACCTTTAGTTTCTTGTGGTCCAAGATAATAGGGTAGTGGTTGTGGCTGTAGACCTCAGGGAAATTGCTCCAGCGGTGGTCTCAGAGGAAGTAGCTCCATGATGAGCCAGTTTTCTAGTCTTTTGGTTTTCTAAGAGACTTGGGCTAGAACATGCTTCTTTATACTTTACAGGATTTTGTAAGAACCTATTCCACTATATTCCTCTTTATGTTTAAACTACCTAGAATAGCAAGTTTATTTCCTCCACTGAACTCTGCCTGACACATTACTTGAAACCAGAAATGAGTGCAACAGAGCAGACTTAGAAATATGTGATTTTGGCCTAGTGGTCACGTAACAGCTATAGAGAATCTGATGCTACAGGTTGAGACCTTGTGAGACCTTAGACAAACATTTGTTAAAATTGTCATCTACAGTTACATGGAAGGAAAATGCTCTACAGTGCCTTTGAGGGAAATGGCTACAGTGCTTGTAGCTTTGAGATGAGAGCAACAATATTGATGTATCTTACCTGTTCCTGGTTGTTTTAACAAAGAACAGATGAACTTGTGTAAGAACTTTCCTGTGTGTAAACAGAAAAAGAAAGACATAGAAAGATCCAGAAATTTGAGGCTCCACAAAACTAAAAAGTCTGGCTGCTTCTGTATCCCAAGAATCAAGCTTTAAGGAAAAGGAATGAAGACAGTAAATACGATGGTGTTTCCATAATTGTTAAGTCCAGAAAAGAAGTTTACCCATAGTTATTGACACACAGAACCAACTGCAAGCAAATAGACCTACGACATTTTGAGGTCATTATGTTATCAAAGAAACCACATTTCTGGGCTAAAAAATCTGTTTTTTCAGTCCCAAATGCAATCTTTAAGTTTTTAGTAATGAGCAAGCAGAAAGTGGATAGCAAAATTGAAGTCCCCAGGGAGAATCTACTTTCCAACATGTAATTCATACACATCCCCAAGGGATTTAGGAGAAGAAATAGCCTCCAAGATGCGAAAGTAGGGAGAGTCATGAACTGTATAACAATATTCTGGTCAATGACAGGCCTCCATATACAATAGTGGTTCCGTAAGATTATAATGGATTTGGCCTATTATAATGGAGCTACCTATATAGGTATATCGATTTTTATTTTGTATTTTGTAATTTTACTGTACCTTTTCTAAGGGTATCTATGTTTAGATAGATAGTTACCATTGTGTTACAATTGCCTACGGCGTTCACTACAGTAACATGCTGTTCAGTTTTGTAGCCCGGGAGCAGTATGCTATGCCAAATAGCTTAGGTGTGTATCAGGCTATGTCCTAAGGTTTGTGTGAATATATTTTACAATGTTTACACAACAAGGAAATCACCTAACCATGCATTTCTCAGAATGTATTTTCTTTGCTAAGCAAGACATGATTGTAATGGAAAAGAAATTTTCCCAGAATGCTAAAGCAAGGTCTATATGAGAAACCCGTTTCACTTTCAGGAAAGTTGTGCAACTCTAGCTCATCAGAATCTTTTTTCACTAGATACCAATTATCTTGAGGGTTTTTAACCCCTTCTTTTTTGAATGTCTTATTATTTTTATCTATTGCCTATTTTCCTACATCTCTTTCATATGAATAATTTATTCTGATAATACACAAACTGTAATATTTTAAAATTATCTTAACGTAGGAAAATTCCATGTTTCATAAAGAACAATGAACATGATCAGCATTATGTCTGCTATTTCTTTGCTTTAGAAACACTGTGATTTCATACTCAGTTGAATAATTTATGGAGGAGTTAAATTATCCATTTCCTAATGTAACCAATTTAGTGTTGTGAATACATTTTAACAAATGTCGTGAATTATTCCATAATTTTCATATTTTCAAATTTATGTGGTTTGTGAAAGTCATGCGAAATGTTACCTCTTTATCCCCTAAATAATTGAGAAATCGTGATAAAGACATCTTGCCTTTAGGTGAATCTAACATCATGTGAATGACACAGAATTTGTATCCATTTGCATATTAAGGAATACTGTCATGATTACTTGATGGTTTTCACAGTTAATTTTTGTTACAAGCTAAGATAATCAGAATGCAGTCTTTGATGCATTAAGAGTAAACTAATACCATGATATACATTACTTTTAGAAACATGATGAATAAATAAATTTTTATTATGATAATATCATACTCATGTCTTCTCTAAAAAATCCTTTAAAACTATTTTTGGAGTTTATAATTATATACATACTTGATATATAATTGTTATATATTATTGTATAATCATATTATCTATCATACTCATCTATATGTTGTAAAATTATTACAAATTCTTAAAAACCTATAATTAATAAAAATAAAGCTAATAAAAACAAGAAGTAATAATTTATAATTAAAAGTAATGCTAAAAATAAATCTATAATTTATTTAAAACCTACAAAGTTCTAGACATTGTTAGGCATATTTAATGCTACTTATTATTAAGAATCTAGAATTAAATGCTGATAACTAAATATTGATCTAATATTTCAAATAACATAATTTCACTTAATTTACTTTCTGCTGATACAACATATCTTTAAAATGAAACAAACATAAAGGAGAGTAAATAGGAATGAGAAATTATTAGGGAAGACAAGGATCTTTAACCATAGACAAAGGATAATCTGAGTTTAGGTTTCTCCATAAGATTTCCATAGACAGATAGATAGACAGATACATAGATCTGCATCTTGATCAGTTTGTTTTCAATTTGCAATTATGGACATTTTTGAACTATACAAAAGCCAAGAAAATTTTACTATAGACCCTTGAGAGTTACAAAAATTATCAACATTTCATGAATTATGATTCATCTATCTCCCCCAATTTTCCCCATAGGTGGAAAAAAAATCCAAGCCATCTTGACCAGATTACTAAGCCAAATTTAGTAAAGTAATATTTTATAGATGGAATTAGTTATTTATGTTTTCACACACACATCTCACCAAAAGTTTGAGAAGAAGTTTCTTAAAAGGTTATTTGCCCTTAAAATTTATATTGTGTTCTTCTTTCCCATTAGTCATTGTATAATTAAATAAAGCCAGTATCCTCCCTTCTTCATTGTTTACCTTTGAATATTTACTTCTTATTTCTGTGAAATGTATTTGAATCAGGAAGAGAATTCACATTTTATCACCAATTCTTTGTCTGTAGAACCCTGAGAGGGACATTCCATTTAAATTAAAGGCATCCTACTCACTTCTTAGGGCTTGGAGTTTTCTCACTTTGGTGGGGTCAATAGATCCTAAGGAAAAGGACTGATTATAAACCTAAAATACAATTTTACTTTTGGTTTATATCTTAAGTACAGCATAAAGATGTTACTTGGGCTCATATAGTTAGTAGAATCATTCATTAACTCCAAAGTATTTATTGAATTCCTGCTATGTTTCATACATTATGTTATGTAATGGATATACATCTATAAACAACATATTTGCTAATTGATTCCTTCAACAAACACTGAGACACAGTGGTGAACAAGGCTCTGATACTGTCCTAGAACAAATGGAACTGCAGCTAGGAGAATAAATTAGGTACTGCATTAAAGTTAGGAACACAGTGCTGTGGGAACACAAAAGGGGCTAACAGTGTTATAGATTTTAAAAAGCAGAGGGAGTGGAGGAGGCGGTAATGTGTAAGAAGAGTTTTAAAGAAGAAATAATAAAGGATCTATGTGGTTTGAGAGGCAGAGAAGATTGTGTGGGAGATGGACATTCAATATAGAGAAACTAGAAAAAAATAAAGCATTAGTGTGAATAAACTAGAGTAATGAAGAAACTAGAATTAAATGCTGAGGAAGTTAGAGAAACTAGACAAAAATAAGGCATTAGTCTGAATAAACTATTTGGAGTAATGAAGAATCTGGGATTAAATGCTAAGGAAGTTAGACTTCAATGTATAGGAAAACATTTTAAGAAAAGAAATTACATGATCAAACTATAATTAATTTAACCAGAGTTCCTGTACCATGGAATTGAAATAGCTACATTAAAAGTTTGTATCATTTACTGAGCCAGCTGACTAAATTAAACACAGGGTGAAAAGCCACATAGATTCTACTCTAATTTAGCTTGATTTTCCCATGTTGTTATTTTTGAAGTCTGTGACCACAGCTAAAATCCCCAAAGGGAGTGCAGTCATTTTTCTTTTTTCTTCCTTGAATTTCTGCTCAATTCAGGTTTATTTTTCAGTGAGAGTAAAGAATTGCTGGTCGGCATCCTGCAGCCCTGGGCACAGCTGGCACCTGCAATACTTTGGTGCGTGCCCGAGAGCCATGCAGAGAACGATATACAGGGGCCTTGGACGTGATTTCTCTACTCCCTAGAGAAGTCTCTACTCAGTACAGTGGCAGGGGGCTCAAAAAGAAGCTGAAGGACAGTCATTTCCATGCACACAGAAATCTTTAGCAAGGGTTCCATTCCAATGTTTAGGCTAGTCTAATGTCTGATTTCTTGGGTGAAATGATCAGGTTGTTTTTTTTTTTTTCTCTAATTACTGTCTTGACTATAGTATTAGCTGCAAGGATTGCATTTGTATTACTCCCCTTAGGAAAGTCTGTGGATTAATTTACTGATGGTTCTTTAGAGAGGGGGAAAAATTACTATGCATTCAGAAGTGTGGTTTATAAATGCACCAGTGTAACTCATTGCTCTAGAGATTCTCCTGTGAGGAAGAAATTTCATTTGGGTGTAATTTTGTCGAAGCTCTAGGAACTGCTTACAACTTTTGACATGTGAGACATCACAGCTTTGGGAAAAAGCTGATTACCAAGTCATATTTGTTATGGTTTTCCAGGTGGCTGGGTATTTCTAAAGCACCCTGCCTCAAATACAGCTGTACTCACACTGTTTCTTAAGAAGACTGAGTCTATGCAGCAGCAAGCAAAGTATTGTTGCCAGTTATGCAGATACTTTAAGAGCCATAATGAGGAGAATCAGAGAGGCAGCACAGTGCAGAGACTCCATGCAGATTACATATGATCTGACCCTCCTTGGACCAGTCATTTTTAAGCATTTTAAGGATTTTACTAAATTTTTAGAATTCAATTTACATAACCTGTAATGTGGGGTTCTCCCTTATAGGTGCCATTCGAAACTGCTTGAAGCTTTTTAATGTATGTAAAGCATTTAGCCTAGGATCGGCCACATAATTATCTGTAAATAATTGAAAGCTTTTATTGATATATTTCATAAACCTAGGTTTTAGATCTGGCATGAAATCTGCTTATCTATGTTGAAGAAATAATAAGTTTATGAGATACTTAAAGACCTATTCACTTCCTTTTTTCTGTGTAAAGCCAGCTTCCATTTATTTGCATTCTCCACTTTTCAGAAAAGAGGTATAGCATATCTGTGGTCTATATGGAGAATCAACGGATTCCACTCACTGGTCTTTTCAAATACAAATCTTTCAAGAGTAGAAAATTTTTGTTTACTTCTTTTGCTCAAAATGCAGTTGACAATTAGTTTTATTTCCTTTAATAAATGGAGAGGCAGATTAGTAAAATTTTAGCAAAGAAATGTACCAATTTTAATTCATTAAAAGAAGTAAGGGATTCATTGGAAAATTGCCTTACATCCCATTGCAAAACATTCATTAAATTGCTATCATTACTATTAATTTTTAAAAACATTTTGACATATACCACATGTCTGGAACTTGACTTTATCAACAAGACTAGTGATGATTTACATTTAGCAGTGCCTTGCTTAATCAATGAATTTATAACTAGAGAGTTTAGATTTGCTTATGTAAACCTGTAAATCTGTATGAGTGTTTAAGTGTTGACCATAAAATACAATTAAGTAGTTGCCAAGAATTTCGCTGGTTTCTGTTTGGACGAACGGAGGCAAGATGGTGCACTTCCGGGTTCTTCTTCACCACCAGCTCTTCCTGCGCGTGCGAAATTGCAGCCAGCACCCAGGGAGGGTGCAGACCAACCGGGCATGCGCCAGGTGACGTCAATCCAAAGAGACCAAGATTTACCTGGTCGCACCTGCGGAACGCCCCCCGACACGCTTGTGCCCCGCCTATTGCCCTCCCACTCCTAGAAAAGCTGCTCTCCGCCAGTGAGCCACGCGGCCTTCTCACAGCCCCACTCCTGTCAGGATGTCAGGACTGTGGGAACTCCGTCCGAGAGCCCCACCGGGGGACTCTGCCGGCCTCCTTTGCCGGAGGCCGACAGACTTCTCCCTACCCACCTTCTTTCCCTGAAGCTAGGTGACCAAAATAAACTTGCAGGTTTTGCTCCTACACTTGCCTACCCGCTGGTTCTTTTGCGCCCGCTCGGCTGGTCTTAGAAAAACAAATCAGTTTCGATTTCAACAACCACTTATTTGTTTGTTTCCACTTGTAATTGTACTGTATCATACTGAATGCTATTGATCAAGCTAGTTGGGTGATGGGCATAAGTGTCTTTAAATATCTCATACCTAGCACTGCTTGATGCTAGATCATTCATCACTGTGCACAGAGCATGACTGTATGGGATTATTGCTGCTTTTTTGAGTGACAGACAATACTGTACTTAAATGAATAGAAGTATTCGAGGGAAATTATCAGAATTTTTTCTCAGAAAATCTGAGGGGTCACTACCAAAATGACTGATGAGTTTGAAGAAGAAATAAGTAAATGATTATGGAAATCGTGATTAATATATTATAAATGCTATTTCAGAATTGGAATGTAATGCAAATCTTTATATATGTATATATTTTAGTTGGTTATTACTAAAGACATAAAAACATATATATATACACACACACACACACACTATACACACACCTATATAAAGGGCAAAATGAAGGCTCTAAATTACACACAAACTAAATGATATGTCTCCAAATAAATAATAACCTTATTTATATATATCAAGTATTTAATATCCAAATATTATGTTTTCACCAAACCATAATATGTAGTCTATTATTATTTTTAATATTTAGAGAATATAATCATCAATCTGTTTTATTTTTTAAGAAAATCTCCCAGAGCATAAATCCTCATTTACAACATGGAAATATTCATACCCACCTCATAGGATTCTCGCAAGTGTTAAAGGGTAAAACACATATCACGTGCATGAGAGATGGGCGTAGAGAGTGTTTTTTTCTTTCTTTATTACTGCTGCCACATTCTTTCACTGAAAAACTAGGAATTATAATTTTTCATTCTTTCCTCACCAACCCAAACACTGTCAAGAAACGAAAAGGAAAACACACAAAAGTGACGCAGTGGGTGATTAAACTTCAATAGGCAGGTAAAGAAATGCAAATAAGATACAACTGGACTTCCTCCTGCGTCTATGGCCTTCCCAGTTGGAAACATTTCCATGAAGGTACTTCAGTTCTATACCAAAAAAAAAAAAAAAAGTAGGAAATATAATTAAATTCAATTTAAAGAATTACTAGAAAAGCATCAATCAAACTGAACCTGATTCAATGCTAGACCCTTTCTGACCTCCAAATGAGTTTTCACATTGAGCTTTACTTTTAAGAATCTGTCTTCCCTCATCTGGTGATTATTTGAAATAAAATGTAGGAATATTTTAAGACTGCCCTGCTACTTTTTCAACAGAGAAAGATTGAGGAAGAAATAGACCAAGGTAGTCATTTGAAAGGCTGGAGGGCATCAAGAGTTATTTGTTCTGGTAATTAAATGATTTTAATATTTCTTTGAAGAAAGCACTCACAGAGGCTAGAATCATAGACAATGAGGGTCTATGGTAAAGTCTTGGATACACCTTGGCAACCCTCAGTCATCTATGATATTCAACACAGATTGTGCCAGAACTGAGTTTAGAGTACAGGGATCCCCCACAGCAAGGGATGTAGGAGGGAGAGCCCAGGACAAAGTCAGATGAACTAAAGTGACTGACAGGTAATTTTGATAGTTGGTTTATGTCACTCTGGAACTTTCTAGAGCTTTAAAATACAGAGAAATATTGTGAATCTTCAAGAAGGGAATCTAGGATGCTTTACTACCTAAATTTGACCAAAAAATGATTTTTTATAATCTAGTAATGCCTTATGGAATTAGTTATTTAGTGGGGCATACTTTTAAAAACATGGACCTAGAAAGTTCATAGCCTCTTGAGAGAAATCCTTTCTATTTGTCCTCTGTCTCTTGATATTCCCCAAACTAGGAAAGACTGTGCACTTTTTGGAGGGTCTAGTTGAGTCACAGAGCCATAATTTAGATAATAACAAAATAAAAATATATATCAATTAATTAATAAAATTCCTAGCATGAATACCAAAGTAATTTTACATTTATCTTTCACCTTTCTTATGAAATAATTCAATTAGAATTACAATATGAATTAACGAAAGCAACTTTACAAAGTTGATTAGGTACTAAGAATAGATTTGACTGCTGCTTGAATTATGTTCTAAGGAAAACAAGAATTATGTTGAAATATGCCTTAATTGTTCAAATGTATCTTTTTAAAGTTATATGTTCTTCACAAATATATGAAAATAAGGCTAACAAAAATATTTTGAAACAAGAATAAATTTGCCCTAGTAAAACTTTTTATTTATGAATATCTATATCTATAGCTGTTTTTCTTGCTACAAAATTTTCAGGAGAAATTAAGGACATGACATGAGTTTTATTAAAAAGTACTTAGAATAGATATAACTGTTTGAAAGATTGGAACAGAAAATGAATCAGAATTTTACTTCAAAATGTGGGCAATTCTTTGTGTTGTAAAAGGATGTTCTGGAAGGCTGAGTGGCCCTGCCAGAACCAAACACATTGGAGAAATCTCGGGGGAAGCTTCGGCCTCCAGAGATTTGCTGTTTGCTTTTTAGTTCAAAGCAGTCAGGCTCAGCCTCTTGGTAATAAGCCAGTGTGAACATCCAAACATCTGTAGTTTCTGCCTTCACACTCTTGGTCTTTTTATTGGTGTATCAGAACATGGCAATGTGAATCATAAAGGAAATATTACTCTTTTAAATACATCTTAACTTCACTGTATCATTCACTGAGTCAAATAATTATATTCATGTCACCTGTTTATGGAAATAAAGAAATAACTATCCAAAGCTGGATGGAATCACAGGTTGTGATTTTGTTTGCAGAGAACAAAGTGGGGCTTAGAAATGCTAAGTGGCTTGCCTAATGGTACACAGTGGGAAAGCAGATTAGCTTCTACTCTATCACATGTGTCCTGCTTGTGAACTCCTCACCTCCTTTAGCTCACGACTTGCTTGCTGTCCACCCGCTGCTACAACAACCCATTGTCAGGCTCTGTGGGGATGCTAAATCCAAATGCGTGACCTTGCTTTGTAACTAGAGAAGCTAGCAGCATACCTTTTTTTTTTAACCAATGGTTTTGAAGAACATTGTAAAACTTTTTATTTTTCAAAGACATTCAGATAAATGTTTACTTATGACAGAGAACAAAGGACTCAGAACTCAAATAATTTTGGCAGTGTAACAAATAAAGGGACCTAACGGTGATTTTTTAAAATTTTCATTGAGGTATAATTTATATACAGTAAAATGTATTAGATGGATTTGTATCTATAACTATATCTGTATCAGTATCCATTATCATCAGTTTGTTTCTCAACCATTTGAGCAAGCTATAAACATAATATGTCTTTACCCCTAAATACTCCAGTATACATTTTCCTTAAATAAGGAGACTTTATTCATTGCCTCCATACAACCTTCTGAATAGGGTAACCAACTTTTTAGAAGGCCAACTCAGGGCACCGCCATAACAGACCAATAAAATATATATCATATATAATTGATAAGTATACACATGTGGTTATTTTAACATAAATATAAGAAAAGGTGGTGTTTATTTGAAATTATATATTATTCTGTATTTGCTTTTCTGTAGTGTTTCTACATAAATGCCATTATTTTAACAGTGGCATTTTTAATTAATATGGTAAATAAATAATATGCCAATGAATACAACAATATTTTATAAGGTTTCTGTGTTCTGATAGAATCGTGTATTTGAACAAATTAAACAAATTGTTATCGAATTTTATATTGTCCAGGCATGGTGGCTCACACCTGTAATCCCAGGACTTTGGGAGGCCGAGGTGGGTGGATCATGAGGTCAGGAGATCAAGACCATCCTGGCTAACATGGTAAAACTGTAGCTATATTACATATTAAGATACATAAGTTTAAGTTTTTTAAAATGCATAATGTTAACACTGTAAAACCAATTAAATAGATATTAGTTTTACTTATTAAGAGGTAACAGTGACAAGTTTCTTTCCTTCATATGGTAGAATAAGATATTTTTACTTTATGTTTTCTTTTCTAACACTAGAAAAGAAAACTCTAAGCCATCTGCAGCCTTTAGGACATATTTTGCTTCTTTTATATAGTGGTAAAACTGAATAGTCATAAACATAACCTTCACTTTGACTTGCAGGTCTGCTGTTGTCAGGTACACACTCCACTGATTCCTGGTGGCAGTCCAACGTGATGACATTACACTAAATATCCTTTTAACAAAAGCACTGGAGCTTGGGATACTTAGAATTTTTTAAAAAATATTAATTAAAACAATTTTGTTGAGGTAAAATTGTCTAATCATAATCTCTATCTAGTTCCAAAACATCTCAACAGCCCAAACAGAAACACTGTGCCTACTAATCAGTCAATCACTGCCTCAGGTTGTTAGGAATCCAATGACGAAAATACTATTAAGAGAGTGGCTTATAAAAAACAGACTTTTTTTGTGTGTCACAATTCTGGAAGCAGGGAAGTACAATATCAAGATACTGGCAGATTCAATGTCTGGTGAGGGTCTGTTCCTCATAGATGGTAGCTTCCAAATGTGTCCTTACATGGTGGGAGGGCTAGATAGCTCTCTGCAGTCTCTTTTATAGGGGCACTAATCTCATTCATGAGGGCTGTGCCCTCATGATCTAATCAACCTCCTAAAGATCTCACTGCTTAACTTAATATTATCACTCTGCGGGTTAAGAATTCAACACACAAATTTGTGGGGGACACAAAGTTTCAGACCATAGCATTCACCATTCTCTCTTCCCCGGGGCCCTGGCCAGTATTAATCTGCTTTCTGTCTCTGTGGATTTACCTATGCTGGATATATCATATAAATGGAATCATACAACACATGATCTTTTATCTTCTTAGATTCCTTTCACTAAAGAAATGTCGGCATAATGCTTTTGAGGTTCATCTATGTTGTAGCAGATATCAAAACTTTATTCTTTTTATTGCTGAATAATATTCCATTAAATAATATTGCATGTGAATATCACATATTTTGTTTATTCATTTATTGCTGGGCATGTGAGTTGTTTCTACTTTCTGGTTCATGAATAGAACTGCCATATAGATGTATATATATATATGTTTTTCTGGATAAATATTTTCAGTTCTTTTGGATATATACCCAGGAGTGGAAATGCTGGATTATGTGGTAATTGTAGGTTTACCTTTTTGAGCAACCACCAAACTTTTTCCCGTAGTGACTAAGCCACGTTACATTTCCACCAACAATGTACAAGGGTTCCAGTATCTCCACATCTTTGTAACTACTTGTTTTTTTTGTTGCTGTTTTTTTAAAAAAGTTTTTTTTTTTTTTTTTTAAATTATAGCCATTCTAGTGGATGTAAAGTGGTATCTCATTTTTGTGTTGATTTGCATTTTCCTAATGACTAATGATGTTGAACAGCTTTTCATGTGCTTTTTGGCCACATGTGTTATCTTGCTTGGAAAAATATATATTTAAATCTTTTGCCCATTTTAATTAGATTGCTTGCTCTTTTGTGTTTGAGTTATAAGTGTTCTTTATGTATTCTGGATACTAAACCCTAATCAGATAAATGATTTGCAAATGTCTCCCATTCTGTGTGATATCTTTTCACTCCTGAAATTGTCCTTTTGTGTAATTTATGAAGTCAAACTTATCTATTTTTTCAATGTGCTTTTGATTGATGTTGCAATTATTTTATTGTGCTTTTCATTGATGTCATTTCTTATATTCCATTGCCAAATCCAAGATTATGAATAGATGTCACTGTTTTCTTCTAAGAATTCTGTAGCTGAAGATTTCAATTAGGTCTTTGATATGTTTTATATTAATTTTCCTATATAGTGTGAGGTAGAGACATTATTTAGGATTTTACTTACAATTATTACAGATATAGACTTGTAGGAATTATTGGTTTTCACCTCTTCAAACATGTTCAACCTCTGTGTATCTACAAGCTGGTTCTCGTAGACCAGCTACTTTTCAATCATTTGTTGTCCATCTACAAATTCATCATAATCATACAGGCTTTCCTTGTCTACACAATGAACTACATAGGATAAAACTCTCTTTCTTAGGCAAACCGGTTTTAAAGCACAGTGGTAATTGTAACCTATTACATGTAAGGTTGATTCCAAATACATTTTATTTTTGTAAAGAAATTGAAAACTCTTTTTAAATTGACTACACTTTTCTGTTTTTTTTTTTTTTAATTGGCTATAATATTCTGGTGTCTTTTTTGAGTATTGAACCAATCTTATTTCCAAAAAATGATCTTTTTCTACACAGGTTTTGTTATAACCCGCATATACTACTGAAAAAGGAAGACGCAGTTAGTTCTGCCTTTTCTAGTTTCCTTATGGCTTCTTCAAAAATCACCAACCAAATCTTGAAGAAACAAAACATAAATCTTTGTTTTTCTACCATGTTCTTAATGATTCTCATTCTCAATGCATTTTCAGATTGGAAGACATTGCTCTTGTCCCACAGTTTGAAAAATATGATGCTATAACAGAACAATAACTTACTTCTTAATATTGATGGCAATGATGATAGTCATCCTGTCAGGACTTGCCTAAGGAGGCTATCACCTTCAGTTTCTGTAAAGTCAAACATCTCATTAAGTGCTTCCACACATATTGAGAAAACTAAAAGTTACCAGAAAGATGATGAAAGTCTCTACACAGGTAGGCAAACCAAACCCTGTTTTAGCAGCGCTGTGTGCAAAGTATGTAAGACATTTAGAGGAAAATATAATTTCATTCGGTAAGAAGGTTATACATTGAATAGAAATTGCAAACATTTACACTTGCACCATCCACAGAATATGCAATAGGTGCAGAAAATCTAATTTTTATTTGGGCTAGGTATTAGCAATTTTTTTATATTATGTTTTCTGCAGTTGTATTATAATTTTCATATAATTCAAGAATATAATTTGAAACTCCATGTTTCAAATCAGAGTATCTAAAAGCTAAGGGGAAAAGTTTTGTTGTTGCTGTGATCTGACATATCACTTGGTATGCTATAGAAAGCATGATACTTGTTAAGCTCTGACAGAATCAATTCTTCACTGTAAAGGGCTAATTAATGCATGTGTTATCAAAATCTCTCCTTTTGTTTACCCTCAGATAATTTAGCTGTAACCTCTGATTCTGTTTCATAGATCAATAAGGGAATGATACAATGATGCCCAATGTGGTATGCCCAAGTTAATTCAATGCTGCTATTTCTAACTGAGAATTTGTGTCCTTTTGCCAGATGAAACATTTTTAATTGGTTTAGAAGAACTTGCCTGTCTCTTCCCAGTATTGTTACCTTCAGTCCCCATATGTGCTTCCACCACCCTTTTCTAGTGTTCCCAGTCCCAATTTTTTCTACATATTGTACAGTATGCTCTTTTGCATATTACCTACCTGATCCATTTGTGTGTGTTCCTCTGTCTTTAAAAAAAAGTAGGGTTAAATCTTTGTATTCTGTAGTATGTTTCATGATGGCATTCCTATCTTGTTTATTTCCATTTTTCTTATATAAACACTTACAAAATATGCTTCTAATATTTGCAAAGTTAAATACTGAACCAGTACTAGTTGGATACAAAGCACAACAGCTAATCCACAAGTGGCATCAAAGAATGAACTGTTAACCTCATGATTATAACCCACATATGTTGCAAACTTAGGTCACATTGTTGAGTGTGATGCAACCATGAGTGGTCCGTAATTGAGATTCATAAATCCTGGTATCAATATTAGTGGCCGGGGTAAAGCAGCAGCAGTGACTATGAAAGACAGATAATCAGTGCTGTATTCATTTGACACTAAAAACAGAGTTACTTTTGTTTTCCATGTTGGGGGACTCATGATAGGGGTTTTGTAATCTTCCCCTAATCTTTTTCATTTATTTATTTGTTTTTATTTTTTATTTTTGTCACCCAGGCTGGAGTGCAGTGGCGTGATCTCCATCCCACCTCACTGCAACCTCCGCCTCCTGGGTTCAAACAATTCCCCTGCCTCAGCCTCCTGAGTAGCTGGGATTACATGCCACAATGCGCAGCTAATTTTTTTTTATATTTTTAGTAGAAATGGGGTTTCACCATGTTGTCCAGCCTGGTCTCGAACTCCTGACCTCAAGTGATCTGCCCACCTCAGCCTCCCAAAGTGCTGGAATTACAGGCAAGAGCCACCGTGCCCAGCCTTCCCCTGATCTTCTGTACCTATAATCAAAACTAAGAACATTTTGGTTCCGAAAAGAGGTTTCCCAGGACACTGGATCTTCATTGGTAAAATCTGGATAGTCCTGGGCATACCAGGACAGGCGGTCACCCTACTTCTAAATTAGGAGATCAATATTGATACACCACCACCATTCAATTCCCAGACTTCATTCACATTTCTCCACTTATTTTCATTTATATTCTAATGGACAACGTTTATTTTGCCTTTTTGATCCTGGATATAATCCAGGATCATGTGTGATATTTATTTGCCATGTCATTTCAGTCTTTTTTTATGTGGAACAGTTTCTCAGTTGCCCCATTATTTCAAAATTTTGACAGATTTTTTTAAGTATAAACTGTGTTTATGTGATGTTTTCCTCATAATCAACTGGAGCCATACATTGTGTGTAGGAATCTCATGGAAGTGATGCTATGCTTGTCTCAGGAAATTGTATCAGAAGAAAACATTCTGCCAACGGTGCTGGAAACCTCAATCATGTGCTAAATTTGGTGTCAACCAGATTTCTCCACCAGAAAGACAGTATTTTCCAATTTGTAATTGATGGGAAGTGTATTCGTCCATTTTCACACTGCTATAAAGGACTACCTGAGACTGAGTAATTTAAAAACAAAAGAGGTTTGACTCACAGTTCCACATGTCTGGGGAAGCCTCAGGAAACTTACAATGATGATGGAAGGGGAAACAAGGCACTTCTTACATGGTGGCAAGAGGGAGGGGAGAACTGTAACACACTTTTAAACTACCAGACCTTGTGAGAACTCATTCACAATCATGAGAACAACATGGGGGAAACTGCTCTTGTGATCCACTCACCTGCCACCAGGTCCCTCCCTTGACATATGGGGATTACAACTGGAGAGGAGATTTGAGTAAGGACACTGAGCCAAACCACATTATTTCAGCCCTGGTTCTCACAAATCTCATGTCCATCTCACATTTCAAAATGCAATCATGCACTCCTAATAGTCCTCCAAAGTCTTAACTCACTCCAGCATTTAACTCAAAAGTCCATCTCCGAAGTATCATCTGGCAGAAGGCAAGTCTCTTCCATCTACAAGCCTGTAAAATCAAAAGCAAGTTAGTTACTTCCTAGATACAATGCAGGTACAGGCCTTCCAAGTGGGAGAAATTGGCCAAAAGAAAGGGGCTACAGGCCCGACACAAGTCTGAAACCCAGCAAGGCAGCCATTACATTTTAAAGCTCCAAAATAATCTCCTTTGACTCATATATCTCACATCCAGGGCACCCTGATGCTAAGGGTGGGTTCCCAAGGCCTTGGACAGCTCCGCCTCTATGGCTCTGCAGGATACAGCCCCTGCAGCTGCTTTCGTGAACTGGTGTTGAGTGCCTGTGGCTTTTCCAGGTGGACTATGCAAGCTCATTGGTGGATCTACCATTCTGGGGTCTGGAGGATTGTGGCTGTCTTCTCACAACTCCACTAGGCAGTGCTGCAGTGGGGACTCTGTGTGGGGGCTCCAACCCCACATATCTCCTCTGCAGTGTCCTAGTAAAGGTGCTCCATGAGGGCTCCGTGTCTGCAGCAGACTACTTCCTGGACACCCAGGCATTTCCGTACATCCTCTGAAATCCAGGTGGACGTTCCCAAACCTCAGTTCTTCCTTCTGGCACCCACAGGCTCAATACGATGTGTAAGCTTCCAAGGCGTGGGACTTGCACCGTCTGATGCCATGGCCTGAGATGAGATTTGGGTGGGGACACAGAGCCAAACTCTATCAGGAGGATAATCCAAATCTAGGCCAATATTCTGCTTCTTCTCAAACCTTTTCTCACCACCTAAGCATCCACAGATTGACATGTGAATCAAGTACCATTATACTTGTCAAATGGTGAATTATTATTTTCATTATTTTCCCTGTAGCTTTTAGTGGTCTTTTAAGTATAAGGATGTACTTTTTCTTCTCTTGCAGATGTTGGTTTCTTATTTATATCAGTATGGATTTATGGATTCCTTTTTTTTTTTTTTTTTGAGATAGAGTCTCATTCTGTCACCTCGGCTGGAGTGCAGTGGCATGATTTTGACTCACTGCAGCCTCTGCCTCCCAGGCTCAAGAAATTCTCCTGCCTCAGCCTCCAGAATAGCTCGGATTACAGGCACATGCCACTAGACCTGGCTTTTTTTTTTTTTTTTTTTTTGTATTTTTAGTAGAGACAGAGTTTTGCCATGTTGGCCATGCTGGTCTTGAACTCCTGGCCTTAAGTGATCCACCCATCTTGATCTTTCAGGGTACTGGGATTATAGGCGTGAGTCACTGTGCCTGGTCATGGATTCCTGTTTTAATCAATGAGTTTTTATTCTGTTACTATCACTATTTATTTTGGCACTCAAATAGTCTTAGATTTGGTTTGTAATACCTTCTGTGTCTTTTGACATATTTCCATCATTTTTTTGGCACTCACTTTTTCTTACACAAGATATTTCAGGCTCACCTTGTACTTTTCCTAGTCTTTCCTGGAGTCAGCTCTTTCTCTCACAAAATCTAGTTTCTTGTAGTGAAAAAATGACATATAGAAGTCAAAGTCTAAGGCTGGAGATGATGGCTCGTGTTTATAATCCCAGCACTTTGGAGGCTGATACAGGAGGATCGCTTGAGGCCAAGAATTTGAAACCAGCCTGGACAAGAAAGGAAGACTGCATCTCTACAAAAGTAAAACTAAAATAACCAGGTGTGGTAGCACATGCCTGTAGTTCCAGCTACTCAGGAAGCTGAGGTGGGAAGATTTCTTGAACCCAGGAGTTTGAGTTTGTGGTGAGATAGGATTACACAACTGCACTTTAGCTAAGGGGATACAGTTAGACCAAGGCTGTTAAAAAAATAAAAATTAAAAGTACTTATGCTGATTGTTAGTGAGGTGTCATTGCTGTTAGATACTCTCAGCAGAGAGAGCTATGAAGTACATGTGTACATATATGCATACACATACATCTATATCTATTTCTTTATATTTAAAATAAAAACTCATTCACAATAATATCTCCGGTTCTAATGCAACATCTCAGTTATTTTCCAATTTGCCTCCATGCCTTATTTGTAGATTCTTCTCTAACATTGACAAACCTGGTCATAACCCTCGATGTATTTATGTATTTGCTCAGTCCCTCCCTCACCACTTTGGCTATTGGGTGCTCCATCACCCCTGCTCAGATACCCCCTCACTGCTGCCTACTTAGACGTGAGGTGTAAGTAGGCGCCTCTCTGCTGGGCACTCACATCATCACACTTTCCTTGGCCACCAGGAATGTGGCTACGTCCACACAGCTTCCTCAACACTGCCAACTTCTTGGCACTTGGCCAGCTGTTTCTTCAGCTTTTTGTCCACCTTATTGTCTCCACTCTTTCACCCTCAGGGCTCATGGGAGGCCGCTACATCTGCAAAGCCCCCTACAGGCCCATGAAAACACTTTAAAAAGTTATACTACATATTTTGCATGTCATCATTTATTCAACTTATCTACAACTGTTTCCTTTGTTTTGGAGAGTGAGATAAGGCCCTGCACACTGGCAGGCAGCATTTATTCAGAATTATTCAAATAGTGTCTGACATTTAGAGAATAATCAATGGAAGGCTTTTAGCAATACATTTTACTACCTATGATGCATTGAATATTTAATTACTTTTTCTTTGAAGATGTTCTTTTCTTTTAGATTGGGGCATGAAAAAAATGTGATAGCAATCTTTTCAAGAGTGTTATTTTACTTTCCTGAGATTGCTTCTATCAAAAGAAAAATGTTTTTTTCTGTTAGACATGGACCATATAAAGTCAACACTAATTAAACTATTTTCTGAAAGTGTCTTCTAACCTTCTCCATACTTGGCCCACTCATGAACAATAAAATCAGACTTGTAAAAATATTAACCTTACTATACGCAGTAAATAAGTGTCTACTTTATGAGTTCAAAACTACAAGAGAAAAGACTGAAAGTTTGAAAATACAGAATTTCAATTGCTTCCTATGACAATTGTGGTAAGTTATTTTAATAGCAATTTTTCAAAATTGTTGGCTTAAACTAATTCATATTACTCATTTTATTTTCAATTTGTGAAAGGAATGTTTTTCTTATAAGACTTGATAAATATTTATCCATTTTATTTATTTTGTCAAATAAAATAGTTTTGTCCTTTATGATTTTTTCCTTTGTACTTTGTAATACCTCTGAATCACTGTAACATGGACTGAGTTTATAAAATATAGTTTGATTATTGCTCCACGTTATTTATAATATGTTTATCAGTCAGCCTAAATTTAATTCTATGCCAGGCATTCTGAAATTGTATATGAACATATAATATAAATTCTTATATATACAAATGTAACTGTCATGTTTGAAGTAAGCTCTGTGAAATTAAAAATATTGTAAAGGTCATTATGATGATGATAATGCAGTCTTTAAAAAAAAAGAGAAATAAAAAGAAGGATATTCAGTTTCCTAAAAATTGTAATACCTACTTTAAAAAAAATGAAACTAAGTGTATCTTATTACATCTTACATCTAACAAAGAATGTGAACTGATCTTCACAACTTAATACCTATCTAAAAAAGTTCAGTGAGAACATATTGTTTGTGAATTCTATATATTATTGTGTTTGTAATTGATTTGTAAACTTATCAGTAATTGTAAATGTAATGCCTAACTTAGAACACATTTGTATAAAAATCCAGGTTAATAAAATTAGGTACTCACAGTGCCACAAGAAAATCGACATCCTTCATTGTTGCTGCTATAAAAACACCCAAGAATAAGTTATTACATTAAATATTGATATGAAAAGTTAAGCAGTTTTAAGTGTAACTAAAGTAAGTTTAAAAAGATTACTTTGTTGGCTTTCTAGAAAATGCTTTCAAAGTACTTAGATATAATTCATTTTCCAAATTCAGTCAATCTATTTCTAGTATTCGTTATTGATTTAATAATGGTTTACGCAATTTATTGTTTAAATGGTTAAGAATTACTATTACTAGGCTGGGCGCGGTGGCTCACGCCTGTAATCCAGCACTTTGGGAGGCCGAGGCGGGCGGATCACGAGGTCAGGAGATTGAGACCATCCTGGCTAACACGGTGAAACCCCGTCTCTACTAAAAAATACAAAAATAGCCGGGCGAGGTGGCGGGCGCCTGTAGTCCCAGCTACTCAGGAGGCTGAGGCAGAAGAACCGCGTGAACCCCGGAGGTGGAGCTTGCAGTGAACCGAGATCCGGCCACTGCATTCCAGCCTGGGCAACTGAGTGAGACTCCGTCTCAAAAAAAAAAGAAAAAAAAATTACTATTACCGAATTCCTTAGTTACATTATAATATATTAGGACTTAAAGAAAATTCAAATGTTATAAACTTATTTTATGAAGTCTATTCATCAATTTTGTCTCCATCCAAAGCAAATATTAATTAAATAACATCACATGCAATTGTGTGTTCAGTCATATGAAGACGTTTAGAAGCCCTGTTTCCTGTCTTCATTACAGCCGTTACCTGTTTTGCCTCATTAACTTCTTCCCACAATTTCTGTGGAAATTGTCTTCTTGGCCTGGAGCTTTTGAGGCAGTTCATGAAGTGAGAGCTCATTAAGGCATCTGGCCTAAACTCTACCAGTATTGAGGATATTTGCATAACCTAAGTTTCTTTACCATCTTCTGGGTCAGATTAGTAATTCTAATTAACTTAAGATACCTATTTTTGTATTATTAGAGCTAAATATGGGATAGGACCAAGTAGAACATGCATAGAAAATTCATTAAAGCAAATTGCTTGGGTGAAATTCTGAATTCATTGTTATTTTATCTTTTATCTATAGAGTAAATCTGTTTCATTTTCTTTGTGAAGACATGGGAAGCTTTGGTGTATACACTATACAATATATACTACAGTATATACTATGCACATATATAGACAACCCAATATTCCTTATATATAACGTATCGTAAGACTTCTTTATAATTCTGTAGCAGATGCTGATGGCACCTTGCCCAGACCCTGTAGCTTTTACTTTCTCAATGCATTAACTTAATTTCTCCTTGCTTTTTTTTTTTTCCTAAAGATTTTCTCTAGTAGCCAAAACCTTCTTTCCTTCCATATGGTAAGTTGGAAACACAGGAAAAATCATGCCCTCTAGGAGTAGCCACCAACGAATGACTGATGGAAGTGGTCTATAAACACCTCAGTTCTCTCAGCCATTAAGCGGCATAATGCTAAAGCACGTGTCCTGTACTTTTTCTCAAGATGAAGCTGACGTTACCCACAGTGCCAACTTGCTGGATTACATACCTTTTGATTACCATCGTCTTTTGCCTTTTTCTACTTTACTTACTCACCCCACTACCTTTGTTTTCTGGAATGATCTCTCGGATAAACTCCTTGTGTTTAATCTGTGTTTCTAGTTATGTCTTGGGGGTAAACAAAATTAAGATAAATTTTATTCAGCAAATATTTGTGGATAACTTAATATATGAGTAAAACAGACAAAAATCTCTTCCTTATGGGACTTATATTCTAGCAGACAGAAGGCAACACAAATAAGTATACACACACAAACACACCACACACACACACACACACATACACACACACACACACACACACACATGATTATATTATATCATTGGGAAGCACTGAAGAGAATAATAGATGGGAAAAGACCAGCCCAGGCAACATAGTGAGACCTCACCTCTACAAAAAATTTAGAAAATTAGCCAGCCATGGAGGTGTACACTTGCAGTACCAGGTACTCTGGAGGCTGAGGTGGGAGGATTGAGCCAGGGAGGTCAAGGCTTCAGTGAACCATGATTTCCTGACTGCACTCCAGCCTGTGTGCAGTCTGGAACAAGACTCTGTTTCAAAACAAACAAAAATTAAAATAAAGGAAGATGGAGAAAGAGGATTGAGAGAACCTTTGTGGTTGTTATTGAAATGTATAACAGGTTTGGCAGAGAATCCCTCACCGAGGTGATGTTATCTGAACAAAGTCCCCTGTGGGAAGCAAATACTGTGTGAAGGGAGGAACAGTTTCCAATTCTAAGAGATTTAAAATGATATCTTTATACATTTATTGCCTTACAAGTATTATTTTCTTTATAAAATATTATGAGAAAGTAATATTTTATCAAATGGAAATCTAAATCCCATATAACAAGGGGATGAGATCCTTTGTAATGAAAGTCAAGGTGCACTTTGACAGAGATATTTCAATTCATGACTGTTGCAAATGGCTCCATCAACAGTATTTCCACATTAAATATGGCTGTATCAGAATGTTCTGCTCTGAGTAAGATAATACTCTTTCCCTCGAAAAGATATTAGATTTTAGACATGTAAACAAAGTAATACAAAAATGTAATTATGTTTAAAGAAAGAGCTCCAAGTAATAAAGGATTAATATATGAGATTGTGATCAAAGAAATTCTTTGAGAGATACTTGTACACAAGTAGCATACTGAAGATCAATCAGAGAAACAATCTGGGACATTCTGGATTCAGAACAATAGGTGTAGTGCTGTGAAATCATGTGGTGAATGCCTTATCTTTGTGAAGACTTGTGAGCGCATACATTTTAAACATTATGTGATGAAAGGTGAGGCTGAAGAGGCTGAAGAGGGAGGCAGAGTTCGGATCATGTAAGTACTTATGTGCCTGGCTGAGGGGCTCGTGAATACTTTTGAATGGGACATCATTAAGCTGGCATGATGAACTCTGGCTGCAGTGGGAATGTGAAGTGGAGGAAGTCAAGAAGAGACCCAAGACAAGTGCAGGAGTTTGGACATTCAGTCATGGTAGATGTTACAGAGAACAGAAAACAGATTGAAGTTATGTGTGAGAAAAACAACATTTGATCCGGGACTGGAGTAGGAGAGTTGAGGGAAAGAGAGTTATATATTCTGAATCAAAAGAAAATTAGAAATGTTTGCTCAAAAGGACCATGACTGTGTAATGTATAACTGTCTGAGATGCTTTAGTGAAGTTACTTTTATGTAGAAATATAATATAGAAATACATATTTTTCATATGATACATGTGAAATTTACTGCATGTATATACACTTTCACATATATATGTATGTGTATATATATTTATTTTATATGTATAAAAGGTTGCTATTTAATTAAATTCATAGTAGCAGAGAGAAAACCCCAGGGGCACTTACTAATGTTGAGTGTTTATTTGTTTGCTCTGAAATGTACATTAGCAAAAGCATAATCAACCTCCAATTATGTACAAATAAATTTTCATAGATTCAAAACCAAAATCCATTTTGATGGGTACATAAGAATTATTTAAGAAAGAAAAATTTGGCTGGGTGCAGTGGTTCACGCCTGTAATCCCAGCACTTTGGGAGGCCGAGGTGGGCGGATCACGAGGTCAGGAGTTCGAGACCAGCTTGACCAACATGGTGAAACCCCGCTTCCACTAAAAAATACAAAAAAAATCAGCCAGGCGTAGTGGTGGACGCCTGTAATCCCAGCTACTCCGGAGGCTGAGGCAGGAGAATAGCTTGAACCCGGGAGGCGGAGTTTGTGGTGAGCTGAAATCACTCCACTGCACTCCAGCCTGGGCAACAGAGCAAGACTCCATCTCAAAATAAAAAAATAAAAAAATAAATAAAAATAAAAATAAAATAAATTTACAATAAATGTCATTAGATGTCCTTTTTGTACTGAATAAAAATTTCCAACACTGTGAATAGAGGTCAATGCTGACATCACTTCTTACAAGGTTATTCATTATTATACAGAAAAACAAGGACTGAGGATTTTAGAAATCAGAACGAATATCACTGTTAGAAAAATGACTTCTTAAAACAGACTATTTTCGAACAACTTACTTAACCAGCGAATGATGTGTAGGACAATTTTGGCTCTAGTGTGTTGGTCCCGTCAGTCAATACAGGGTTAGAGCAGAAATGGGATGTAGAAGACAATGGGGAATTGGTTCCCTTGTATTTTCCACCCACAGAGACTTCCCTTTACCGAATGTGACTATCAGGGCCATTATTTGTATAGGAACATACTATATCTCATCCCTCCTTAAAATCATTTCATAACTCCTGTTTTATAATCTGAAATCCCAACATACTTTCAAAATTTCCAACATAGCCTCGAGCTCACCTTGCCACACTCTCCACTTCCATCACGTTGTTTAAACCACTTGGGTTTTTCTGAGGTCCTCAAGGCTCTCATACTCTCATCCTTCTGGGACTGTCATATATGTTATTTCATCTTTCTAGAATACTCCTATCTGTATTCCACATCTAGTTAAACTAAACTATTTTTTCAAGCCTCGACTTGAACTCAGTTTTCTCCAAAAGCATTCTCCTAATTCCACAGTTTGGGCTAAAGCCTCCCATGCCAATTGATGAAATATGAATGTTATTAGGGCCTATTTTAATTTGAAGATTACATAGCAACTTAGAAACACTTTCTTGATCTAGTTCTAAGAAACAAAGACCGATGCAAAGTAAACTGACTGTCGGTTTATCAAAATATGCCTGTCTATGAGAAAATTTAGAAAAGAGTATTTAAGAAGCAAAAATAGGTCTGTAATATAGTGATGGTGTGATTAAACAGATGGAAACAGAACTAATACAGTAAATATGTGCTGTTCATGGCCATGAGTACTGTAGGGAAGGTGATATGGTTTGGCTGTGTCTTCACCTGAAACTCACCTTGATTTGTAATAATCCCCACGTGTCAAGAGCAGGACCAGGTGGAGATAACTGGATCATGGGGCAGTTTCCCCCATACCGTTCTTGTGGTAGTGAACAAGTCTCACGAGATCTAATAGTTTTATAAGTGAGAGTTCTGCTGTGCAAGCTCTCTTGCCTGCCGCCATGTAAGACATCCCTTTGTTCCTCCTTTGTCTTCTGCCATGACTGTGAGGGCCTCCCCAGCCATGTGGAACTGTGAGTCAATTAAACTTCTTTCCTTTATAGATTACCCAGTCTTGGGTATGTCTTTATTAGTAGTGTGAGAACTGACTAATACAGAAGGAAACATATTGTTTTTTCCTTTTTAGGGTTCTTAGCTGAGATACTTTTCTGAAAACAAGAGAGTAACAAAAGAAAAATAAATAGAAGTTTATTAGCATGTGCTGTACCCATCAAATGGAAAATACCTTAGTTCAAAAGCATCCCTCTCAAGGTAATGGCATAGGAGACTTGTTTAGATAGTATTTTACCAAAAAGCCACAAATCCTGTATGGTGACAAGACAAATGAGAGAACATCTTCTGGTTTCCAAAAGGTGGAAATATGTGGGAAGGTAAATTTATGGGAAGAGTTGAGCCTGTTACTAGACCTTCTGGCACCACTGTCTCTGAGTTCTGTTTCCGAGATTATAAGTAAGCGCTGTAAATGGGCCCATCTTTATGTGGGAAAGGCAGAGGGGAGGGCAGAGTTTGCCTCTGCCTTTTATCCTTTCTCTTAGCCTGACAATGCCTGGTATTTTAGAGGGAAATATTTTCATTTCCTTCTGTACCACAAAATGAGTTACAGTAATGAGCTTCTATGCTGTATTTTAGAATTCATCATCTATCTGGAACAAAGTAATGTATACTCCTGCCCCCTCTATCACGGTTTCTCAGTTTCTGTACTATTGATATTTTCACCCAGATGATTTTTGTGTGGGAGACTTCCCTGTGCATTGTAGGATATTTAACAGCATCCTCAGCTCTATCCACTAGATCCCATTAAGTAACCCTCATCCCCTATTGTGACAACTGAAAGGATATGAACTATTTCCCTGTAGAGGATGACTTGGAAAACTGGCCACAGACACACCTCTGCCTATACCAGTGTGTTTAAGATGTGACTTTAAAGCTCTTCTCAAGGTTTTCCTACCTTTTTAAGGTAGACGAGCTTTGTGACTTTTTTTGGTCAATGCAATGAGTTGGGTGATTACGGGTCCCAGTTCTAAGCCTAGGACTCATGAAGCTGTGTACACTTCCACTTGTTTTTTTTGCATCTTTGTCCCTCTTATCGCAATAAGCATAAGCTAGGGGGCTGGAGCAATAAAGATAACATGGAACAGAGTTGAATTAGTGAGACGTCCCGGCTGAGACTCCATACATGTGAGACACCTGAGCCATGATTAACAAAAGATAACTCACAGGAAACACACAGCTAACCACAATTGCATGAGGAATTCTACTCATGAATAGAAAAGCATCCCT
This sequence comes from Colobus angolensis palliatus, assembly GCF_000951035.1. Classification (NCBI taxonomy): domain Eukaryota; kingdom Metazoa; phylum Chordata; class Mammalia; order Primates; family Cercopithecidae; genus Colobus; species Colobus angolensis. The sequence continues at coordinate 420,038 of NW_012113919.1, forward strand.
GTTACGTCTGGCCTAAGTTCCTAAACCACAGAATAGCAAGCCAAGTCAATAGTTACTTTCAGCTACTAAATATTGGAATGCTTTGCTATGTAGCAATAGGTAACTGATATATTTCGTGACAATGCTTAACTTGACTGCTTCTTGAAAGTGTGTGCTAATGTCAAATCTCTGCAAAATGAAGTTTTGTGTCTTACAGCTTACTCTTCTCTCCAGATTTGCTCACAGGCATTTCCAATTGGAATACACCTGAGTTTTCCACAAGATGTTGAATTTTCAATGTATAGTAGAGACCATCACATCTCACGGATTTTGACTCATAACTAGCTAGATTTATTCTTTAAGATATAATATGTTTTATTTGATTAGAGCTGATTCAGCTTTATTTAATTTATTTCACAAAATTTTAAATTAATGTATGTTTTATGAAAGTAATGAAGTTGCAAGAAAAAACAGCCTATTACTTTAAGATATTTGTAAGAAGTAAGTTGAAACTGTTGGGATATTTTATGAAAGTAATTGGGTTTGCAGATTAATGAAGTAAAAATCATTATAATTGTATTCTAACAGTAGGACACTTTAGATGCTGGGATTGTTTGTACTGAAATATTTGTGTTGTACAAAGTTTCCACTCTATCCTAGCAACCTGAATGGTAAGTGTTCTAATGGAGACTTTTTTGTTTTTATATCTCATCTCACATTGCAGTGCTAAGAATAATTTTATTATGATTTTATTTTACTCCAGTTTGGCCATTGTTGAGTGTTGTTTAAAGCATTTCAAGGACATACTTGGCAACTTTACAGATATGGAGACAGAAATATTTCTAGATTTTAAATTATAATATTTATATTATTTTAATATATTTTCAAATGGCATTTTTCAAATGTCTAAATTTCTCTCTATTTTCTTATTTAAAATTTAGACACTGCGATCAATTGATTGTAAAAGTGGCCCCAGTTCTTCCCCTTCCCCTATAGTCTTGCAGTGTGACTTTATAGCTTCTTCCATCAAGAAGTAGAGTTTATTTTCCTACTTTGAATTTGAACTAGGCTGTGATTTATTTTGGCCAACAGAATGTGGGTGAAACGATGGGGTGCCAGGTCTGAGATTAGGCCTAGAGGCATATGCTTTGCTCATTCTCTTGGCCTCCTGCCTTTATGTGAGAACCAGTCTGGCCAAGCCCACTGGAGGAGAAACCACAGGACTGGAGCCATTGAATCACCATTATGAGGCCAAGCTGTATGAGCCAGCCTCCATCTGACTTGCCAGCTAATTGCAGATGGGTGAGTAAACCTAGGTGAGGTCTGCCTTGCCCTACACAGGTAAGCAGAACCACCCAACACACCTGGAGTCTCATGGGCAATAATAAATCTTTTTATTATTGGCTCTGTGTGTGTATAAAATGTATATTTATATATATATGTGTTTAAAAACATGTGCTTGATCAATATTATTTTATATAATATAGTAAATTATCACAAATCATTTTATAATTTACATTGTATTACATTTTCTAAGTAAACACATTTTATACATTATTTCATACATGATAAATTTTCAGTTTATCTGAATCTCAATTTTTACTAACTTTAAAAAAATTAACCATACCAAATGGGAATACTTATTCAAATTTATTCTTCATGTCCTTCAAAGCATTGATCTGTTACCTAAATTGTGCTTGAAAGAATATTACTGTTATAAAACTATTTTACAGTAGAAAATCCATTGAAATGCTGTCTTTGAAAAGTTTTAGAAATCCAAATTTGGTATGTTGTGAGAATATAGACATTTCTCTTTGAAATAGGAAGTGAACACAAGTTAAGGAAACCAAACTAATTGTCCAAATTTCAGTGTGTTTCAGAATTTCTTTATTTTTTAAAATTAGGTTTTCAAAGATTTAGTTATTTATACCATTTATTGAAAGTAAAAGTAGGTAAAAATAATGGGTCCTCAACAATGAATTAGAAAATTATACTTGTTACTTGAGTAATAGGTGAACATTTTAAGCCCCTGCTAAATGATGGCATATTCTCTGTAAGACAACATGTTTACCCTACTCTGATAAGAATGGCTATTACTGTTAAATTTCCACCCAGAAAGAGGACGTATGGGAAAATAACATTTACTTGATTTTATTGACTAGGCTCAAGAATTGTATTATTAGTACTGACTTCTGCTAGGAAAAGCAGGCAATAATTGCTTCAAAATTCTGCTGGAATCCTGTGTTGGGCTGGTGTTTGTGTGCTAACTTTTGCAGGTGCTATGCTTTTCAGGGGCTTCTGTGAGCTCCTGGCTTTCATTCATTTGCTCTTGTTTCTGTTGACATTGTCATTCATGATTACATGGGGCTCTACATGATGGTCCAATGTCACTTCTCTAATTACTTGGCATTCTGCACTAAAGTTTAATCCTCCTGGGTCAATAACTATTCTCTGTTTGGCATTCAACAAATAAGCATATGTGTATGGATCTATCTCCAGGGGACAGGTGTGTGGCTGATGCTTTAGGGCCTCACTAAGCATACTTCTTTGATAAATCCATCCTGAATGAGCAAAAATGTTGATTTATTAAGGGTAAGCTTTAAAAAATTTATTTAAATACAACTGTATCTGAACCAGAATGTGCCACACGAACTTGATTTATGGAAATGTGTTTTTCTAATGCTTTGACACATTTGATTAGTTGAACCACACCCAATTTCTTCAAGAGAAGTGTTTGTATTGTTTCCTTTTAGTAGATGAGAAAAGAAATGTTCTTCAGATGTTAGGCAGTTTGCCCAGTTTCACACCACAAATCACCAGTGGGGCTGGGATTAGCATTCACTGAACTTAGACTCTATTCATAAATCCACATCCACTGAATCTATAGGTCTGATGAAGAGCTTTTAGAAGTTGAATTATGATTATGTTGTGAAAGATTGCATATCTCTTAAAATACATTGCCATTTAGAAGTCTAGGGAAAAAAAACAAAAAAACTAATGAACTAATAAACAAACACAAACAAATTTTAAGCCCTTCTCTTACTATATTGGGAGAACTTTGTTTATACTCTACTCATTCAGTGCATTAAGGATTGTGTGTGTGTGTGTGTGTTATAAACACACACTATATATAGTGTGTGTATATATAGTATATATAGTGTATATATAGTGTGTGTTTATATATAGTGTATATATAGTGTGTATATATAGTGTATATATACACATTCTATTATTTTGTATCTTGTTGACCTGAGCCTCTCTCATTTTGATCTCTCTCCTTCTCTCTCCTTCTGTCTCTCTCTCGTATATATATATGAGATATATGTATGATATATATAAGGTATATGTAAGGAGTGTATATATATGCATTATATATAGTGTGTGTATATATACAGCGTGTACATATACACATTATATACACACTATATATACACTATACACACTCTATATAGTGTGTGTGTATATATACAATCCTTACATGTATCTCATATATATATATCTATATATATATATATCAGAGACAGAAAGAGAGAGAGGGAGAGAGTTCAAAATGAGAGAGGCTCAAGTCAACAAGATTCAAAATATTAGAATGTCTTTATGTTAAATGTTATATTAGTGATAGCTATATTTTAGCAAATTTTCAAAAGCTGCTTTATGCTTCAGAAAAATGACTAGATTTCATGATTTTTTATATCATTGAAGCAATTGAAAGGGAGTAATTTTTCCTTTTATACCTCTGTACCCAATGTGTAGTCTTTTATCCCTTGTCACTCCCCACCCTTTCCCCTGAGTTCACAAGGTCCAATGTGTCATTCTTACTCCTTTATGTCCTCCTAGTTTAGCTCCCATATGTCAGTGAGAACATATAATGTTTGGTTTTCCATTTCTGAGATACTTCACTTAGAATAATAGTCTCCAATTCCATACAGGTTGCTGCAAATGCTATTATTTTGTTACTTTTAATAGCTGAATAGTATTCCATTGTATAAATAATTTTCTTTATCCACTTATTGACTGATGGGCATTTGAGCTGGTTCCATATTTTTGTAATTGCAAATTGTGCTGATATAAGCATGTGTGCGCAAGTATTTTTTCATATAATGACTTCTTTTCCTCTGGGTAGATACCTAGCAGTAGGATTGCAGGATCAAATGGCCGACAGTGACCAAGCTGAGAATCAACTCAAGAACTCAGACCCTTTCACAATAGCTGCAAATAAATAAAATAAAATAAAATACTTAGGAAATAAAATAAAAATAAAATTATAAATAAAAAAATGGGAAATAAAATAAAATACTTAGGAACATACCTAACCAAGGATGTGAAAGACCTGTGCAAGGAAAACTACAAAACACTGCTGAAAGAAATCATAGACGACACAAACAAATGAAAACATATCTCATGCTTATGGACAGGTAGAATCAATATTATGAAAAAAACCATATTGCCAAATGCAATTTCAAATTCAATGCAAGTCTCATCAAAATACCACCAACCTTCTTCACAGAACTAGGAAAAACAATCCTAAAATTCATATGGAACCAAAAAAGAGCCAGCATAACAAAAGCAAGACTAAGCAAAAAGAGGAAATCTAGAGGCCTCACATTACCTGACTTCAAACTATACTATTAGGCCATAGTCACCAAAACAGTATGGTACTGGTATGAAAATAGGCACGTAGACCAATGGAACAGAATATAGAACCAGAAATAAGGCCAAATATTTACAGTCAACTGATCTTTGACAAAGCAAACAAAAACACTAAGTAGGGGAAAGGATACCCTATTCAACAAATGGTGCTGGGATAATTGGCAAGTCACATGTAGAAGAATAAAACTGGATCCTCATCTCTGATTTTATACAAAAATCAACTCAAGATAGGTTAAAGGCTCATGTCTAAGACCTGAAACCATAAAGATTCTAGAAGATAACATTAGGAAAACCCTTCTAGACATTGATTTAGGCAGACTTCATGACCAATAACCCAAAAGCAAACGCAACGAAAACAAAGATAAACATAGAACTTAAAAAGCTTCTGCACAGCAAAAGAAATAATCAACAGAATTAACAGACAACCCTCAGAATGGGAGAAAATCTACCATCTATACATCTGACAAAGGACTAATATCCAGAATCTACAAAGAACTCAAGCAAATCAACAAGAAAGAAAACCAAAGAATCCTGTCAAAAAGTGGGCTAAAGACAGAACTAGACAATTGTCTAAAGAAGATATACAAATGGCTAAGAAGCATATGGAAAAATGTTCAACAGCACTAATTATCAGGGAAATGCAAATTAAAACCACAATGTGATACCACCTCACACCTGCAAGAGTGGCCATAACCAAAAACCTAAAAATAATAAATGTTGGTGTGAATGTGGTGAAAAGGGAGCACTTTTACACTGTTGGTGGGAATGTAAACTAGTACAACCACTATGGAGAACAGTGTGGAGATTTCTTGGTTGAAATTTTTTAGGTGAGGAAGAAATCTTCCAAATTCTGCTCCAAAATACATTTCCTTATTTTCATTTTTTGCAGATTTAACGTTCATGTTGAAATCCATCCTTCCTAGACAGGTTTTATACTTTACCTTGCAAAACTCAAAAGAAAACAAAGATTTTTGGAAAAAACACTTCTACTACGTACTTGACATCTTCGGAGCACCTACTTGCTTCCATTCAGAGTTATGTTTCTCTTTAAAACTCAAGACAATGAAAAGTCCGTTCAAGCTTTTAAGAATTTTTTTGTTAATATCATTTATATTCTGCTTTGAGCTATATGGCGGAAAGCAGATAGAGAGAGATACTAAAAGTATTTCTCTATAAATTCAGGAAACTGTGTTCTCCCTGCACTGGAGGTGGGTGGAGTGGGGAGTGGAATAAGCACAGTGTTGCTCAAGGTTTGCAAATCTTTCTGTGGAATGACTGGGCATCAGACTTTTGAAGTATATCATGGTTCTTACATGATACCAAAAATTATTTTACAGATTATGGCTTTCATCAGAATGACTTGCATCAAATTTCACTTCGCTCACAGTGTAGTCAAAGCCTGGCAGCAAGGTTAAAAAAACTAAGGATGCTTCTACTTTTTATTCCCAGTAACATAACAATATGGCAAATTTAGCATATTGAAATGCTGAAGCAGTCACCCTTGTCCCTTACCTTAGGCTCATACAGGTGTCACATATTGTGTAATGTCTGAAGAACCAATGCAAAAAAGTAAAATTAAAGTCAATTGTAGCACATTGCTTTTCTGTTTTGAGTAGTAGAAAAGTGATAGTGTCCTAAGAAACAACACACAATTTCTTTCTAAGTTACTGAGTTGCCCTGATTGGCTCTTGTTCTTATTTGCAAATAGATGCTAGAATTACAAAAGGGAAAAAAAAATGATACTTTACTGTCCCATCCCTATTGGTCAGAATCATGTCTCAATACCTCTGCACAAACTAGATTTTTATATTTATTTATTTATTATTATTATTTGTTTTTGCGGGGGTGGCAGAAAGAGTTAGCTACACTTAATGCTTTCACATCTATATAACCAAGAGAGTAAGTAGAAAGGAGATCTTCAGCATCTGTATTCCTCTAAGAGATGGATAATAAAATCAAGATAACACATTGGGAAGTACTGTATTCCAGACTGGCTGAATTAGTGAAGGATAGAGAGACCAAGATGACTTTATCTCAACTTAAATGACTTGGAACGCAAGAGCATGTCAGACCTGAAAATGTTAACATGAACATGGGTCACTGTCTTCTGTGCACATGTGTGTGAAATATATATGCCAAACACTATTTTCTACTTTATAGCAAGTTGTAGTCTTAGGTACTGGGAATATAACTATAGAAGGGTTCTATCTTCTGAGTTATTGATGAACAGAATCCAGCTCAGAGTGAGAACAGAGGCCGTTTATAGGCATCAAATCTCAATAAAAAAATAAATATCTCATTAGCAATAGAGGTTTGAATTAATTTTGGGAAGTTTCCTTTGTTTCAGAAAAATTATTTTGATAATGTGATAGTGAAGCAGTGATATGATTATAAAATAGGAAAAAGGCTATGCATGAGGAGATAAAATCTGCTTCATACTAGATTTTTTAAAATTTAGATTTATTTATTTCTGAGACAGGGTCTTACTCTATCATCCAGGCTGGAGTGTAGTGGTGCAATCACTGCTCACTGGCTACACCCCTCTGGCTCAAGGGTTGCTCCCACCTCAACCTCTTGAGCAGCTGGAACCACAGACATGTGCCACAATGCCCGACTAATCTTTGTATTTTTTGTAGAGACGAGGTTTCGTTATGTTGCCCAAGTTGGTCTCGAAATCCTGGGCTCAAGTCATCCGCCTACCTTGGCCTCCTAAAGTGGTGGGATCAAAGGTGTGAGCCACCATGACTCACCATTTACACTAATTTATAAAAATTTTCTTCAATGAAGTAAGAGCTATATCTTGCAAATTTAAGTAATACTACTAGCTAGTGGAAGTGGTTTATGGGACAAGCTGGAGTCTGTCCAGAGTGAGGAGAAAGCAACTTTACTTCTTTATTCTCATCTACGGCTCCTTCCAATTTGCCTTACTGGGTGGCTCTTTCCTCCCTACCCCCAGGTGAGATAAAAGTGTGTACAGATGACAAAAATTAACAAATAGTCATGGTTTACTGGTGATAAAAATTCTGGTTTCACCAAATTAAAGCTTTTCTCTTTCATCTGTCCTCGCTACTTCTTTTCTACACCCAGCTTTAGTTTGATTCATGTTTGAAATACCACATAGTGAGATTAATAATGACAGTTTCTTAGATAAGAAAAAAAGCAAGCTATTAGTGTTCAAATCTTAATTATAATGCAATTTTATTCTAGACATAGTGAATAGTGTTTGATGTGTATAGACATTCTAAGTATTTGCCTTCCAAAATTGAATCCATAATATTATAAGAAGAAAGGAAGTCATAGATTTGTGCCTAAACTGGACACCAGACCTAGATGATCTGACAAGTGCTTAGTTTCTAAACACTGAGAGCAGATCATTTCAATTGCATAAAATATTCCAGATCATAGGACAGCAAAAAAAGATATTCCATTTACTTTATGAGACTAATATTTCTAATATAAAAAGAAATAAGATTAGGATAGAAAATACAAAATATGGTGGTGGTAGGTGGAAGAAAGCTAACCTTAAATCATGCAAAAAAGCAAGCAATGAAGTAAATCCAGCACTCATAAATTAATCTTATATATCCATTGGGATGTGCATATTTTAAATAAAACATTATTAAAATAAGTGTATTGATCATTAAAATAATAATATAGCCAAGTGGATTCCATTTGTTATTTGTGTTGTAATAACAAAGTGATTAAATATTAAAAATGATATTGAAGTGAAAATACTTATCAATATATTAAAGAGAAAATTTATTCATCTCAATCAATGCTCTGAATATATTTGTGACAATTTTATTTCCAAATATATCCAAATGTATTTGGGAAGTAATATTAAAAGCAGTTCAAATTAAGTAAAAATAAAACAAGATGATTCTTCTCACTAGTACTATTGAATAATAAAAGGCCACTTGTTTTTGTTAAAAATTATGGAAAAAATAAAAGCATAAATACTAGAAAAGAAGAGAAAAATCTTTTACAAAAGGAAATATGATAATCAACCTAGGAATGTGATAATCAGAATTAACTGAGAAACATTAAACTAAAATAGTTTAACAATATGACCAGTTATGTTATTAACATAAAATTATTGTGTATTATCCTTCAGAAATAACCACTTCAAAATGAAATATGTTTTCATCTAATATAGCAGTAAAATTATAAAATAAATTGGAATAGAACTGATCAGAATGTATAAGACCAATATAAACAGAAATATGAAACTATACTAATGAGCAGAAGTTCTGTATGAATAGAGAAACATACCATATTTCCATATAGAAATTTCTGGTATTGTGTTTTGTCATTTCTTCCTTAATTTATACATAAATGCAGTACAGTGTTATTAAGGAATTAGTACAGTGTTATCATGCAATCTGATGAGCTGATTCTAAAACTCATATAAGAAATAGAAAATTGCAAAACTAACTTTGTAAAAATTGTGGAACAAGACAGTGGGCTTAGGAAAAGTCAAATCTGAGGATTTACTGTAACAGTGACTTTTTGAGATGTTAGAGAAAGAATAAACAAATCAATGAATCAATTTGAGATCATTGGCTATTTATAAAATAACAAATATAAACCTGTAATGTACTATTCACCGAAATAAATTAAATTCCTAACATATTTAAGAAAAAAATTGAAAAAGTACTTTAAATATTAGCAGAAAATACAGAAAAAGAAGTTTATGGCATATCAATAGCAAATGTCATCTTAAATACAATATTAAATGCAAAGCAAAAGAAAAAGGTAGATCACATTGATAAACTGTAAACTTCTGATCCCAAAAGGAACAGCATCTAAAATGTTAAGAAACACAACACTGACAGGAAAATATTTCAAACATTTAGAAGATGTCAAAAATATATCTGAATAAAAATGAAGTAAAAACACCAGACAATTTATTGAAAGGACGTTCTAATTGTTAGTAATATATGAAAACATGTTTAATTTTGTTGACAATCAAGAAAACAATACAAAATGCCATTATTTACCAATAAATATAAGAATAAAAAAGAAAGTTTAGATATATCAAAAGTAGGTCTCATTTGATGTAATTGTTGGAGCATAAATAGTTATAGGCATGCCAGAGGGCTATTTAATGATGATTATTAAAATTTCACATATTTGCATGTCTTCCCTTACATATATATTCAAGGCAACTTTCACAAAAATGACAGTGACAGCAAAGCCTGAAATAATTAAAAATATTGAAACAAATATAAAAACTAATTGGTAAACAATTATTTGAATAAACCACATAGACACACATTCTATGGAAGAAATACAATGCAATAGTTAAAAGTATTAGAATTTATGTACACATATTTATAAAACTATTCTCAGTATATTCCAGAAATGAAAACAATAGGTAGTACTCACAGAGCGCTTCTATATGCCAGACATTGATCTAAGCTCCAATCATATTAACAAAATCCTTCCAAAAACCCATGAGGCACAACTATTGTTATAACCATTTCACAGAGAAGTTATTTAAAATGTAAAAACAAACAATATTATCTTTTTTCTCAGATTCTCAGAAAAGTATGCAATTTTAGTGAACAATCTGTAAAAAGGACATCAAATTTATCCTGATGATTATCTTTCCAAGAGTGGGTCTGAATTTGGCATGGTATTAAAGGGAAATTACACATGCTGATTAACTTTTTTGTTTAACCAAATTCATTTATTCAATTAATCAAATATTTAATGTACCTAATGTAATGGATTTAGATCTATGAAATGCAGTTTACTAAATTTTATCTTGAAAATATAAACTTTATTTGCCTAGAATATACTCCTAATTAGTTATCATATATATCTTCTTATTGGACCATTGATTTTAAAAAATTTATTATTACTTAACATTGAAAAAAATACATAGTAAATATCATAAATATTCATAATATGTATTTATAAATCAACTAGAATGCATGGTTGGTGTGAATAAAATTAAATTATTTGTGAGATGATGTAAATGCCAAAAGACAGAGTAAACATATCTCAACACACATGTCTTAAGTACATTCAGGTATCAAAATCTGCATGTATTTTACACAAAGAGAAATGAAGCATAAATTTAAGTTTGGTGTATTGCCTAGGGAATTGCATTTTCTTCCTAATTAAGCTTTTCTGGTGTCATTATTTATGTTGACTATTCCATTTTCCCCTACATTGTGAGAATTATTGAATATTTTAAAATGATTGAGGAAGTACTCAGAAGTAAAAAGTAACAAAGATATGTCACAGGGATACAAGGTCCAACCTGAAAGAGCTCCCAATAGCTAGAGTTGCAACATATTATATAATATGTTATTGGATTATGAGCCAAAATATCAAATGAATATCCATGAGTGTCTATTGGTATAAATAATGATTGGATAATTAAATACATGGGGGAGAAGAGACAATCTCAATGAAAGAATATCAAATAACATATACATACCCATTCCTCAAGGAGATTCTGTTACTTTATTCTCACACTGCTATAAAGACAGACCCAAGACTGGGTAATTTATAAAGGAAAGAGGTTATTTGATTCACAATTCTGCATGTTTAGGGAAGCCTCAGGAAATTTAGAATCATGGCAGAAGGTGAGAGAGAAGCAAAGGCATGTCTTACATGGCAGCAGGCAAGAGAGAGTGAATCGGTGAAGAGGAAAGAGCCTTTTATAAAACTACCGGATCTCCTGAAAGAATTATCATGAAAACAGCATGAAGGAAACTGCCCCCATGATCCGATCACCTCCCACCAGGTCCTGGCCTCCACGTGTGGGGATTATGAGGATTACAATTCGAGCTGAGATTGGTTGGGGGGACACAGGGCCAAATCATTTCAGAGGTGGAACTTCAAAAGTGAGCTGACCTCAGTGCTTCGTTTCAAAAGAATAGAGCATTGAAAACAAAGATAAAAACAAACAATTTACAATGGAGAAAACTGCAAACACTGTCTTAGCAAGGTGACCTGGTTAACGTTATCTGTGTTAAATCAAACTGAAGTGTGTACCCTTGATGTGATATCATGAGAATGGCACTTCACCTCTGTGACCTTTTCCCCCAAAATCATACTATTTTTTTTTCCAACCATGAGACTAACAAACATTGAAAGCATTCTACAAATTAGCTGAGCAGCACTCCTTAAAACTCTCAGTCATTGAAAGCAAGGTAAATCTAAGCAATTCCCTCATCCAGAGGAGGCAAAGGACACATGAAGACTGAACACAGTTTAGTAACCTGAATTGGATCATGGAACAAAAAAGGGACATTACAGAAAAACAAATGGACTGCAAATAAATATGATGTTCAGTTAATAAGAATGTATCAATGTTGGTTAATTATTTGTGACAAAGACACCATAATAATGTAAGAAGTTAATAGTAGGGCAAGCTGGGTGTAGGGTAAATGGGAACTCATAATGCCTTTGAAACTTTTCTGTAAATCTCAAACTATTTTAAAATCAAAAGTTTATTTATGAAATGAAGGTACAGTTCTGCTTGGGGATCATCGCCATCTAAACATCAGTGAACAGGGCAATCCACTTCATGGCAGATATGGGTATCAGGATATAAATGACTAGAAATTGGAATGCTTATGAACAGCATAAAATGATGAGGTCATTTATTTAAAAAATATAACATTAGGGTTTGTATTGAACCTTGCTTGTGTATTTGTAATTAAATATAACTGTAGAAAGCAGTTGTTTAATTTTAGGTTGATCATCTGAAATCTACTTTCTTTCCCAATATCATAATACATTTTGGAATCTACACGTACTTACTTTTATGTTAGCCATAGTTTAATCTCTTGGCAGATTTGATGAATCTAAGAATTAAGTTGCTCATGCCTGTAATCACAGCACTTTGGGAGGCAGAGGCAGGCCTCTGAGGACAGGAGTTCAAGACCAACCTGGCCAGTATAGGGAAACCCTGTCTCTACTAAAACTACAAAAATTAGCCAGGCATGTTGGTGGGTGCCTGTAATCCCAGCTACTTGGGAGGCTGAGGCAGGAGAATCACTTGAACCCGGGAGGTGGAGGTCGCAGTGAGCCGAGATCATCATGCAACTGCACTCCAGTCTGGGCGACAGAGTGAGACTGTGTCTCAAAAAAAAAAAAAAATTAAAAAAAAAAAATTAAATTGTTGGGTGTCAAATGCCACACATCAGACATTCATGAACTTGGCTACCTCATTAACTTGTCATTGTTATGGCCCCTAAGATTGTTGGAAACTTTAGACACATTTGTTCTTGCATTTGCTAATTTTGTGAGTCATAAAACAGATGTGCTTATTACAGATTCCAAGGAGACAAAGAATAGAAAGACATAAAATTATTTTTAGAAATAATCTGCTATCATTAAGTATCATGTAAGTATATAAACAGAAAACAAAATAGTTTGGTGGAGTGTATTATCAATGCTTTCACAGAGAGAAATGCCAGCCTTTCTCTGCAACTATGATGTTATACAGAAATAAAATTTGTCCTGTTTAAATTGCTTGTTTATGAAATTTTTGTCACTTTTGCCTACTTTCAATGAAAACAAAAAGAAAACTGTGTTGAAATCACTTTGAAATGAGCAAGAATCCCACTTTCCTTCTCTGTAAATCAGCCCTCAATTTTTTTTTTAACAATTTTGCTGAACTCTGCAATACAGAAGTGAGTATCTGCTTGTATATCCACTTATAACAAATGAGAAAATGGAAAGATACTAATTTCTTTAAATTGTATTTTGTCATCCTTATAAAATGGCAAAATGACATTTAGCAGAGAAAAAAGGCAACTGAATAATTTATCTCCTCTTTCCTCCCTCTCTCTCTCCCCATTCCCTTTTCTCTCTGGCTGTCTGTTTCTATTTCTCTCTGCCTCTTACAGCCACTCATGTAACAGTTGCAGAGTTAGTGTAAAGCAGCCTGTAGTAGACTTCCAGTTGCAAAGCTGTGCATGTTGGGGTCTGAGGACTTTATTTGAAACCCTCTTTCCCTCTAAAGTCCCACCAAATGCCAGGGAATTAGACTCCTGAAGCACAACCTTAATCCCATGAAGAACAGGAGTTGGTATACAAATGCTCCAGTATCTTCTCCCTTTGCTTAGGAATTTTCCTAGGATGGAAAAATCCTAAGATATGTGTTTGCATAGTTCTCATAATTCTCCATGTGGTTAAATTACAGATGATCACTGTGGTTTTTAGCTTCCTGCCCCTTTTTCATCTCTCTTCTTCATTCCCCTGTGATTATGGTCTCTGTCTTCCAAATAAAGCCGTTGCACTGGAATCATTGTCTTGGGATTTAGTTTCAGGGGAACAGGCACTACAAAAGGTGGTCAGAGTCATTGTGGAGAAGAATATAGAAAAGTATAAGAAAACGGATTGCAAGATCCAGTGATTTATATAGAGTTTTCACAGTAAGCAAATGATTCTGTGTCTTAATCTTGTGTTTAGAATAATACTTTCCTGACATGAGCACCTTTGTGTTTTAATACAATCAAAAGTAATACATATTTTGATGAATGAACATATACTATAATAATCTCATTAATTGTTTGTGTCACCAAAGGTGCAGAATCTCTTTAAGAAAAAAGGAAAACAGAAAATATCAAGTAGGCATAAAGTAGATCCTGTCTCTTAGAACTCTCAAGGGAAGAATTCTCTAAGAATAACTAGTATATTACTTATATTAGTCCCAAACTCACCACTAAAATGTGGAAGACTTTATGGTCCAGTGCAGCCTGAAGGAAGGCATATTGAAGAAGTATTTCTCAGGTTTTTCACTTCATTTACTCATTCATTTATCAAATATTTGCTAAATATACCATTTGCACTTTGCTATATTATCACTCTGATATATAATTGGAAGATTTTAAAATTCAGAGTTTATTTCCTTCTACTGAGTAAACTTCGAAATCAGTACCAATTTCAGAAACTTCAAAGATCACCTATATTACCACTGCAAAGAAGAAAGTAAGTGTATCCTTTCTATGTGTGAAGTGAAAGCTGTATCTCTTTTAGATTATTGTTCTTGCAGGTTCTAATCCCAGCACACTGGGGTTTACAGAAGTTTAGAGAGAACTATTGGGTATAATGAAAGACAATTTCAGAAAGGACTAAAGAGGAATTGGGACAGATGCAATATTTCCTAATAATGATAGTGTTAATGATAATTATGTTAACAATAACCGTTTCTGTTTATTTTAAAGTTATATGAACCAGACATTCTGCAAAGCCCTTTATATGTGTTATCTAATTTAATTTTCAGAACAACACTGTGAGACAACTGTTGTTTTGACCATTTTGTATGTTAGAAAACTGAAGCTCAAAGCAGTGAACTAAATTTTCCAAGATTACACAGCAGGTTAGAAAAGTAATTAAAACACAGGTGCATCTAACCATAAAGCCTATACTCCTTAGTAGTATGAGATGCCGGTGCTCACTTTGAGGTTAAAATAAAAGGATTTATTAAATATGTAAGCAACACATTAGCATAATTTTGTAAGTGATTAAAAAAAACCCCTGTAGCTGACATTTGAATAACACAGGATTTTATGAAGGAGATACTTTTTATTCATTTTGGTAATAGACAAGACAAATGTAGTCTCTAAAATTATTTTCTCTAACTTAATGACTTTAACATCATGTTTTTCTCCAACTGACATTTTTTCTTGCCTGAAAATTTAGTATACTTTGCCTCTCGTGTATTTTAGTAGTGGGAGCACAAAGAGGAGATGTGTGAATTTTTAAAGAAGAAAGCACAGTAATATCATGCTCTCATCTGGCTGTGGGAAGGACCCAACTATTAAAACTAGTATCTCAATATGAATTTGTTCCTTATAAATGTCTAACGTGTGAATCATGTGACTAATTTGCATGAAATAAAAAAATCAATTTCTTTCATTTTATAAATGACTTCTTACACTTGGCAACATAAAAAAATTGTACTTTTTTTCTGCCTTCTTTTAAACTTGGAGTCTAAGCTGCATGTTCAAACTGCACCTTCACTAAGGACACATTTATATATAACTAATATATCTCCATAAGTCTTTTCTCATAGGGAGGTGTTTATTAATCTCATTGTTTCTGTGTTCTTTTGCTATCTAAGCTTATTTTACATAATAAATGAGTTTGTAAAAGTCTTTAGGATTGTATCATTTAATGAAAAATTTTGTATGCTCATTTATATTATTTTATCTTGGTTGATTCAGTAATTCATTAGGAAGGGCTGTTTGTGGAGTTGCTAACACAGAGAGAGGAAATGAGAGAGAAGAATTACTCCTGAGTAAAAACCTTATTAACAACTATTCAATGAATTTAATCCTCTCTGGAATGCTGCCATCATTTAGTTTTGGCATGCTGACTTATATTAAATGTTATGCCAGTAGTTTTCACGTACACACCAGAAACATTCTTCTAATTATTAAGGCACTTGGGAAAAATTTAACCTGATCTGACCTGAGATTCTACTGTACAAAAAAAAAAAAAATCAATATAACATTAAAAATCATCAGTCTATCATTCAACACAAAAAAAGTAAGAGAGAAACTCATAAGTGAACTAAAATATACTCATCAAAAATTAAGCAGTCTTAATTGCTACCAGTGATTACTGTTCATATAGAGACACTGAGAAAAAGATATGTCAGTTATTTCCATCCAAAATATTAAGCATTTCCAAAATGACTAATTAAGAAATGCGGATTCAGAAATAAAATTTGCACTTGGTTTAAAATGCATATAGTTGTACGCCATTGAATTATTGGGTTTACAGAGGTTTGTGTAAAATACAAATGACAAAATCATAATTATAATTGTTTTCATTAATTTTTTAAGAAACATGTCTGATGAAGAAAATGAAGACAAGAGGAATGAAGAGCACAATGACCATTTAGACAGTTTTTATTTAGTTAGAATATGTATTATTTACCATCCATTAGCAATGCACTTTATTGAGTGTACACTATGTCTAAAGACACATAAAATTTGGCCTAGCTTCTGTTTTAAATTGGAGATTAAGAAAAGTTGACAATTAATAGCAAAGCATACTAGGAAATAAAAGTATCAATAAAGATGTACAAAGACATCCTGTTGTCTACTCACATCTCTGAATCAAACAATTTAAATCAACTTATTTATATCTTCTATGAGTATTAAACAAGGCAAGTTTATATTTGGTTTTGGAGAAAATGAAGAGGTGTTCAATGATGGGTCTGAAAAAAGGGTGAGATTGAAATAGAAAAAAATAGAAAAAGTAATATTCTAGGAAAAAAATATTGGCAAGCCTCAATTTATCAAGTTCCCTTGAATCATGTTGTGTGTATAAGGGAGCTGGAAACATTTTACCTGCATTTTATAACCCATAATTTTGATAAATTTTATTTTCACTTTAGTTTCCATAAATTCATGAAATTTGCTTTGTATTTCTTCTTTGATTTAAAATGTAATTTTTATTCACCAGTGGGGAAGGACCTTTTTTATTTTTGATATGTTTTCAATGTAGGTTTTATTTCATTGTAGTCAGAAAATGCTGTTTGTGTTATTTGAATCTTTGGAAACTATTGGTGGGAGGGTTGTTTTTGTTGCTTTTTTCTTTTGTGGTCTAATATTTGAGAAGTTCCTGATGAATGTTCCATGAGTATTTTAAAAAGTTTATTTTTATCATGGCTCGTGTATATATGTATATGTAATAAACACACACACTTTTGATTATTTTTTAGGTTTTCTATATTTACTTACATTTTGTCTGCATAATTGTAAGAAATGTCTTAAATTTTTCTGTGACCAGTGAGATTCTTTCTACCTTTCCTTGTGTATGTTTTATTTCTGCTCTAGGAGAGTTTTTGGCTGTGTTTTAAGGTGCATAACTATCAACCACTTTTCATTTGCCTTCTCCTAGCATATGACATGTCTAAGGAAATGTGAACATAAGAGAAGTGTTGAATTAATTTTAACAAAGCAACCACACCTGTGTATTATGCAGGTAGGCAATAAATAGAACATTGCCATCATCCAAGAAGGCTCTGGAGTCCTCTCAGTCACTGACCCCTCTCCCTAAGTAAAAGTATACAGGTTTTGAACATCAGGTTCAACTTTTCCTGTTTTTGAACTTTATATAAATGAAATTATGCCATCTATGTGTTTACCTAACATGATATTTGTAAGATTTATTCCTATTTCATTTAACAATAATTTATTCATTGTCACTGAATATATGATATTCCATAATAGCAGTTGCTGACCTGGCAATGGGTGCTTAGAGCTGTCCAGCTGAAGGCACCAATGTCAGCAAACATTCTCCAGCTGTCATCTCTTTCATGTTCTGTTTCAGCTACAGAGAACTCCCTCACTTATATTGTGTACTTTCTGGGATGCTCCACATCTGGTTACTGAGCATGATGAGTGTTACAAAACCCCATGAATTTAACCCAATCTAGACAACTCTGATGGGCAGTTTGCATGCCTGAGATCCTGGCCTGTTTCAGACTAAGGCTTTGATGTTCCTGCATCAGTTCGCCTTGCCTCTCTGTTCAATGAGTATTTCTTTTTCCTTCCTTTCACAGATGTTGGTCCCTAATAATCATCTTGCACTCCAAACTCCATCTCAGAATCTTCCTCCAGAGAACTCAACCTGTGAAACCATTATGGAAGATGTTTATCCACTCTACTGTAGAAGGGTATCTGGGCTGCCCTCAATTATTGGCTTTTTTCAGTGGAGCTACTGCAAACATTCTAGTAAATTTCTTTGGGATATATATTTAGGGGTAGGATTGTTGGATAACAGCATTTATTTGCTTAAGTTTAGTAAATACATTTTTATAAAATGCTATACCAATTTACTACCAATGTACAAAAATTTTAGTTATACAGCACTTCATTCAGTCTTGGTTGAGACAGAGACAGCATAGGGAAAAAAGACAAAAACCTTTGTATTTTAGTGTACTGTATTTTAGCTTTGTTGGTGAGTGTGTAGTGGTATCTTGCTGTGGCTTTAATTAACATTTCTCTGATGACTAATGTAATTCAGCAACACTTCAAATGTTTGTTGGATATCTGGACCTTTGTATATCTTTTTTTTGCATGAAGTGGCTGCTTGAAGTCTTTTGCTAGTTTTAATTGAGCTGTCTGTCTTTTTCTTATTGATTTTGGAGTCTTTCATTTTTCTGAATGTAGTTCTCTTTTCAGATATATGTATTGTAAATGCCTTCTTTTAATATGTGATTTACTTTAACATTCACATAATGGTAATTTTGATTAACACAAGTTCTTAATTTTAATGTCATCCAATTATCATTTTACTCTTTAAGCTAATGGTTTCTGTGTTTAATTTAACAAATGTTTCTTACCCAAGGCAATGATAATATTGTACTATTTTCTACTAAAAGTGCTATTGTTCAGCCTTGTACATACTGTGAGGCGGTTTTCAAATTCTATTTTTTTCCTGCATATAGAAGTCTATTTGACCCAGCATCTCTTGGTAAAAATTCCATTTGTTACCCACTGTTCAAATGGGGGTAACAAATTTGTCATGAAGAAATTCATCATAAAGAAATTCCTCATGTCTGTGTCTCTTTGTAACACACCTGACTGGTTTATTGTCTGATACTTCTGCTGTAGTTTTATATGTTAATATCAAATTGTGCCAGTGCTCCACCTTTTACAATTTTTCTTTTTAACGTTTGTGGGTACATAGTAGGTGTATATATTTATAGGGTACATGAGATATTTGATACTGGCATATGATGCCTAATAATCACAGCAAAGTAAATGGGGTTTTCATCACATCATACATTCATACTTTCTTTGTGTTAAAAAAATCCAATTACAATCTCTTTGTTATTATAAAATGTATGATAAATTATTGTTGACTGTCATCACCTTGTTGTGCTATTAAATATTAGAACTTATTTTTTCTATCTAACTATATTTTTGTACCCATTAACCACTTACCTCTACCCACTACACTTCCCAGCATCTGGTAATCAACATTCTACTCTCTATCTCCATTAGTTCAAGTGTTTTAATGTTTTTCAGCTCTTACAAATTAGAACGTGCAAAGTTTGTTTTTCTGTGCCTGGCTTATTTCACTTAACCTCCAGTTTCATCCATATCACTGCAAATGACAGGATCTCAAAACACCTTCAGTTTCACACATGTTATTGCAAATGACAGAATTGTATTCTTTTTTATGTCTAAAGAGTACTCCATAAGGTATACCTACCATATTTTATTTATCTGTTTGTCTGTTAATGGACAGTGAGGTTGCTTCCAAATCTTGGTTATTGTGGATAATGTTGCAATAAACATGGGAGGACAGATAACTCTTCAATATACCGATTTCCTTTCTTTTGGTTATATACCCAGCATTGGGATGGCTGGTTCATCTGGTAGTCCTATTTTTATTTTTTCGAGAAATTTTCAAACTGTTTTTCATAGTGATTATACTAACTTACATTCCTGGCAACAGTTTATGAAGGGTTGCCTTTTCTCCACATCCTGGCCAGCATTTGTTATTGCACATCTTTTGGATAAAAGCCGTTTTAACCAGCAGAATATGATATCTCATTGGAGCTTCGGTTTGCATTTCTCGAATGATCAGTAGTATTGATCACCTTTTTATATACTCCTTACCATTTGAATGTCTTCTGTTGAGAAATAGCTGTTAACATTTTTCTTTTCTTTTTCTTTTTTTTTTTTTAAGATGGAGTCTTGCTCTATCACCCAAGCAGGAGTGCAGTGGTGCAATCTCGGCTCACTGCAAGCTCTGCCTCCCAGGTTCACACTATTCTCCTGCCTCCGAGTAGTGGGAACTACAGGCGCCCACCACCATGCACAGCTAATTTTTTGTATTTTTAGTAGAGACAGGGTTTCACCGTGTTAGCCAGGAGGGTCTGGATCTCCTGACCTCGTGATCTGCCCGCCTCAGGCTCCCAAAGTGCTGGGATTACAGGCGTTAGTCACTGTGCCCGGCAGCTGTTAACATTTTATACCAATTTTCTAGTTGGATTATTAGATTTCTTTTTCTTTTTTTTTATTATACTTTAAGTTCTAGGGTACATGTGCATAACATGCAGGTTTGTTACATATGTATACTTGTGCCATGTTGGTGTGCTGCACCCCTATCAAGTTGTTTGAACTGCTTATATATTTTAGTTATTAATTCTTTGTCAATTAGTTTGTGAACATTTTCTCCCATACAGTGGGTTGTCTCTTTGTTGAATGTTTCTTTTGCTGAACAAAAGCTTTTTAACTTGATGTGATCCCATTTGTCTATTTTTGCTTTGGTTACCTGTGCTTGTACGATATTATTCATGAAATCTTCGCACATTCAATGTCCTGCAGAGGTTCGCCAATGTTTTATTTTAGTAGGTTCATGGTTTGAGATCTTATGTTTAACTTTTTAATTTGATTTTTGTAAATGGTGGCAGATGAGGGTCTAGTTTCATTCTCTGTATATAGATGTCCAGTTTTTCCAGCACCATTTATTGAAGAGACTGTCTTTCCCCAGTGCATATTCTTGGCACCTTTGTTGAAAATGAATTCACTATAGATGTATGGATTTATTTCTGGGTTTTCTATTATGTTCCATTGGTCTATGTGTCTGTTTTTATGCCAATAACATGCTGTTTTCGTTACTATTGCTGTGTGCAGTAATTTGAAGTCAGGTAATGTGATTCCTCCAGTTTTGTTCTTTCTGCTTAGCTTTAGCTATTCCAGGTTTTTGTGGTTTCATATACATTTTAGAATTTTTAAAAAATTTCTGAGATGAATATCATTGGTATTTTCATAGGGATTGCATTGAATCTGTAGATTGCTTTAAATAGTATTGACATTTAAACAATATTGTTACTCCCAATACACGAGCATGGAATATCTTTCCATTTTTTGTATCCTCTTCAATTTCTTGTGTCAGTGTTTTATGGTTTTCATTGTGGTGCTCTTCACTTCTTTGGTAAGTTTATTCTTAAGTTTTTTATTTAATTTCATTTATAGCTATTGTAAATGAGATAATTTTCTTGATTTCTTTTTCAAATTATTCACTGTTGACATATTAAAATGCTACCTATGTTTGTATTTTGATTTTATATCCAGTAATTTAACAACTCCAATTTTTTTGGTGGAATCTTTAGTTTTTTCCAAATATAAGATTATATCATCTGCAAACAAGGATAATTTGATTTTCTTCCTTTCCAATTTGAATGCCCTTTCTTTCTTACTCTTGTCTAATGACTTTAGCTAGGACTTCTAGTACTATGTTGAATAACAGGGCTGAAAGTAGGCATTCTTGTCTTGTTCCAGTTCTTAGATGAAAGGCTTTCAGGTTTTCCTCCTTCAGTATGATACTAGCTATGGATCTATCATATGTGGCTTTTATGTGTTGATGTATGTTCCCTCTGTACCCAGTTTTTAAAATATTTTTACCATGAAGGAATGTTGAATTTTAGAAAATGCTTTTCTGACATAAATTGTAATGATTATATGTTTTTTGTCCTTCATTTGGTTGATATGATGTATCACATTGAATGATTTGCACATGTTGAACCATTCTTGCATTCTTGGGATAAATCACACTCATATGTAATGAATGTCCTTCTTAATATGTTGTTGAATTCAGTTTGCTAGTATTTTATTCAAAAATTTTGCATCAATGTTCATCAGGGATATTGGCCTGTAGTTTTTCTTTTTTTATGTGTCTTTGTCTGGTTTCAGTATCATGGTAATACTGGCCTCACAGAATGAGTTTGGAAGTAATCCTTTGTCCTCTATTTTTCGGAATAGTTTGAGTAGGATTAGTATTATTGGTTCTTTAAATGTTTGGTAAAATTAACCAGTGAAACCACTGGGTCCTGGGCATTTCCTTGCGGGGAGGCTTTTTATTATGGCTTTGATCTAAAGACTTCTTATTTGGTGGTTGAGGTCTTGGACTTCTTCATGGTTCAACATTAGTAAGTTGTATGTGTTTAGGTTTATCCATTTCTTCTAGGTTTTCCTATTTATTGGCATATAGTTTCTCATGGCAGTCTCTATTGATCATTTGCTTTTCTGTATTATGAACTGTAATGTCTTCTTTTTCATCTCTGAGTGGATTTATTTTGGACTTCCCTCTTTTTTTATTTAGTCTGGCTAAATATTTGCCAATTTTGTTTATCTTTAAAAAAGCACATAACTTTTTGTCTCATTGGTTTTCGTATGGTTTTCTTGTCAAATTCATTCATTTCTGCTCTGATTCTTTTTTTTATGTTTTACTAACTTGGGATTTGGTTGACTCTTGCTTTTCTAGTTCTTTAAGACGCATTATTAGGTTGTTTATTTGAAGTTTTTCTCCTTTTTTTATGTAGATGTTTATTGCTATAAACTTTGTTCTTGTTGCTTCTTTCACTGTATCCCATAGGTTTTAGTATGTTCTGTTTCCATTTTTATTTATTTCAAGAAATTTTAAAATTTCCTTCTTAATTTCTCCATTGACCTGCTGCTAATTCAGGAGCATATTAATTTCCATGTATCTGTGTAGTTTATAAAGCTCCTCTTGTTATTGATTTCTAGTTTTATTCCATTGTGGTCAGAGAAGAAACTTGATACAATTTCATTTTTTTCTTTTACTTTTTAGTGATTTATTTTGTCACATAGCATATGATCTATCCTTGAGTATGATTTATGTGCTGAGAAGAATGTATGTTCTTCAGCTGTTGGATGAAATGTTCTGTAAATATTTGGTAGGGTTATTGGGTCTATGGAACAGATTATGTCTTTTTTTTTTTGGTGGTGGTTGTTGTTTTTGATTTTCTGTCTGGAAGATATATCCAATGCTAAAAGTGGGGGTGTGGAAGTCTCTTGCTATTAGTGTATTGCATTCTTTCTCTCTCTTTAGCTCTAACAATATTTGCTTATTGTTAGATGCCCCCACCTTGAGAAGGCTTCTGTATTAGAGTTCTCCAGAGGGGAGAACAAATATGAGAGTTTATTAGGGAAAACTGCCTCACATGATTATAAAGTGACTGTCTGCAAGCGTCAAAACCAACTAAATTTATAAATATATATATATTTATAAATTTAGTTGGTTTTCAGTGTTGTGTGCATATATATTTACAATTATTATATCCTCTTGCTGAATTGACCCCTTTATCATTATATAATAATCATTATTTTTCTGTGTTTTATAGTTGTTGTCCTGAAGCCTATTTTGTCTCATATAAGTATAACTACTCCTGCTCATTTTTGGTTTCCATTGCATAAAATATCTTTTTCCACCCCTTTATTTTCACTCTATTTGTGTCTTTATAGGTGAAGTGTGTTTCTCATGGGCAACAGGTAATAAATTTAATTTATTCAGCCACTCTGTGTCTTTGATTAGCTCAATTACATTCATTATAATTATTAATGAGTTAGGACCTACTCCTGCTATTTTATTATTTGATTTTTTGTTTTGTTTTGTTTTGTTTTGTGGTCTTTTTCTCCCTTCTTTTATCTCTGTCTTCTTTTTAATTAAGATAATTTTTTTCTGGTGGTGTGTTTTAATTTCTTACTTTTTATTTTTTGTATATCTGTTATACCCCTTTTTTATTTGAGGCTACCACAGGGCTTGACAGCAACATCATTATTTTAAACTGATGACAACTTAACACTGATCGCAAAAATAAATAAATAGCAAACAAGCAAAGAGAAAATTAATAAAAACACTACACTTTACCTTCATCCTCCACTTTTTAACTTTTTGTAGTTTCTGTTAATATGTAGTTATTTTGTTTATTTCTTGAAAATTTTTTGAATGTTTTATTTTTTATAGATGCATGTTTCTGTCTTTCTACTCAAGCACTCTGATACATTTTTCAGTATGTCAATTGCATTTTTGAACTCCAGAATGTTTACATAGTTCTTTTTTAATTATTTCAATCACTTTGTTAAATGTATCTGATAGAATTCTGAATTTCTTCTCTGTGTTATCTTAGATTTCATCAAGCTTCCTCAAGACTACTATTTTGAATTCTTTGTCTGAAATGTCACATAACTCTGTTTTTGTCTTTCTTGGGTTGATCAGTGACTTATTTAGTTTGTTTGGTGAGTTCGTTTTTCTGAATGGTCTTGGTGCTTGTGAATGTTTGTCAGTGTCTGGGCTCTGGGCATTAAAGAATTAGGTATGTATTAGTGGTCTTCACAGCCTGCGCTTGTTTGTACCCATCCTTCTTGGGAAGGCTTTCCAGGTATTTGAAGGGACTTGCATGTTGTGACCCATGTCTTTGGTCACTGGGACTGTATCTGCTTTAGGGGGCACCCCAAGTGTAGTAATGCTGTGGCTCTTGCAGACATGTAGAGGTACTGCGTTGGTGGTCTTGGATAAGATTCAGAAGAA
This sequence comes from Colobus angolensis palliatus, assembly GCF_000951035.1. Taxonomy (NCBI): domain Eukaryota; kingdom Metazoa; phylum Chordata; class Mammalia; order Primates; family Cercopithecidae; genus Colobus; species Colobus angolensis. Next base: position 444,998 of record NW_012113919.1, read on the forward strand.
TTCCCTGGATTAGAAGGCAGAGACTATTCTTGTCTTCTCTTACTTTCCCCAAACAAATGGTATCTCTTTCTCTTGATGCTGAGCTGCCTGGAGCTCTGGGAAGGATGACAAAGGTACCCTGTGGCCACCACCATTGGGACTGTACTGTGCCAGATTTGAAGCCTGTATAGCTCTGGGTTTTGCAGATGGGCTTCCGTGACAATTCCCTGGCTACTAGCTATGTTCACTCAAGCCCCAAAGGCTCTACAGTCAGCAGGTGGCAAATCCAGTCAGGCCTGTGTCCTTCCCTTTAGGATGGTGAGCTCCCCACCCTGCCGCCCGGCCCCAGGTAGGTCCAGGAATTCCATCTAGGATCCAGGTCCTGGAGTCAGGAATGCTAGGAACCTAGCTGGTGCTCTGTTCTACTGCAGCTGAGCTGGCACTTATGTCACAAGACAAAGTTGTTCCCACTCTTTCCTCTCCTTTCCTCAAGTGAAAGGGGCTACCTGTGCCCCAGGCCCATGGCAAGTAATGCCTGGCTACCCCATTGTTTACTCCAGGCTCAAAGGCTCTTCAGTCAGCTTGTTGGTGAATGCTGCCAGTCCTGAGTCTCTCCCTCAGGGCAGAAAGCTGTCCTCTGGCCAAGGGCAGGTCTAGAAATGCTGTCCAGGAGGCAAAACCTTAAATCCATGATACCAGGAACTTGTTGGTGCTCTACCCCACTGTGGGCCTGCTGGTAACCAAGGTGTAAGACAAAGTTACCCTTACTATTTTCCTTATTTCACTCAAGCAGAGGAGACTTTTCCCTCCAGCCACCATGGCTGGGAATGCTTTGGGTCACATCTGAAGTCAGTACAATTCTGAACCTCCCCTAAGGCCCATGGTAAGTGTTACCTGGCTACCATCGCTGTTTATTCATGGCCCTAGTTACCAGGTCATAAATTCTTTCAGGACTGGGTCCTTCTCTTCAGGGCAGTGGCTTCTCTACTAATCCAGGGTGTATCTAGAAATGTCATGTGGGAGCTAGGGCCTGGAATGGTGATCTTGGCAGTCTGCCTGATGCCCTATTCTACTATGGCTGAGCTGGTATCCAAGTTTCAAAGCAAAATCTTCTGTACTCTTCCCTCTTTCTCCTCATGCAGAGGAGTGTCTCCCAGAGTTGTAAGCTGTGCTGCCTTGGGTTGGGGGAGGGGTATCGGGGTGATGCAAGCACTCCCTCAGCTGTCCCAGCCAGTATCTCATTAGTTCATGTACATCCCAATTCCCCTGGCTCTGGGCCCAGCACAGCACTAGGGCTTGCCCAGGAATTCCAGCCCTTGTGGCCTAGGCTGCCTTTCAAGCTTATTTAGAACCCCAGAGAGCTTTAGCCTGTGGTGGCAGAGCTTGCTGTAGGTTTCTACTGTTTGCCTCTTCCTAGAGGACAATTTACCTCTTCCTAGAACTGGTCTGGATGCTCCCTCTATGAGTGCTGGCTGACTTCTGCCCCATGTTGCTTTCCATTGTGTCAGGCAATACTGAGTTCCAATGGAAAGTCCCGCAATCACTGTACTCTTCTCCCAAGTGCAGAGAATCTCTCTCTGTGCCATACAGCTGCTGCTGGGGGATGGGGAAAGGGTGGTGTAGATGATTCAGAACAGTCTTTCCTACCTTGTTCAGTGTATTTTTTCCTTAATATGATTTTAAAACTAGGTACTGTGATCAACTGATTTTTGATTCTTATGAGGGTGCTCTTTTGTTTGGGTAGTTGTTTAGCTTGTTGTTCTTGCGGTGGGGATGATTGTTTTGGCTTCTATTCAGCTATCTTGCTCTCCTACATCTGGTCCAACTTTTTTAAGAAAGATCCTCTTGGCTATTTGCGTATGATTTTATTTATGTATGAATTGCAATCAACTTTTCAATTTCAGAAGAGGACTGGTGATACTTTAATAATAGATTTAATTTATATATATGTTTGTAGGGAATTGATATAGTATAATTATTAATTATTTAAATACTGGAAACTATATTCCTTTAAGTTTTAAAAATATTCTCTTAATGATATTTCAAATTTTTCATTGAGAAATTCGGAATTAGATGTATTTGCTATGTATTTGGTTAGTTTTGTTGCTTTTACAAATGTGATGTTTTAAAAGAAAATATACCCTATTTTCAAACATTGATTTTGTATCTAAACAGCATTGATAATATCAAGTATTATTTCCAATAATTATCTTTAGAGTTTTTAATTTTTCTCATATGCAATCATTTTACTTCAGTATAAGCACAGTTTTGTTTTTTCTCAATGAGTACATATTTTAGTCCTCTCTCTTTATCACCATTGCTTTGATTGAGACCTTAGGTACAATGCTGCATAGAAATAGTGACAGTAGGCATCCTTGTGTATTTCTCAATCTCAGAATAGAAGACTTGTTACTCTTTTGTTATGTGTGATTATGAATGGGTCTTGAATTTAAGCAAGTTTTTTACTGCGTCTATTGAGATGGTTGTATGTGTTTTCTCCTTATAATCCATTATTGTGATAAGCTGTGATTTGTTAATGTGATTTAGTAGTCTTTTTGTTGTGTCCTTCTTATATTGTTAGATTAATTCAATTTTTGCCTATTACGTTGTGACTGCCTTAACAATAAGAGGAATATGAATAAACTACAAAATAACAATTTTTTGAGCCCAACAGACAGCTAAGGGGAGTTAATAGACAGCTTGAACCTGGCATAGGGACTCTCCAGTGAGAGACAATAAGGATTGTTTTACTTGCTACAGCACTCAGGAGGAAGAGTCAGTGATTACCACACATGTGGGGAAAAACAAGTTAGATACAATTGCAACAAATTGCTTACAGTTTAGCTTAACTTATATAACCCCTGGTAGCTTTAAACACAAAAGTAGTTTTCACTTGTTCAATCTTTTTTCCAAAAACCTCCACCAGATATTAAAAAAAAAAGGTTGAGAGAGGAGTGGAGACCAGAAAGAGCTGCCTTTAGGGGGATGGGTGTGTAAGTGATGCTTAAGAGCCATGAAACTACGCACGTTTTTTCTGAGAACTTCCCTCATGTGAGGCAAAAACATTAAACCACTGGGATAGTTGTAGTAATCCACGCAAACATAGGACGCAAACCCTGCCCAATTACTGCTGGAAGAAAATATGCTCATAATTCTGTAGGAGAGGACAAAGGTTGTCTTAGGCCTATTAACTTGTGCCTAAGTTAAAATCTCCTTTTTCTGGTAAAGGAAACTCTACCACACAAGACCTGACATAGATACAAGTCCGGATGCCACAAGCAGAAGTAAGAGGAATGCTGTGAAGGTATTATTTCTGACATTCAAGTTCACAGGTTCTTCCTGAGACTGAGGTTGGACAAGGAATGTAAGGGACAAGCCACTTCTCACCACAAACCTGGCAGGCATTATGTAACAAGAAACAGAAGCCTAGCACTGGGAGAGAGGAAAGAATCAAGAGGTAGTCTCCATGTGTGGTAGAGGTAAGCAGGGATAGCTGAATGTGGGATAGGAATAATGAGAGAAGCCTTCCATTAATATAGTGCCTGCTGTGGGTGTGAAGAGGGAATTTAAAATACTATAAATCATAGGTTAAAGAATATAGTGAAATAGGTGGACAACCTTATTAACTAGACAGAATTATTAACAGAAAGAGGGAATATATAATAATGAGTCAATTGGAACGGCTAAGAATAAAACAAACAAATATGCATCAGAGGTGAAAAAGTCCTTCGATGGGCTCCATAATAGATTTAACATAGTGGAGGCGAGGTTCACTGACCACGAAGACAGATCACTAGACATTACCCAAAACAAAACTTGAAAAAGGGGAAAAAAAAGTGTTTAAAAAATAAAATGGCTGGGCACAGTTTTGTTTTTTTCCCAATTACATGGCTCACGCCTACAATCCCAGCAGTTTGGGAGGCCAAGGCAGGTGGATCACCAGAGGTCGGGTGTTCAAGACCAGCCTGGCCAACACGGTGAAACCCCATCTCTACTAAAACTACAAAAATTAGCTGGGCGTGCTGGTGTGCACCTGTAATCCCAGCTACCCAGGAGACTGAGGCAGGAGAATTGCTGGAACCCAGAAGGCAGAGGCTACATTGAGCTGAGATCACACCACTGCATTTCAGCCTGGGAGACAGAGCAAGACTCCATCTCAAAAAAAAAAATAAATAAGTAAATAAAAACATAAAAATATAAAAATAAAACAAGCAAATATCCATTTACGTGTGACTGGATTCCCAAAAAGAACACTGAGAAAGCATGCATCAGGAAGAATAATTATTTGAAGACGTAATGGTTGGGAATTTCCTACAAATATAAACAACCCAAAAGCACAGATTCATAAGCTTCAGATAATCTCAATCAGAATAAAAACATAACAACAGCAATAAAACACACTGAAACACAGAAGATTCAAACTTCTAATGAATAAAGATAAGGAGAAAATCTTGAGGATAGAAGTAAAACAAAAAAAAAGATGCATTACATACAAAAGAAGAAACACATTAATTATGCAGATTTCTCAACAAAAACTACACAAGCCAGAAAACAATTAAGTGCCCTCTTCAAAGTCCACTGTTGGTCTGTTCCTCCTGGACTCAAATGCCACACATATTAAATAGTTTGATATTATCTCACAGACTCTGAGGCTCTGTTTATTTTTTTTTCCATTTTTTTTTCTCTTTCTGATTCCTCACATTGGAGATAAATTTTCTGTTTCAAGCTCACCAGATATGTCCTCTATCACTTCATTCTGCTGTTCCTTCCATCTAGTAACTTTTTGTTTATTTTAATTTTAGGTAGTCTTTATTTGAAGTTTTTAAAAAATTTCTGTTGATTGCAATTTTTCTGCTTGAATTTTCGCCTACTTTTCTCTATCATTTTATTCATTGTCAGACTAATTTGCTTCACTTAATTTATAATAGATAAGGTAGACATTACACAAAACATAACAAAACAAAGGCACATTTCTGGTCCATCTCAGTGTCAGATTTGGCAGATTTATTTTTCTCTAGTATCAGGGGAACCAGTCCCCAATATTTCAATGTACGCGCTTCCTATTTTCTCTAAGGGTCAGGTGATCTGATAAATAAAGACAGAGAGTACAAAGAGAGGAATTTTACAGCTGGGCCTCTGGGGTGACGTCACACATCGGTAGGTCCATGATGTTTCTCGAGTTGCAAAACCGGCAAGTTTTTATTAGGGATTTTGAAAGGGAATGGGTATACGGACAGGGAGTAGGTCACAAAGACCACATGCTTCAAAGGGCAATAAAGATCACAAGGCAAAGGGCAAAATTAGAATTACTGATGAGGGTCTATGTCCCGCTGTGCACATATTGTCCTGATAAACATCTTATCAGGAAACAGAGTTTGAGAGCCCAGAACTGGTCTGACCAAAATATTCCAGGCTGTAGTTTCCCAATCCTGGTAAGCCTGAGGGTACTGTAGGAGACCAGGGTGTATTTCAGTCCTTATCTCAACTGCATAAGACAGACATTCCCAGAGTGGTCATTTATAGACCTTCCCCAAGAAATGCATTCCTTCACCAGGGTATTCCTTGCTGGGAAAAGAATTCAGTGATACCTCTCCTACTTGCATGTCCGTTTATAGGCTATCTGCAAGAAGAAAATATGGCTCTATTCTGCCCAACCCCACAGGCAGTCAGATATCTTCCCTTGTTCCCTGAAAATTGCTGTTATTCTGTTCTTTTTCGAGGTACACTGATTTCATATTGTTCAAACACACTTGTTTTACAATCATTTTGTACAATAGTGGTCATGAGGTGATGTACATTCTCAATTTATGAAGATAATGGGATTAAGAGATTAAAATAAAGACAGACATAAGAAATTATCAGAGTATTATTAGGGAAGTGATAAATGTCCATGAAATCTTCACAATTTATGTTCACAGATTACAGTAAAGACAGGTGTAAGAAAATATAAAAGTATTAATTTTGGAAACTGATAAATGTCCATGAAATCTTTACAATTTATGTTCTTCTGCCTTGGCTCCAGCTGCTCCCTCCATTTGGGGTCTCTGATTTCCTGCAACACTCTAGAGTATGCATTCAATTGTTGCTCTTGTTCTTTTGGGGCTTTGTGAATTATATACTGCTCAATTATTCACGTTAATATGTGAGATTGTGGATTCTGGTGTTTCTATAATTATTATTTTTCTTCTCTTTACATTTCCTTAAAAGGAGTTGAACTACAAACTCTGGATCTTTAGTGGCATTTCTGGTTTCAGTTGAGATCTTCTTAACATTTTTCTTTTTTTTTTTGTGGGTATACTGCGTGAGTGATTTGGGGGTCAGTTAAACTTGTAGTTAGACAGGATTTAGATACCCCTTTTCTGACTCTTTCCTTATAGCATTCTTTAGTCATTTATGATAGCCATGATTTCTCCGGCTTTGTTACACTAACAGTCTCATTAAGAAAAATCATTCTTTTCCCCCTCACACCCCTGCTAACTTGCGTATGTCACATTGGGACTGCATGTCATTACAGGTTACATGCCTCAAATGTATCTTATTTAATGCAGGTCCTTCTAACTGTCCTTCAAGAATATACATTTTACAAGAGTTTGTCTGCTTCTGTCCACTACCCAGCACTTTTAGGTAGCTGCTTTTTAATTTTAGCCATGTGTAATAGATGTTTTATTCTGGTGAGCTATCCAAAAACAGTCCATCACTCTCAGAAAAGAATTTATCTTTTTATGACTGAAATATCTATAGTGTACTTTTCTTTTAATTTCTGATATTTCTAACATGTTATTTATTTCCTTTTTATGACCTGACATCTATCTGACTTATTTTTGTTTCTTTAATTCATAATTTTAAATGTATCATTCATTTTTTGTAAGGCTGTCTTTTTTCTAATGACTAAATTTAAATACAAAACTTTAAAAATGCTCGTGGTCTTATTCTTATTATTTACTCTTTCCTCACTTTCATTAATTTTGAAATTATCTAGTAATCTTTCTTTCCTTCAACAAATCTTTCATTTTCTCCACAATTTGATTTGAAGTATTATTTTCCTTTCAAGTAATCTCTATTAGAAATGAACCGTTATATATCAATATCACTTTCATTTGAGGCTCAAAAATATCTGTCATATTTCAACTGGTGAAGGAAAAAGTAAAAAAAAAAAAAACTGAGGCATACTACTATAGTATAATTTGGGGTATTGGAGGAATGATGCTTACAATGGTTTAAATATAAATTATGCTTAGAATTTTTGGATAAGAATTGAATGGCAGTTGAAGACCATGCCCTGAAAAGCTTTGAGTTCCATATTTTTAGAATATTAACCTGTTTTTAGATCTTGGATAGTTTTAATAAAGATAAAATTGAAAAATCCAGATGGTTTTCTAAAAAAAAATTAGGTAATACTTAAGTGGTTGTTTTCAGTCAAACTTTTCTATGTCTCATTTCTCTATTTTCAAAAGGTATCTGTCTTAAATTTGGTTTTCTGACAGCACAGTTTTAGGTGAGAACTCACTTATCAGTAATTAATTTAGGGATCATTTTCAGGCAAAATCAGTGAAGAAATAGAGGAAGGAGAAGATAGAAGGGGAATAAGCCAAAGATGTCCCAGACTCAGCCATAAAATACAACAGAATTTTTTTTTCTTTCTTTTCCTCTGGCTATGGTGGCTGAGCTTACACCTGCATTCATCATTTATTGAGTAAAGATTTCTTCTACTTTCGCTGCTTACTTAAACAAATCTGCTCTAGTACCTGGAGTACAATATCACAAAGACAGTCTGAGATGAGGGCTTGCTTATGCAGTCAGACACATGATAGAGCTAGGCATCACAGAAAAAGCCTCAGGGATATGAAGGGACCCACACCTGGAACTGATAGTTTCTACTATGTTAATCTTTTAAAATTGTTATTCTTTTTATATTGGCAAATAACAATTGTACATATTTATGCTGTACAAGGTAATATTACACTTTATGTGTATATACTGTGTAATAATCAAATCAGGATAATTAATGAACTATAACAAAAATTTATCATGTATTTGTGGTAGGAACACTCAAAATCCTCTCTTCTTGCTATTTTGAGGTGTACAACATCTTTTGGTTAACTTTAGTCACTCTACTATGAAAAAGGATACTAGAACTTTTTCTTCCTTACTCTTTGTAACTTTGTACCTGTTGACCAATCTCTCCCACTCCCTCCATTCCCCTCATTCTCTGATGACCACAGTTCTATCCACTACCTCTATGAGGTCAACCTTTTTGGTTTCTGCATGAGTGAGAGCACGCTTTTTGTATTTCTGTGTCTGGTATATTTCACTTACCATATGCTCTCCAGGTTCATCCACATTGTTGTAAATGACAGGAATTGTCTCTACATCCACACCTAATCTTAGATATCATAGAGTTTGCTCTTTATGGATAGTTTGAAATGCAGATATTTAAGTCTATTTTATTAGTATTTTTATCTCTATCATCAAATGAATGGAGAACATTGGTTTCAAAGAGATTTAAAATGCTTAATTATATCATTATAGGTGCAAGTAATCAATAATTTAATGGTAGTGTTTTAACACTGTTAAACAGGCTTTACTATATGATAATGTACCTAGATTACCGTGATTTTCTATTTTAAGAAAATAAATTTTATTATAAATCAAATGAAATGGAGACGTCTGAAGGATTTTATAAAATTCTGTTTCTAAAGTCAATCAACTAGTTAGTATCAGGACCAACTGGTTAGTGATAGGCTTATATAAACTCATTTAGCAATTCTTTTCACAGTTCTGTGCTATGATTGTTCCTAATTCCAAATATGTATTGTTCAAATCATCACCGACTGAAATCCAGCCATCGAATGCTTTTGTGTGGTAGCGGTGGTGTGGAGGAACATAAAAGAGGAAAAAGAAGGTACTGTTTTCTAAGATAGGAATAGGTTCATTAATGCTGAGTGAGCATTATGAGAATCATAATGCTGAGTTCGTTAATTTTGATGAGAATGAATTCTTTTGTTAGCATATCTGTGAGTTACTTTATATTATCTATGCTGCTCTAGTCCACTTTCATTTTCTTGAAATAAAAGCTGCAAGATTTAATAGTTGTATTATTAAAACTCTTTAACCTACACGAACTAGGATATAATAGCTCAACAGTAAATAAGGGAAGATTCCTGTAAAGATAGAATCTTTGAAAATTTAGCTGAATTTCACTAAACTATGACAACTTTTAATTTTAAAAGTAGGCCAAGACTGTCTCAAGATTAGATTTTAATAAAGGATCAAAAATACCATATTCCTCTAAGTTTTGATGCAGTTAGCAAAACTGTAGGAATCTGAAAATGAAGAACACTTCCAAATAAAATTATCTTATTAATTGCAAATATGTAAGTAAAAGAGATATTTTCCCAAATTCATTTAAACATTTGGAAGGCATTTTATTTTACCTGCATCTGTTCACATATTTTCTGGTTATCATTGCATATTTATTCTCGTGGTTCAAAGGAAAAAATATACTCAATACTTTTTCAAATATATTTGAAAGAGAATTTTGAGCAATGTTTGTTGGCTTGATTTTAACCAGGGCTAGGGAGAACAAGAAGCACCCAAACTCTCCCAATGGTGACAACAGCCTGAGACAGTTCAATCGAATCATTAAACAAAATATACTTGTCCACTATTACTGGAATTTTCAACTCTGCAGCTATGACCTCTGGGTAGGAATGATAAGGCTATTTGAATGCATGGACACCTCAGTTATTTACACTGACTATGATCTTGTCAATAGAAAATATTAATAATTGTACCATACCCCCTTACATGTTGAACTTACTATCTCAGTACGATGTCTTACTGATAAATGAAGACTACCCTCTTGTATTTCCAAGGTCTCTACCTTGAATAATTAGTCACAAATCCTTGCCCTGTCCCTTCAAGAAGTTTGTCTAAATAGATCACCTATTTTTTCCATATCCCATTACTATTTATTTCATGTGAATGTGAACTTTGGCCAATAAAGGTAAAGAGAATCCAAAAATGTGAGGGTGAGAAAGTGATGGCAGACATGACAAATTCTTAGGTGAGCAATCCACTTTAAAATGCCAAATCCGTGTGCTTAATTTTTAACAAAGGTTGTAGGAAATGAAGAAAAAAGGGTGGTGTGAGAAGCAGAAAAGAACAGGTTTTACAGTGATTCACACAAATGAGCCATACTGGAAAGATGCTGCCTGTCTCTGAATTAGCAGAGAAGGAGGAAAGCTTTGGTTATGCATCATTTCACTATTTCATTTCCACAGAAACTTTCTGCAAATATATGGTTTAAGATAATCCCACTCATTTACTAATTCATGTTTTAAAACAGGAAAAAATAAAGAACTGGTACCAAAAGGGAAAATGTAGATGACATTTTACAACATTTATCAAAATCAATTGATACTGACCAGAAGAATATTTTATAAAAAATGAAAATGGTCTTCTGTAAATAATAGTAAGAGGGAGGAGGAGGAGGAATAGGAAGAGAAATTGTATCTTTGAAAAATATCTTTGAAAGAAAAAATTTCAATAATAGGTGGGAGATCACGAAACAAAAGCAAGAGTTGAATGTAAACTAGGGCAACTAAGGAAGAAAGTAAAATAAAATCTGCCCCAACCACCAAAAATAAAAGAATAAGAAGGAATATATACACATGGAAAAGATAGTAAGGCAATGAAAAATGGAAATAAGGAGATCCACTAACATAAAGAAGACACAATTGAAAGAATAAAGATAAACGATCTCTCTTTAGAGACAGAGCTAAAGCTAGACATAGAAGATGGTAAGAGATGGCCAATATACAGAATCCCCCAAATAAAATTAAAATGACAAAAAATAATTATTTGAAGGTACTTTTAAGGCCTTTCGGAAGTTTTCTAAAGAAAGTACTCTATGTGGTTGAAGGTTCAGACTCCTATTTTGTTCTTATAAAGTCTTCAATGTGTGATATTTTCATGATCAAGGATAACTGATTCTCTTCCAACAGTGTATCTGAATGCAGGGCAATGGGATTAGGTAAAGGTGTGTAAGCAAGAGAACACTCTACTTTTTAATTGTTCATATCTCTTCCATTCACATCGGTTACTTTAACTTAGACATAATGCAGTTGTGAATGTAGCTTTTAGGTTTTAGCAAGGTAGTCCTAGGTCTAACTAAAACATATTTTACCAAGAAAGAAATAGGATAGCTACTGAGGGGACACTCATTATCTCCATCACAATGCATTAAACATGTACATGGAGGGATGTATAGGAAAGTAATAACACTGGGGGGATGAATAGATGAGGGGAAAACTAGGGAAATGAGAGACAAGTATGGGGAGGAATTTAAGTGGATACTTTCACTGATTTTTCAACCATACGGATGCATTGCTTATTCCAAAATAAAATTTAGTAAGGTATGGTGATTAACATACAGTAAAATAATAAGCACACAGTGTCATTAAAGGCATATAAAAGAAGAGAAGATATGCATATGTGTGTTGAGAAAACAGACCGTTATGTCTGTACTTGATGGTTGTATTAAAAATGGTTAGTAAAACTGAATACCTCTAATACTTGTTTTCAGATTTCTTGTTTGAGCAATTTCTTTTCTATTTATTCCAATTTTTCTTTGAAACATAAATATTGTCTCTGGAGTATATTAAAACATTATAACAAAATACAAATAAAAATATCTATTTTTTTGAATTTGCCATGATCTTTGATATTCAAGTATAATAGTTGTTATATGAAACTGTGAGGTGTTAAATTAACAAATTATTTTGTGTTTAATTCTATGCCTATAGACCATCAATTTGAAGGTGCTGAGCTGGAAAGGCTACTGCTCTCAATGCTCATGGCCATTAGTGCTGGGGGAACAGATTGCTAAATCATTTAAATTCCAGAATGATCCAACAAATTCTTTTATCAATATAATCAAATTTCCCACATTGTTTTAAGATCTGTGTATTCGATTCATTACAGCAATGGGAAGAGATTAACAGCATATAAATTTCTACATATACATGCAAAATGAACTGGATAATGATTGTGTTAATCCATTTGCATCACTATAAAGAAATACATGAAATTGTAAAATTAATAAAGAAAAGAGGTTTATTTGGCTCACAGTTCTGCTGGCTGTACAAGCAACATGTTGCCAGCATCTGCTTCAGGTCAGGTCTTAGGAAGCTTACAATCATGGCGGAAGGTGAAGGAAGCCAATGTGTCACACAGCAAGATAGGGAGCAAGAGAGAGGGAGGATGTGTGAGTCTCTTTTAAACAACCAGATCCTGCATGAATTCAGAGTGAGAACTCACTCATTACTGTGAGGACAGCACTAAGCCATTTGTGAGGAATTCTTCCCCACGATCAAAACACCTCCCACTAGGCCTACCTCCAACATTGGGGGGCACCTTTCACCATGAGATTTGAAGGGGACAGAGCATCCAAAACATATCAGTAATTGTGTATCAGCAGCTGGATCTATTTAATGTCTGTGATGGTTAATTTTATGTGTCAGTTTGGCTAGGACATGATGTCCCAGGATTTGGTCAAAAAGCACTCTGGATGTCGCTGTGAAAGTTTTTAAGGTAAGATTAACAATCAAATCAGTAGGTTTTGAATAGAGAAAATCACACTCCACAATGTGGGTGGGCCTCATCTAGTCAGTTGAAGACTTTGAGATAAAATAAACAGAGGTGTCAGGGAAAAGAAATAGCTTCTCAAAACTGTCATCAGACTTAAGTGGCAACATCAATTCCTTTTAGGCCTACAGCCTGACAACCTACCCTGCAGATGTTGAATTTGACAGCCTCCACAACCATTTGAGCTAATTCCTTAAAATAAGACTCTCTCACATTCTCTATCCCTCGCTCGCTCTCTCATGGGTATTTGTTTTGTATGATATGCTTTCTTTAAAAAGATTATATTCTGTATTTGAGTTTAGCTTTTGTTTTTGTCTAAAATTTCAATGAATTGGAAAGTGCTCCATGAACACAAACAAAATAGTTTGAATAAAGCAAATTTAATTTAGTCTAACAATTGTTGACAACAGAATATTTCACTTTTAAGAATCACCTGTCATGTAAATGCGATTGATTTACACTTTGAGTGATTATAAGATGACTGGATGATCTGACATTTCAACTTTGTCTAATTCCTAGTGTGATTAAAAAACTATAACTGAAAACATGGGAGTTAGTTATTCTAACAACACAGGGCTTTCTCAGAGTAGATATTAAAGTTGTGAAAGGATACTGAAAAATTAGAGAATACCTTAGGCCTCTTGTCTGAAAACACTTTTTAAAAATGAAATGCACACATTTTGGTTAGCATAATTTTCATCCTCAGATAGAAAAAGCTTCACTTCATGGCAGTGCTTTTTTAATAAAAAATAAATGACTTCTAACTCCATTTAAGGAAGACTAGGATATTTATGGGGAAAAGAGCTTTAGGAGAGCTCAAGGGGAAATGTCACTACCTGCTCAAGAAGAATGGAAATGTCATTTTGCATTAAAAAATCACACGATTATGGCTTTTCTGTAAAATTCACAAAAACTTCTATTGCAATGGAAAACTTTACTTGATTAAGTGGCACCAGACATAGATGTGTATCAAATCATAACTACGTTGCCAACCAGAGAAATGTCCTTTGGCATCCGGGGCAGACAAACTCTTTAGTATTGCAGTGTGATTTGCACTTGTATTTGTGTGGAAATGCACCACAAGGCCCACAACATTAAACTCTGTCAATTCTTGAATTGTCATTGTCTGCATGAGTAAAAATCATTTTCTAATCATAGTCAGAAAGCCTGTTTTTATTTGCAAACACTTTTCCTTTGGAGGGAAAAGTACTATTTGTGTCCTTAAGAAGTGCGAACACCCCTTGTCAAATCCACTCTCCTCTGTTTTTAGTTATCTCAACACTGTATTTATGGTCAAGAAGTTGAGCAGTTTAATAAAAAACAGGCTGCCCAAATGAGTGCCTTTCATATCACAGACATTAAGGACCTATCTATTGAGTAAAATAATGAGTATTTGGAAAATCTTTCAAAAGCAAAGCTTTTGATTTGTATTCATTTATGTATATTTGCCTTAATTCACTGGCACCATTCAAATGTCAATGGCAATGTATGTCTTCTAATTGTTATGTTCTTTAACAATAAATTGTCTTTAGCTAGTACTGTTGTAGGGTGTCCTCTGGCAAATTGCACTTATTGTAATATTTGTGTTTAGGATATTACTGAAGAAGAGGTAGTTTGAGACAAGTATGGGAGTGTTTCTATTCTAGTTGACTAGAGTAGCAAAATGTATGATTTTGGGGGTACCTTGTTCAGTGTAGAGAGATCTCATAATGTGACTAGATATATGGATGTTACAGTTCATATAACTCTGAAATAAAGTGAAATGGGCTTTCGGTACTTAGTTAAAGAATTAAATATACCTTCCCATATTTGAGATGATTTTTATGGGCTTGTGAAGAAAATACTTATAGTTAAGAATGTGTTGTGTTCCTTTTCTTTTGTGTCTGTTTGAACTCGGTTAAACCATTAAAAACTGCAGTGAGTTCAGGGCTAGTTTGATGTTTCATTGGTGATGGAGATCTTAAAATAGTTATTTTAAATATTATTTGCTTACCAGTTTCTCTTTTGCAATTATGAGTTTCTCCAAAGTTAAAACTTTTTTATTTTATTTTTACTTTTATTTTTTGAGATGGAGTCTCTATCACCCAGGCTGGAGTGCAGTGGTGCAATCTTGGCTCACTCCAACCTCTGCCTCCCAGGTTCAAGTGGTTCTCCTGTACTAGCCTCCTGAGTAGCTGGGATTACAGGCCCGCACCACCACGCCCAGCTAATTTTTGTGTTTTCAGTGGAGACAGCGTTTCACCATGTCGGCCAGGCTGGTCTCAAACTCCTGACCTCAAGTGATCTGGCTGCCTCAGCCTCCCAAAGTGCTGAGATTACAAGTGAGAGCCACCCTAAGCCCAGTCAAGACTTTTTTAAACATAATTTTCTTTCCTCAGTATATGGTAATATGCATTCATTTTAGCAAATGATCAAAAATACATTGAATTCAATTGACTCCCGTTAATTTTTAAATAAAAGTTTTATATGCACATAATGAAAGATATTCCAAGAATTTCTAAGGTAATACATGGGAAGTGAAACATTACTTTTTTATCCCAAAAAGCTTTTAAGTCTTTTGATTTTTGTGGTACAAACTTTACCAAACTTAAAATAATGTGCACATATATAAGAGATGGAGAATTTATTTACTTAACACTAAGGCTGATCTCACCATCCCAAGCAAGTTCTTTAAATTAAAAGTTAATGTTTAATCCTTCTATGAATACCATTGCAGATTGGTTTTCCCAGAAGCAGCCTGAGATGGAGATTAATGTGTGGGAAGTTATTAGGAAGTGCTCTGACAATCAAAGGGAAAGAAGAAGGAAGAAGCAGAGGCAAAGTTAGGGTGCCATGAAAACTTGACTAAAGCCTCCACAGGCTCCATGTAGCATTTGAAGCTGGAATGGCCTTTCAGAGTTATCCCTAAATGGTGTATCAAGGCCTGGGACTTATACCCTCATATGAACAAGTAATTGGATGGTGGTTGCTCCCAGAAAAGGAGTGTGATTTTGGGTAGAGTGATTCTTTCAGCCAAGGGCAACTCTTGGAGTTGGCAGGAGCCAAAGGCTACCAGCTGCTTACAGTCCCAGCAGTGAAAGGCTTACATTCTTCAGTGCTGAGGAAGAAGCAGAGCAGTGGCTCACAGTGTCCACTGCACATGACTCCATCATTTTAACTAAAGAATAAAATTCCATTTTCGTTTCTCCATCTTTGATTGCATCTCTTGACTCTTAACAAATGGCTTCTGCATATAATTATTTTATTTTATTTCACAGAAACAAAGAGAGTATTAATAGATCCTGGATACTATATAGTGGCTCTACAGTAATCAGGAACATAGGGACCTTCTGTCTTCCAGCTCTTTCTTCCCTAGCCTGGTTTCTGAGTTCCAGGTTACTTCATGCCTAAGATAAATGTTGAAACTTCCTTTCATTCCATTCCAGGAAGCAGAAAGAAAGGGCCAAATGGTATGTCCAAGTTGGCTCTTTACATAATCACATAGCTCATCCAGTATCAAGAAAGACCAAAAATGTCATCTTTAAGTTGAGCATGCTGCAACATTAAAATAACATTGGATTTTGTTACTGAAGAAGAAGGGGACATTGAAAATAGGGAACCAGCATTCTCTGAAACATGTTCATCTAAAATACTATTTTATATATATTTATAATGTATATTTGTTGTATTTACATATAATGTTTTCTAGTTTTAGCAAACAATTAGATAAATATCTGAATTGATTTAAGATATTGCTTCAAATTATGTGGTAATTGAATAGCTTAAATGTTATATTCATTACAATTTTATGACACTGATGAGAAATAGTGTAAACTATGATATTCTATTTGGTTTATTTAAATACAAATATTTGAAACCTCTATATTTGGGAGAAAGCTTTTCTTTTTAAGTCCCACCACACAGGCAATTCTAATTGCAGGAGACTTATCCAAAAAAGAATAACAATGGCCACATGTGTGATAAGTTTTTAAATCCAATGTACAAAATGCTGGCTGGGCGTAGTGGCTCACGTCTGTAATCGCAGCACTTTGGGAGGCCAAGGCGGGCGGATCACAAGGTCAGGAGATTGAGACCATCCTGGCTAACTCGGGGAAACCCCGTCTCTACTAAAAATACAAAAAATTAGCCGGGCGTGGTAGCGGGCGTCTGTAGTCCCAGCTACTCGGGAGGCTGAGGCAGGAGAATGGTGTGAACCCGGTAGGCAGAGCTTGCAATGAGCCGAGATCACGCCACTGCACTCCAGCCTGGGCGACAGAGCGAGACTCCGTCTCAAAAAAAAAAAAAAAAAGGTACAAAATGCTGAAAATAATTAAAGTATTAAGAGTGGTTCTGACTATGGTGAGCTAAGGAGCTAAGCATCCTTGTGTAAAAATTAGTTGGTGATAAAATATAAACAGTGAGGTAAATAAAAAGCAGAAAACAAAAAAGTATTACTAAAGAAAAGACAGAAAAAAGAATCAAAAAAGTTTTGATAACATATATTCATTTATTTAACAATACTTCAGGCCAGGTGCAGTGGCTCATGTCTTTAATCCCAGCATTTTGGGAGGCCAAGGCGGGTGGATCAACTGAGGTTAGGAGTTCGAGACCAGCCTGGCCAACATGGTGAAACCCCATTTCTACTAAAAATACAAAACATTAGCTGGGTGTGGTGGTGGGTGCCTGTAAACCCAGCTACTCTGGAGGCTGAGGCAAGAGACTCGCGTGAACCCGAGAGGTGGAGGTTGCAGTGAGCCGAGATTGTGACATTGCACTCCAGCCTGGGCAACAAGAGCAAATCTTCATCTCAAAACAACAACAACAACAAAAACAGTACTTCATTGCTGTTTAGTATGTGCAAGGTTTAGCCACTTTTAAGTAGGAGTGTACTGTAACAGTTGTGAATTTAAATTGTAATTAGAAAATATGGCAAGGTAGAAAAAGAAACAGTTGCCGAAAAAAGGGGGGGCTTAAGGAGGTGTTATCTTCTTAATTAAGATAAAATCAAATATATTTTATACACTCTTTGCTAATTACTAGAACAGTTAATATTAGTTATAAACCAAAAATCTTCTCATTGTCATAGTACTTTGAATTTTTATCAGTTAAGAGTGATATTCCAAAGTAAGAAATGTAAAGTAGGAAAGCATTTAAAGGAAAGAGAAGAGTTGAATAAAATTAGAAAAATAAAGAACTAGGAATTTAACTATTGAAGAAGGATTCCGAAGATTTAATAAATCTTCACATATGTGAAGGGCTTTGTACAACTATAAGAATAAATAACTTTCTTATATTAAAAACAGAACATAGGAAACTAGGCTTAATATTAAGCATGACATATTTGAATCAGCAAGTAGTAAAGTCTTTTCTGACAGTGAGAAAGTTACGGTGAGTCTCTTTCCAAGGTCTTTTTGACGAGAATGGATTCTAACTTTTCTGTGATTTTTTATGTATCGTCTGAGTAATGAATGAAAAGCGGGTTACATTATCCATCTTCACACACAAAATCTCATTATAAAAACATGGATTTTGTGTGAAATATCATTATCAAAACCCCTCCTCTAATGTAAACATTATCTTTTTATAGAAAAAAATTGACAATAAAATGACCTGGAATTATACTATGACTCTATTTGGTGTAGTACGATCCTAAGCACATCATTTAAAATTTGGAACATTAACAGAGTTATGAAGAGACAAAATCAAACATAAAAACTAAAAGACAATGTTATTTAATATGTTTTGCAGTAAGTAAATATATTAGTAACCTTTTGAGAATCAATATTATGTACTTATAGCAGTGAGTTTGTTTTTTCCAAAAATAGTCAATATTCTTCTACCAACTGAATTTTTAAAAAATTAATTCTTTTACAAAGATGAATTTATTTATTTATTTATTATTTTTACTTATAAATAGATTACAGATGATAAAAGTATTTGTGACATAAAAGAACAACCCATATCTGTTCCATGTTTGTTCAAAATTCATGGTTTCTTCTAAGAAGCTCAGAGACATTCTCATGTGCTATTCTCACTTAGGAAGAAAACAAAACTTATTTTCCCAAAGATCTTTCATGTGCAACCACCCATTAGGAAGAAAATTCTTTACACTATTCTATGATGTCTACCCCCGCGTAGGCTGCCAACTTTGATTAAACTTTCTAAAAACAGGATATCCCTGAGCAGCCTTCTGTAGCCATAAGTTTCAATAGTGAAAATGACAGGATGAAGTTTACCATTATTCATTGTTATAAAATGGTTCCTTTTTATTAAATTTCATTCAATAGAAAGAGACTGTATCTTTTGGTCTGAGGTCATTGAGGGCAGAATGGTCTGGATGTGTGTAAAGGACAAGAAAATAATTCTTTCTAAGGCTGGTAGTTTAAATTAATTTAGTTTAAACTGATAATGAATTACTAGAACTTCTTAAAGTTAAGTTAGAAGCCTGTAAATTGAATTTTTGTTCTATCTTTACATATCATAATTGCATAAAGCATATTTTTTAGACTGTCTGCAAAAAATCATTTTGTTTATCATCCCCAGGCTAAGACATTTTTTTCTTTTGATTAGGAAAATTCTCATAAGCTTCCCATTCTAACTTAAAGAGCTTTCATGAGATTTAGGCTTTGGGCATGATCGAAGATGCTTCCAGAGACTGGATTTTAGCTGTCCTTGATAATTACTTCTGAAAAGCAATGACTAATTCTATCAGCTTCCTGAAAAGGGTATATAAATCTTGATGCTATCAGGTATTTTGTCTGCGGAAACAACTAGAGAAAGAAAAGCAAAGAGCCTACTTTCATTCTGTTTAGAGTACTGTGTTGCATTCAGGCATTTTCTCTGCTTCATATCTGTAAAGGTAAGGATGTGTAACAATTTTGAACCCTCACACAAATGCTTTAGTCTAGAGGATTCAAGTAACTCTCGACCCGAAAGGGCCTATGAAAGAAGTGTTAAAAACCACTTAAAAGGGAATCAAGTACAAAATAATAATGTCAATGTCTAAAGCATGAGAGAGAAAGCAAGGGAATAAAATACAAAAGAGGTTCATAGAAACCTGCTAATGCCCTCCTAGATGTACCTAGGAAGAAGAAAGTGCCTTCATTTAACTAGCAGTAGGATTAGTTGCAAACCAAAAGAGCCAACATAAAACTTAATGTTAAAAGTCAGGGTTATTTTTCCCTTTGTATTGGAGAGTTGGGTAGTGATTGAGCAGAGCATAAGGGGAATGTCTGGAGTGCTTCACATTGTTTGTGGTAGGTGACAATTTCTTAGATGGGTTTAGTTTGTGATAATCCTTCCAGTTGTAGACTCTTAATTTGTTTATGAGAAGGTGATTTTCAATATATGCCTTTTACTTTGCTGAAAAGTTTATTAAGTGCTCATTCATTAATAAAATTTAGACAATTTTCTGATTCATATGCTAGTGAATAATTGATAAGCCTAGGAGAGCAACATCTGTGTATATGTGAGATAAATCATTATCATCACTTAAAATAATTTGCCATGCAAAATATAATTGGATTCGAGCTGAATTTACATGATCAGTGAATTTCTACTAAGAAAGTTCAATAAGACGTTTGTGAACTAATAAAATTAGAAGATATTAAAATAATGGTAACAATCTCAATGTATATCTATTGTATATGTGGGTTTTTAACATTTCTTTCACCCAATAAGGCATTTGCAAAATGCACCCATGTTGTTTAATGTGTCAGTACTTTTATCATTTTTGTTACTGAGTATTGCATTATATGAGTATATTGATTTATCCATTTTGCTGTTAGCACGTATTTGGGGTATTTCTATTTTTGCCAATTATTAATAATGCTTCCATAAACATGTTGGTACATGCCTTTTGATTCACATACATATGAATTTCTACATTCTTATATGAAATTCTTGGTCTTAGGGTATATATATTTTTAGCATTAGAAAATACAGTTTTCCAAAGGTTATACAAATTTTAACTCCTTCTAGCCCCGATTTTGAATTCCTGTTGCTCTACATCTTTGCTGGCATCGGTATTGTCAGAATTTAAGCAGACCGCACTGCAGTGTATGCACAGTGTTATTTTCATATTGCTTAATAAAATTAAAGTTGTGGTCAAATTTTACACATAGATAGCATTTCAGTGAACAAAACAAGTTATTACTTGAATATCAAATTGTTCTTGGACTACTCTAAGGTAGTGTTAGTGTCTGTAATATCTTATGTGCTTCATAATATTCATTTATCATGCTGAATATTTTAGGATTTTATTTTCAATTGCTTTATTTTTATATATCTTTGTGCAAGAAATAATCTTTTTTATCATTTTTCTTCAAGGATTTTAACTAGTACTATCAGCTATGTACTAACCTCAGCTGATAAATATAGTACAATAAATGTGTCCATAGCAAATACAGAATTTTACTCATGATAACTATGTTATTACTTAAGTAATAATCTCACTAACTGAAATGAACCAATGGAAAGGTCAGAGAAATGTGCAGCATGGCATAGCGGCCACAGAGTGGTTTATGTTGGTGGGTGTTATCTAAAAAGTCTTACAAGCATAATAAAAATGTAAAAAATAAAGAGTACATGAAATGAAAAGCAAAGCTAAGTATTTTAAATGTTCACATAAAAAGAACTTCACTGATGATTACAGATGAAAATTGAAGTCATAAGACTACCTGGGATATTGAATGTGTTACTCAGGGGAGATGTTCGGTTTTAATGCTGTAGAGATTTCTTTGGTGGTGCATGCCAAAAATAAAGACTTAAAGAGCAAGATAATAATTTTTAAATACAAGAGTTTGCAGAGAATGCAATACATACAGTATTCAAATATAATTCTAAATGTAAATTTTTCAGTGGATGTAAACACTATCTAAATCTCCCAACAAATTTGTAAAGCACTGTGTAACGCCATGGCACACTGGTTGGGAAGCTCTGAATTTTTATTCCGTTCTAAAAAAAAAAAAAGAAACAAAGAAGGAAAGAGAAGAATAACAGATATGTTAATACATTTTAATGTTATAGCCAAATGGTGGTATGTGCCTGTAGCCCCAGATGAGGCCGAGGCAAGAGGATCGCATGAGTCCAGGGGTTCCAGGCTTCAGTGAGCTATGATTACAACACTATACTTCAGCCTTGGCTGACAGAGTGAGACCCCATCTCTAAAAAGACATATATATGAATATATTCTTTAATGTTATAAAAAATTAATGCTAGCAAAATGAAGCAAATTTAATGCACTTGAAAGAAAATTTTAGACCTCCTCTCTCTGTCTTTTAATCTTTGGAGTACAACATTTACCATGAGCCAAAATGTCTTTAATTTCCGAGCATAAACACATAGACTTCTGATTTATTTAAATTCTGTGGTTCACAAACTATAGTGCAAGTGAAAATTAACATATCAAGTTGTTATCCCAATAACCTATACTGTAATTTATGGTTAGTTTGTGGCTATTTTTTCAAAGGTAATTTCACAACATGCAAATTTTATAATTGTTTTTTCAATTAGAAATTTCATTTGAGAAACTGACATGTACCTAAGCTATGACTTCACTAAGCTAGCTTCTAAGTAAGAAGTAGTGGTATTAGTTAGCAATATTGCTGCATGGATTATGCTATAAAGCCATCACCAGAACCAGTAAATTTTAAATTTCAGAGAGCTTTAACACTCTACTTTGATCATAAACTTTTAATCTTTCTAGTTAATAAACAATGAATATATTTCTCTACAGCAGCAGAAACATTTAACCCAGAAAGTATATTTTTTGAAATAAATGTGCCACATTCTTATAGAAATTAAATTTTATTTATAAAGTACAAACATTGTGAACCACTTCAATATTAAATGATGAATTTTTAAATTAGTGGCCTTTGTTCTTTTTTTCTGAGACAGTATATACAGCTTCTCATTCTACCCATAATTCTGACTTTTATGTACTATTTACACATTACTACAGAGTCTTAGGGGTCGTCAAACATAATTTGAGTTGTAGGTTAGTGCAAAGGCTAAAACAGATGAGACAATGACAGAAATCCCTGCAGTTCTCAATCTGCATGAATAAATTAATCAGAAATATTTACCCACTTATCCTAATGTTTAAGTTCCTTCATAATCGGATTCTCTTGCATTTCAAGCGTACTTCTTTACTAATCCAGCATTTTCAAATTTTAAGCCTAGTAGGCCAACTCCTTTTTTCTAACTTGTTTTATGCATGCTGGCCTTTATGCCTTGAACATTACTTCCTTCCCTCTTCTCTCTTTCATTTTCCATTTAACCCAAGCTGTTTAAGAAGTTTACATCAATAACATTTAACGTCACGGTGCCTTGTTCATTCTGCCCCCTTGGAAAGCCACACTATTTACTTTCCTTGCTACATCATTGACCTATAAAATCTGAATTGAATACTTGGATACATTGAATACTAAGCTTAATCTGACCAATTTGATTGTACCTCCCTGGGGGTAGAGCTTGGGTAACACTTTTTCTTCTTACCTTACAGGGGCTAGCAATGAAGTATGATGTTTTAAGTGAGTTTAAGGCCAGAAATACTGTGAATATCGTTTTTCACTGTTTCACTGAACTGAATTCCTTGCAATTATTACCATTAGCTAGTAAGATGTCTCTTTTTAAACAGTGAACACTTAAACCATTCCAGATTCATCAACGTTTGTTCCCAATTTTTCTTGGTTTCTCATCTTGCCACTTTAAAACAATTGTAAGATGGGTGACACCAATATCACCCTCTAGGATGTTCAAATAATGTTAATAGCTCAGAGTGTGGGAGAAAATCTATGGTCTGTGCTGTATTGTGGGGCAATTTGGCCAACTTCCCACAGAAAATGTGCCATTAGAAAAACACTACAATTAGACAGCTATTTTGTATTGCCCGTATGCATTCAAAATGTATTTGTCAAAATGTGTTGAGTGCTCCGTAGGTACTTGGTGCTATTCTAGGTAGTCAGGATTTACTTGCAAAAAGTCTGCACTTCATGACCACCGGAGTGGATGATCCAAGAAGTGAGGGGAAAGTCGCAAGAAATGAGGTCAACAAGTCTGGTCAAATCATGGGGGCTTTGTTGGAGATGGTAAACCCGTTTCTATTCTACGTGTGATGGAAAGCCATGGGGAGATTTTGTGAAGAGATTTAAATGGCCTGGTGTCAGCCTGAAATGTTTCCCTTGGCGGCTGTATGATTTTCAGGGTTGAGTTCTATTGTTGATTAATTTTCCAAAAGTTTTATATATATATATATATATATATATATATATATAAACAAATATCTATATATTCAAATTACATATTTTAAAGTTTATGCATTTAGATAATACACTCAATTATGTAAAGTTATACTCTGTCCTGTATCAGAATTTTCACATGGTTGCTTTTAATGATGGGGCCGAAAGTACTAGCCAATCTCTGTGGCTCCAACATTTGGATGCTGGGGAGGCAACCACATGCTTAATACCAAGAGTGTTTAATTTGTCACTACACTTTTGGTGCAATTTAAATCCATCAAGTTGATCTTTATAAAGGAAGATTTTAATATCCTTTAATGGCACTCTAATGCCATCATGTGAAAACTCACGAATTTTAGTGAAACATAAGAGCCACCAGTCTCTTCTTGTTGTCTTCTTGACATCGTATTTAAATCAACCCACTCTCCTTGCTGTCTCCAATGTTTGAGATCTTTCTAGCCTAGGCATTCATCATTTTGCTAGGATATTTTTTTCAACACGCTTTCCTCTGTCCTCTTGTTAATATTTGTGTTTCCTCCTTTAATTATTTGATGTCAGCTCCTCCGAGAAAATCTCCCTATTTGTCCTAGCATGCTTTTCCAGCCTAGACATCCACTGCTAACCTCTAATAATGTATCTACTATACTGTATCACAATTGTCTATCTTCCTGTCTTTGTTCTCTCTAGGTTGTAACCTTCATGGGATCAGAGATTATATCTTTCTATCTTCAAATTTCTTTATTCAATTTGATTTTGTGGGGTTCTGTTTATATAGCACTTATTAATAGGGGAACAGGAGGCTACAAGTAGAACAAAGGCCAACTTGATTAACAAGATATTTGGGGGACATAATCTAAAAAACATGTTAAAGCTATATTTGATGTTGCATAGCATTATGAACAAACCTTCCTTTCTGAATGGGTCCAGGTTTTAGCCCTCCTATTATAATTCAACCTGCATATAAGTTCAGCCTTGTGTGTCTTCTAAAGAAGAAAGGTCTTCCAATTTATGAAAATCTTCAAAGACTCCATATAACCTATCTCTCAGTGTGCAAATATGTTATGATTGCACTCAGTCTTCCACACCTGGATCTTTGCCTGTGACAGTGGTGAAAAAGAGATTACTCTGTAAAAATTACATCTGAATTTCTGTTTCCTAGGAGAAGAAACAAAATTATTCACTTGGGCATATACTCTTAGTTAAGAAAAACACTAAGGTAGGCTTTATTTGCCACAAATAGTAAATCATCAAGGCATTGTCTAGAAGGCAAAAGTGAGATAAAATTAAGTAAATTTCTTTGCACAACATAGTAAGAAGATATTTTAGCTTATTAAGGCAAGTAGGAACAATAAGATCTTGGAGGTGGTGCAAGTATGTTTCCCCCATACACACACACACACACACACACACACATATATATACACACACACACATATATATATCAGGGTGTAGAAGAGACCAATGCATTCTTCCTATTGCTTCTGATTGTCAGAGTCATAACTTTAATCCCCAGCCTCTCTTGCAGCTAAATCTCTCCAGGACATTAATGGGGCCCAGTGGGTTTTGCACAGAAGAGATATATATAGCTGTGAGTCATATGTATAAAGAAGACCCCAGTTTCCCTGGGCTTCCTCCTTCGGCATTTCCATGGGTTTGGAAATGGTGGGCAGAAGAAGCCACCCTTTGGGCATAAAAACTATCATACTACCCTGATTCTCCTCAACTCTGTATTTTTACACGAAATTGAAATAAAGTTCTATGTTGCTTGAGCCACTGAATTCTGGATTCATTTTGTTTCGGCAACTTAATCTATAATTAGCAAGGATTACTAATTCTAATTGTAAGTCCCTTTTTAATGCTTTACTGCAGTTTATTCTTCCTGTTACTTCAACACTTCAATATAAACCTCCCACATTTCCATTCTTAGTTAAGTGATTGGCATGTTTCCCAAAAAAGGGCTATTTGGAAAAGAGTAAAACTTGCAGAAATTAAGAAGTAAGTAGAAGCAGAAAATTAGAGTCAGAAGTGAGGACGAAAAACTTCAGTTCTCTTAGAATCCCTGGAGAAAAGCATAGGGAAATAATGAGTTTTTTTATTTGACATTCACATGAGTGATTTATTTGAAACCTAAAGATGAGCTATCCTTGCAGACTAGAGGACTTAAGCTTCTCACCTAAGTAATTCTTCAGTTGCATTACTTTTCCTACCTCATCTCATTAATTAAGCCTTTGCTTTACTGAAAACAAGTACTGTCCTCTGGCTTCAGAACATATCACACTCTTAAGTAGACTATTTTCTTCAAGCTTCCCTCTTCATCTGCACATGTCCACTTCTGTCTCCCTGCTTTTTATTACAATTTCTCTATTTGCAATTTGTTCTCTGGAAAATGTGCAGACAAACATTGTCTATAGATACCAATAACATCAAGGATATTTTAAAGGAACTTCTTAATATCCCTTGTCTCCTTTTATAACGTCTGTTATTTATTACAGAATTGTGTCTTTGACTTTAGCCATGTAGAACTGAGGTGATGTTGAAAATCCATAAATATGTACAAATCCCAATAAGCTTATAACATTTCGCACACATAAATTTAATAATTTTATCTTTAAATTATATTAGAAAATGAATGACTCAGATAATGGGGCATGCACCTTGACTCCATAGCCCAGAGAACGTAATTATCTGTTATCAAATACTTACCTGTATAGTATGGATAAAAGTAGTTAAAACTATAGATTTCTGCTTTTGATTATATAATCTACTCCCTAACATTAATATTCTTCATTAAACCTACTTGGAAGATATCATAGACTTTGATCAGATAATTGTTATATTTTGATTTTTTTCTTTTTTGTCAATGTATGGAAAGATGGTTTTAGTGTTATTTTCCTCCTTGAATTTGCCTTTATCTAAAACAAGTGAGATTAGTAAAATGATTTGTTTATATATTAATATAACATATTTTTAAAATGAAATCTCACTGATTATTTAAAGATTCCAAAACCTGTGGATGACACTGGAGACACTAAGCAAATAAAATCTATTTCCTATCCTCCAAACAATTAAAGTAGAGAAGGGGTAAACATGTCAACAGTGAATTATAATGAAGTAATATTTAAGTAGGATAAAGTAATACAAATCTTGACACTATGAACTTTAGTATAAAAACTATGAACAAGCTGGGCACAGTGGCAAGCACCTGTAATCCCAACACTTTGGGAGGCTGAGATGAGATCACTTGAGGCCAGGAGTTAGAGACTAGCCTGGGAAACATAGTGAGACCTCATCTCTCCCAAAAAAGTAAAAAAAGGTATCCACTTGTGGTGGTGCAAGCCTGTAGTCCCAGCTACTTGGGAGGCTGAGGTGAGAGGATCACTTGAGCCCAGGAGACCAAGAATGCATGCAGTTAGCCATGATCGTGCCACTGCACTCTAGCCTGGGTGACAGAGCAAGACCCTGAGCATATGTATTTAATTTTCCAGTTACTTGCTCAAGCCCATAATGGCCTGATATTTTATCTTGGTAGCCCCACTTGCATTTCCTCGAATTCCTCTTGAAAATGGCTTACAGAGTCTAAGTAGGGAAGCACTCAGGCCCTATAACCAAGAAGATCAATTGCCCACTTCTTCCATTGACTCCCACAGCCACAGCTGTTTAAGTCCTCTACACAGAGTCCAAAGATACTGTGTCAGTGTCATGGTGACGTCTGGTCATCATTCTAGTCAATGCTGCAGTGCTTCTTCAGTGAAATTGTTTTCATTCGTTGTAACCTTTTGTCATAACCATGGTTAGTCTTCTAAGACTGTAGTCCAGATCTATGAACTTCCATTTAAAGGTGTCAGTTAGAATGCTCCCTTTTCCTAAGAATGTTGCTTTCAAATTTAGTAATGTTCCAACATTTGTTTATCTCAGTAGCCATGTCTTTATTTTCTTCCTGACATTTTTCTTTCCTTCGAATCTAAACTACTCTTCCATCTTTCAAGGACAATTATCCTTAAGTCTACTGTTCTACATTGTTTTTTTGATGAAAGCTACTTCTAGAAACTCCAAGGTGATTTTGGCAATCTTCTAGAGCAATTCCCTTTAAAGATTATTTAGCATCTATCTACATTAGGGAAAATTAAAAATCTAATTTTAATCTCTGGTTGGGGAGCCTACTAGTATTGTAATTGCTATTGCAGATGTACAGGGACCAGAAGTAGAACAGAAGAGTGTAATCAATTGGTTGATTACAATCAACCAATGGTTGTAAGATGTGTTTAGAAAAGATTTCATAGAGAAGCTGATATATAAAAGAAATATTGAAATATTATTATTGGTTAGGTAGGGCTGGACATGGAAGTCAAGGATATTTCAAAGTGGATCCTATGGGAATAGGCTTAGGGGTTGACAAACATAATAGTACTTTCTGAAAATTGTAAATAGTATGTGTGGCTGGTACTTTGAGTGAGCAGAGATCAGTGTAAGACAGGGCATAGTGGCAGGTAAGGCTTAGATTTTAGATACTTTGGAATGCTTTGGAAGTACTTTGGTAATAATCCTGTTGGCAACATAATGACCAGTAAATTTAAAGCTTTTAATTAGATATTTGGCATGATTTATCTTTAAATTTTCACTTAAAGGTAGTATAAATGATGTATTGGAAGGATTTTAGATTATTAAGCTTTTCCAGTTAGGAGACAATTATTGCCTGAATTAAGAAGAAGAGTTCAGCTTACATATAAAAGTTGTATTGACAGGTTTTGGTCAGGTTCGAAGCCCTTCATCTACATAAATAAGATAGGTGAGTATAATTTTTCTGATTTTTATGCTTTTGTTTCTTAACTAGATTGGATGATAATTTTTGTTTTCATTCAGGTCATTTATTTTATCTTATTTTCTGTCTATGCTGATAATTTGCCCTCAGATCCACTCTTCACTCTTCCCTCTTTGCTATTTTGTAGTGATCTAATCCCTGCAGTCTCCTGTTCCAGATTTTTCCTGTCAACAAGGTTCTATCTAATCTCCCCCAATAGGAAGGCACTGGTAGAAAGAATTAAAAAGTCAGAGTTTTTATTTCCAACTTCTCTGCTTCAGGCACATCCCCAGCAGTGGCTACATCTTCTCAGGCGTTCCAACTCCCAGTCAAAACTCTTTTTCCCCTTAGTTCGTCTTTTTTTTTTTTTTTTTTTTTGCAAACCAGTCACCTTGTCCTCTCAGGTCTTAGGCTTTAACACCGACTCCTGTCCATGAATTTTGATTCCTGTAGAGTTGGGTATATCATGGGGACTGCCTGTTAAACTTTGGTTTGCCTCACAGTCTCCATTTTGGCCTTTCAGATCATCCAAGACTTCAGCAACTAGTTCCCCATAATAAGTAATCTCTTTTGAACCATTAAGCCTGAGCTCTGTTTTCCTGAAACACTCATTGAATTTTATTAAAAGTATTATCAGTATTCAGTGACTGGAAGGGCTATCAATAGTCTCTGTGTAGAGAGATCATAAATGTATAGAACTTTACATTCTTCAAGCAGTTCACGTGCCTTCATACTTTCTCCCTATTTTATCCTTAAAAACAATCTGAGAGGAGAGGTAGGAATACAGAGATATGTGATGCCTTTCAAAAGTTTATAACAAAAAATATTAACCCCATAAGAACAACTGTAAGACAAAACAGTTTCTGATCAAGCATCCGAAACTACACTCTAGTGCCTTTTCTTTGTGGATTAATGTCCTTGACTCCTTCTCACTATGCTGTATATATTGCCTTGCAATTTCTAAGAGACACTTTTCTCTGAAGTCAGAGAGAAAAGTGAAATTTAATATATTTTATCACATAATTGATGCCAATGTTGAAAGATTTTTTTTTTTTTGAGACAGGAGTCTTGCTCTGTCGCCCGAGCTGGAGTGCAGTGGCCGGATCTCAGCTCACTGCAAGCTCCGCCTCCCGGGTTTACGCCATTCTCCTGCCTCAGCCTCCCGAGTAGCTGGGACTACAGGCGCCCGCCACCTCGCCCGGCTAGTTTTTTGTATTTTTAGTAGAGACGGGGTTTCACCGTATTAGCCAGGATGGTCTCGATCTCCTGACCTCGTGATCCGCCCGTCTCGGCCTCCCAAAGTGCTGGGATTACAGGCTTGAGCCACCGCGCCCGGCCGAAAGATTTTTAATAGACTATTTGGCTACAAATCAGCTTCGTGTAATCAAAATATTTCTTATCAGAACTTAGAAGTTTGAAAAATTTTCTGGTAAAATATAAAGGGAAAATTTGAATCTTCAACTCAGATTTAGATTATAAGTTCCTGGGAGCAAGGAGTGATGGCCATCTTCCTCTATTACTCACATCACCTCCATTTCTTTTCTTTTCTTTTTTTTTTTTTTTGAGACGGAGTCTCGCTCTGTCGCCCAGGCTGGAGTGCAGTGGCCGGATCTCAGCTCACTGCAAGCTCCGCCTCCCGGGTTTACGCCATTCTCCTGCCTCAGCCTCCTGAGTAGCTGGGACTACAGGCACCCGCCACCTCGCCCGGCTAGTTTTTTGTAGAGATGGGTTTCACCGTGTTAGCCAGGATGGTCTCGATCTCCTGACCTCGTGATCCGCCCGTCTCGGCCTCCCAAAGTGCTGGGATTACAAGCTTGAGCCACCACGCCCGGCCCATCACCTCCATTTCTTTCCTGCCTCACAGAACCCTAGGAATTACAAGACACTCAACGTATTTATAATAGCATATAAACTTAAACATAACTCTAGGGAACAGTTTCTTAATCTGGGGCTAAAACGTCTTCAAGATTATCTAAAGTATTAGGCTGGAACTATGAAATCTAGAAAGCATAAAATTTCTTGATTCTTACATTTAAGTCTTCAATCCATTTTTATTTGATTCTTATAGACAGGGTAAGATAAGGATCTATTTTCATTATCTGTATATAGATGTCCAGTATTCCCAATACCATTTGTTAGTGAGACCATTTTTCCCCATTGAGTGCTCTTGGCACCATTGTCAAAAATCAATTGATTCTAGATGTGTAGGTTTATTTCTGTGTTCCCTGTCCTATTACATTTGTTGATGTTGCTATCTTTATGCCAGTATGATGCTGTTTAGATTACTATAGCGTTGTAATATATTTTAAAATTCAATACTGTGATGCCTCCAGCTTTGTTCTTTTTGGTCAAGATTTCTTTGGCTATTTGGGGTCTTTCACGGTTTCATAGACATTTGTGAGTTTTCTATTTCTGTGAAGAATGACATTAAAATTTTGATAAGAATTTTATTTAATCTGTAGATTGCTTTGAGTGCTATGGACATTTTAACATTATTAATTCTTCTAATATATTAATATGGGATACCTTTCAATTATTTCTGTCATCTTTCATCAGTGTTTTATAGTTTTCTATAAACAGAAAATTCTGTCATTTGCAACATCATACTTGAAGCTAGAGCTCATATGTTAAGTGAAATAAGTCAGGCACAGAGAGACAAATATCATGTTATCTGACTAATATGTGAAATCTGCAAAACTTCAACTCATAGAAGTAGAGAGTAGAACGATTGTCACCAGAGGATGTAAAAGGGATGTGGTGGATGAAAAGAGAGAGACAGGTGCAAAGATTCAGTCAGATAAAAGAAATGAGTTCTGGTGTTCTGTTTCACAACATGGTGACTATAGTTCGTAATAATGTATTGATATTACAAAGTAGCTGAGGAGATTTTAAATGTTCTCATCATAAAGTAACAACAAATACTGTATTTGAAGTGATGGATATTCTAATTAGCCTAATTGGATCATTCCACAATGTATACATGTACTGAAACATCACATTCTGCCCTATAAATATATGCAATTATTATTTGTTAATTCGGAATAACATAAAACCTAAAAATAAAAATAAATACAATTTAAAAGATCAGTAACAACAAAATTTCCCTGGGGTTATCACACAGTCTGAAGATTTTTGAGTACAGACACTGAAGCTTCCTCTCCAAAGCTACTCTGAGAACTGCCCTCTGAGGCTGCTTTATGCCAGAGGGCCTGAACTCTCTCTATGGCCAGCTGTCTATTGTGGTTTCCACTGCTGGCATTGTTCTGATCACCGTGTCTGGAGATCTTGGAGTCATCTTTAACTCTCTGTTCTCCACTGGTGTCCTGTTGTAAACAAAAAGCAAGTTTACTTTATTTATTTCCTAAACATTTCCGGTATCTTCCCCTCCACTCCTGATGCACACAAACTTTTAAAAAATCTTTACCAGGCAGGGCGTGGTGGCTCATGCCTGTAACCCCAGCACTTTGGGAGGCCAAGCTGGATGGATTGCCTGAGGTCAGGAGTTCGAGACCAGCCTGGCCAACATGGTGAAACCCCATCTCTACTAAAAATACAAAAAATTAGCCAGGTGTGGTGGCATATACCTGTAATCCCAGCTACTCGGGAGGCTGAGGCAGGAGAATTGCTTGAACCCAGGAGATGGAGGTTGCAGTGAACTGAGATCGCGCTATTGCACTCCAGCCTGGGTAACAAGAGTGAAACTCTGACTCAAAAAAGAATATATATATATAGATATAGCTATATATATACACACACACACATATATAGTTGTGTGTGTGTGTGTGTGTATATATATCTATATATATATCTTTACCACGAATTCTTACATTCTTACAATTTCAGTCTCATATCCCTCTGGTAATGTCTTATTTCTTCTTCTTTTCTTTAACTGGTACAGTTCATTCTAAATCTCTTTCATCAGACTGTTCCTCATCAGAAATAGCTTCGGTGGTTTCCTATTGCCTATGGGATGAACGTCAGATTATGCCTTTGGGATAATCTCCATTGTAAGGTCACTCATAATTAGATTTTGCCTGCTTTTGCAAAATTATTTGTACATACTGCAAAGTATTTCCCTCAAGAATTCCTATTCAAGAAATATAACATTTAGATAGTGCCATTTAAATGATATGGATGTACTTGTGTGTGTATCATTTTCTCAACTAATTTTTTTTGCCCCATTTTCCATTCTTTGAGTGTCCTTCTCTTCTGAGCTCATTATTGCACATCTGTCAAGTTCAATCCAAATGCCACTTTCTTTTTAATTATTTCCTATTTACTTATCACTTGATGTAAGGATTTTATTAAACTCTTCTATAATACTGTTGTGTGTGTGTGTGTGTGTGTGTGTGTGCAAACAGAATATTGATGTGTTGAAGTCTCACGTCTTCATTTCAATTGAAAACATTAGAAATGGGAAGCCATAGTTAGACTTCCTTGTGTTATCAGCATCACTTAGTCTGATAGTTTGAATTTCTTCATGTAATATGAGTCAAGGGAATATCTGTTTATTTTTTAGCCCTGATTCTAAACTCCCATAACATTCTACTCTATTAGAACCTAGAAGATAAGTGTATATATAGCATTTATTGCTTGGGTTGCAAATGAAAGCAGATGTTTGATTCCACATTATTATTTTATTTAGTATTTTTAAATTCATTTACTGATTTTGGTATATCTGTGTCATCTTTGAACATTTTGAGACCTTGTCAGTCCTCCCAATTTCTTCCATTAAAATGCTACCAAACCTTAATGCATATATCCTTCAATTTGAATGCACAGATGTTTATTTTAACCTCTTTGCCATTTCAAATCCAAGATTTGTATACACAATTTAAATGGGGTATTTTAATAAATGACTTATTATAACTTGTTTATTGGTTAAATTACATAGAATATCCATATATTTCTACTGTATCTCTAATAACAGATTGGTACTTGAAAGAGCCAAAATCCCAGTAAAAGCAAACAAAAGCAACACCAAAGATTTGTTTTGTATCATTTGTTTTCAGTGTGCTTTAATTGCACTGGAACTTTAATTGAGCTGTAATTGCACTTTATTGCATGCATTTGTATGAATTAAAAAAATACTTAAATTTGAAATGTGGTGGATGAAACAATTTTGTGCATATAGTGAAACAGTTACCATAAAGAAAAGTTTTATCATTGCTTTTTATAGTATCACTATCGTGCACTTTAAAAGTTAAGTTTGCAATCCAATCACATTTTATTCATCTGTGCTTTTCATTTTGTTTATCGTCTCTCCCGCCCCAGAACTCCTTATTCAATCCCAGCTCTTCTCTATACTGCTCTGTGGCCTGGGAGTTTGAACCTTAGAGATTCTGTCAGCTCCTTGTCCTCTGGTTTTCTGTTGTATTCAGCCAATGGTAGGCATGTGATGGAGATGACAGCTAGGAGGAAAGACTGGTCTCGGTATTAATACTTACTACTCTCTTGTTCTGTGAGAGGTTATCTTCCTCCGTGCCTTCAACTCCTCTTGGCTGTCCACTTGCATAGAGATCTCTCTGGTTGGACTTTCATAAACACTACACTGTCTTTTAGCGCCTTCAGCTCAGGGAGCTATTGGTTTTCTGCTGTTGCTATTCCCTCGCTGTTTCTCTAGCTTTCTTTGTTGTTCTTAACTTCACCCTCACCTCCATGTATAGACACTCTCTATGAAATTTGTTTCAGTTAAACACTTTGAAGACCATCTATTTCATGCTGGGAATTTAACTTGTATATCATCCATGTGAATTCATAAACCAGTTTCTTTTATACATCTTTAATATACAATGTGTGATATGAATGATGATCAACTGGGAAACAAATGAACTATTTACTAAATATGGTATGTGAGATTAGTTCCCAGACTAAACCTTCATGTCTTGATTCATCAAATGCCAAGAAAATGTAACATTTGCAAAAATGTTGAGTTCAAATTCTTAGATCAGATGAAGAGCTCTCCTATTATTAATTTCTATCAATGTATGACTTTGTTGAAGTGGGCTGGCATTCAACTTCATTTTTAACACTGAGACAGAGTACCAGTAAAAGTAGTTACTGTCATATACTTAGGTGAGAAAAGGTGTTACTACTGAGATAAGGCTAACTGAATATGGGCTTTCAGTTTAAATATTTTCATTTTCATAGCTCTCTATCTATTATATTTTGCTATGATCAATCTAAATTTTTTCTAAGAATATTATTTGTTTATTTATTTTTCTTTTTCAAAATGTCACCTCTTTCTCAGCTTGCTATGAGCATACTTAATGACCAGATTTCTTAAGGTCCTACAATTCTTGCTTGTTTCTTCCACATTTATGTAATTAATGGGCCATCAGCTACTCCCTTCAAGGTTTTAGCAGATGTAGCATTATTTTCCCAGGTTAAATATTTGCAAAGCAATAAGCAGTTTATTGGCCATTTCTAACAATAAACAATTCCTAAAATGTTTATATATTTGGTTTATGGCATTAGCTGAGATCCGTTTGGTATGCACAGCCATTAATGTTTTCACAGCCAGGCACGAAAAACAACTGTTGAAGAGGATCTGCCAAAACAGGTTATGTTGTAGCTTAAGAAATGAGACTTGTAACTGAGATAGCAAATGGCCTTCAATTAGTGTTGAAGTATTTAATTTATATTTTTGTCTGTATTTATTATAACCTGTGAACTGTAATAATAATGACTGATGCTTTATTGAGGTCTAACATGTGTCAGGTGTTTATTAAGTGTTATTTTCATCACCCTGTTTAAATCTACTATTTTAGCATATATACTGATGAAATCCTCAATTTTAGGAAAAGAAGTCAAAAGATTAGGGTAGTTCAGTAGTTCGGTAACATGCCTAAAATCATACAGCCAGTAAATGGTGGAGAAATATTTCAGATTAAGCCTGTGATAACCCAGAATATCATAGGTTCTCATAAGCACTTCCTGAGACCTTTCCATAGGCTGTTAAGCTAAATTGTGGCATAATCATATAAATATTAACAGAATAATTTGGAGCACATTTGACCAGAGTCAAGGTACTTAGGTAGGTATTAAATATATTAGATACATAATTTATTTTTATTCCATGTCTGACAAATAGAAATAAAAGAAGAATAAGAGAACATCCTAATTGAAAAATAATCAGTATTCTTTCTAGCTGTGTCAATTTTTCATTATTATTCAAATATTCTTTTTCAAATTGTAATATAGGTCATAGATAGCATTTTCTACTTCTATAGAACTGCAAGTTGCTGCCTCACTTTTTTCTCCTCTAGCTGTTTCATTTCTGGAATAAAGGCCTTTTGCAATATCAAGATCGTCTCATATTCATTAGAAAAAACATATGTGATATTGTAAATGTCATTTATGTCAGCAGCAAGTTTTTTTTCTATTTGCACTTATGTAGGGCTTTAATTTATCATGTCATCTACCATCTGGTTCTCAGGAGAGATTTTATTACATTTTAATAAAGAGCATATTGAAGAAAGTAATTTTTGTTGCTTAGTAAAGTATGCAAGCATTTACTTTTTTTTTCCTGGTAACCTTTCATTGATAATTATTTGTCATTTACACTTTTGGTTAGCCCATTTTCTGTTACATAGAAAACCCATGTCTTTGATGTATGTTGAGAGTCATATAAGATATCACATCAGATGCAAAACATCTATTAGATAAAAGTTATTTATTTAATATTTCAAATATATTTTAAGTTTATCTTTATGAATCTTGGAAAAATTAAATATGTTTGGAGGGAGAAAGATGTAGTGAGTACATCCTAGCATATTTTCTTTAAATATTTAAGAATTTTTTCAAAGTCTTTTTCAGCCAAAGCATAATGGTCTTAAAAGAGAAGGCCTTTTCCAAATCCATTACTTATTGTTCACCTAATGAGAATAATCAATATTGACTCACCCCAAAGGAATCAGGATTAGATCATCTCTTTGACATTGGAATTTCCTGTAAACAGTAACTCCATTGTGAACAATCTATGGATGGATTCACAATTCTAAAGTAGGAGTTTAGTCACTCAAGACCAGCCATATATTATTTTAATGCATCTTCTTCTATTATATATTATTGACTTACAAAAATGCATGTGTCAGGGTCTTTTTTGTAACTAGAAAGTATTCATCATAGCATTTTTGGACCCTAGTGCAATGTCATCTTTTCTACACAAGTGAAATGTCTGGTATTTCTATTTTCTGAACTTCAGTCTTCCCCAACTGTGAGGACGAAACAATTAACTGATTAAGGAAAAACACAAACAAAAGAAATGTGAGCAACATTCAGAGTCTGCCCTGGCTTTATTTTTATTTTTCTAAAGGTAAAGAAACCAAAAAGAGAGCTCAATCTCTGGAACTTCTGACACATTTTTCCTACACTTCTCGTTTGCTTTCAGTTCTGGAATACCATGAGACAGTCAGATAGACATTGGTGAACCTTTGATCTCACTCTATTTAATTAGGGAAACCAACAGGATCTTTTATGTTTAGAGGCCAGCGATGTGTAAAAAGCCATGTATAATGTGAAGCCTGACAAATTGTGGTGAGTATTTTTGGACAGCAGACTTAGCAGTCCCTTTGTTGTCTGTGCACTGTCAACTTTTGACTCAAAGAGAATGGATTAACATAAAAAGAGAATCCTCCATCATTCCCGGGGCATGCCTGGAAAGCATGAATCTGCCTCTTTTGATTTTTTTTCTGAGCTAGGTCAGGTACAATATAAAATCATCTAGAATTTATAACTTTCAGCTTTTTTTTAAAATGGCTTTAGATAGGTAGCTACTCAATGCCTCAGTTTTTCCTGAGATAAAATTATATGTTTCCCTTCTATATCTTATAGTAGTCTTCCAAGGATTAATTCATTAATGAATTTCAATTACTTTCTGTTCCTCAATTACATTATCACATATTACAATATATTAGATTTAACTTATACATAACCTCCAGGGGAGACATGAAAATTACTCTTTTTAGGAAATTTCAATACAAGGTATAACTTCAAAGTGATGAGTTTGACTTTTTTCAGGTAAAGAGAAGTGTACATGATATTCACTTTTATGGTACCTGAAAACTGGAGGAAGTATACCTGTTTCAGCCCCTCTTAACCACTGTTGAAAGAGTCAGAATCTAAGCTCATGTGATCCTTGAAGTCAGGCAGGTTTATGGCTTGGTCAAGCTGAGATATTACAATCTTTGTCCTTGCAAGCTACTCTGTTCTCTGGTCTGCTCTCCCAGAGGCACATCCCATAATACCCCAGGATGTTCTGCTCCATCCCTCCATTATTGCCAAGGAGTAAATGCTGTCTCCAAAACATTGACAGGACCTAGTGGCCTCATTCCCTGGAATGGCCTGGAGACTCCCCTTTAATCTTTCAATGGACACAATGCTTAAAGGTCAGATATTTATAGTATTTTCAAAAACTCCACTTGCAATAAAATCATAAATCCCACCTCTGTCTTTGGTCTACATAACTTAACTTTCATGCAGGTAGCTCTTCTCCAACCACAGTTTTTATCTATGATTTATTTCAGCATCCTGTGCTGTGAATGCATATGATCCTTGCAGAAGCAAGGGGAAAGAAGCTTGATATTGATCTTGACTACATGTCACTTCTTTTGTATTCTTCTCTCCCTAGGTTTCCAAGCCTCATTGAGGAGAATCAAAATAGGTGAAGACTCCTTTTGTTACAATGCATTAGAATGTCATGTTATCCAACCTTGGCTCAGCTTTCCATGATGTGTGCAAACTGTCAGCACTTTTTCAGGAATTTCTACACATTTGCTTTCTTACCAACCCTATCCTCACAGCCACACCATCCTTGCATACCTCAAATTTCTTACTGTATTTGCATTGTTTCTCCTTTTTCACTATTATTATATCCCCAATTTATTTTCTCTAATATTTGTGATACCCTCTCCATCTCCCACTTCTGTTGTCTTTCTCCATTAAGTATTCTTGGCTTATTTTATAGTTTTACATTTTTAAAAATAATCATCTTTGCTTATACTTTTGCCCAAATTGATGTTGTTTAGTTCAAGTCAATGTATATTTTTCAACACTCAGTGCAAAAAAACAAATTTCCTATGTATCATAGGATATACAAGTAACTCATAGTATTAAAAAGTCTTTTGTAGATCTGGCTTACACATTAAACAGGATTTACTTCCTTTCTACATCTCTCAATATATTGAAATACTAACAGTATATTTTGTATTTCTCCTAAAACACTTATTACTCTTTGGCTTTAGGCCCTATCACGAAGTGAAACTATACTGAAGGTTAATAATGACCTTCCTTGTACAACACTTAAACTCTCTGAATAATATTGTTTAAAATTATCTCTCTACTGCATGTGACACTATAGGACAAAGGTTATATTTAGCACTATAGCTGACCCTTGAACGACCTGGGTTCGAACTGTGTGCATTCACTTATACACAGATTTTCTTCTACCACTGCCACCCCTGAGACAACAAGACAGTCCCTCCTCTTCCTCCTCCTGAGTCTATTCAACAGGAAGATGATGAGGCTGAAGACCTTTATGATGATCCACTTCCACTTAATGCATGGTAAATATATTTTTCTTATGATTTTCTTAAAAACATACTTTCTTTCTAGCTTGCTCTATTGCAGGAATACAGTATATAATACACATAGCATAGAAAATGCGTGCTAATCAACTATTTATGTTACTGGTAAGGCTTCTGGTGAACAGTGAAATATTACTAGACAAGTTTTTAGGGAGCCAACTGTTATATGTGGATTTTTTTACTGTGTAGGGAGTGGTATTCCTAACTGCCCAACCCTCTATCCCCCACGTTGTTCAAGGGTCAATTGTTCCTTTTCTTTTTTTCTGAAAGGGTGCACATTCTTACTTTTTTTTTTTTTTTTCTTGACATAGAGTTTCACTCTGTGCCCAGGCTGGAGTACAGTGGCATGATCATAGTTCACTGCAACCTAGACTTCCTGGGCTCAAGTGATCCTCCCACCTCAACTTCTCCTTTATCTGGGGCTACAGATTCACATCACTTTACCCAGCTAATTTTTTGATTTTTTTGTACAGTAGGGGTCTTGCTAGTTGCCTCAGCTGATCTTGAACTCTTAGACTTAAATGATCCTTCCACCTCCGTCTCCCAAACTGCTAGGATTACAGGCTTGAGTCACAGATGCCTGGTCAGGTGCACATTCTTGAATCTGCTATTATTGTGCTGACCATTCCCTTTCAGCTTTTCTATGATTTTCTTATTGCACAATCTCTTCCACTGGCATATTTTTTTCTAGGGCACTTGTCTGTGTCACTGATTCCTTCCTCTCATTCTAAGTGTTTTCTCCAGATTTTATCAACATCTACATGAGGCTTTAATTAGAGGCTTTGTGTATATTTCCTTGGACTAGCTTCCCAATTTGGGTTATATCCCAGTGTTTCTGATTTGCAGTGTCCTTTTCATAGGGCATTTCCAAACAGTCTGCCTTAATCTACCAGTCACTGAGCTCCTGCTCCAACTTGAGCTCATTATTTTCACGGAAATATCCTTCACCCGTATTCAGTTCTGCATTAATGGTATTATTCCACCCTATCTAGTAGAAATCATTTGCCCCTTGCAGAAAACATAATTCATATACAACAGAGATCTGGTATGGTCACACTCAAAATTGTTTTATTAAAAAAATTGATTAGATCAAAGTCACATAATTTTTGAGCTAAGAGGTTTGATCATTAATGTTCCCATTGCTTAGTTGAGAACACTGTGGCTTCTGGAGGGGGAAAAACATGGGTCTGAGTTATCTAGTGATGAAATAAGGTTTAAGTTTTGTTTTCTCCCAATCTGATAAATCTACTGTTTTTTCTATGTCATAGTTTATTACTTCATTCTTAACTTCCTAGAGATCATCTAATAGAT
Source organism: Colobus angolensis palliatus (assembly GCF_000951035.1). Taxonomy (NCBI): domain Eukaryota; kingdom Metazoa; phylum Chordata; class Mammalia; order Primates; family Cercopithecidae; genus Colobus; species Colobus angolensis. The sequence continues at coordinate 485,539 of NW_012113919.1, forward strand.
CCTTTCCTCCACCCTCTTTGTTTGATTTATCAAACATTTATTTGATACCTCTTAAAAGTCCTAATTAATATATTCTTACTATAGTGCTTATCACATAATATTTCTACTTGTTAAACAAAAATAATGACTCCACAGCTTCCTAAATATAGCTTAAATTCCTTAGAGAGATGATCTATGACCTGGTCCCAAGTCTTCTTTTCAGTTTAATTTGCTACTACTGTTCTCAGGAGCTCTACACAACAACCTCATAAAAATATGTTCTTTAATGAGATCATATTCTCCCTCAGGGTCTAATGGACATCTTCCAATTCAGCAAAACCATTTACATTTTTTCATTAAAGTGAAGTGTGGACACTATTATAGCAATGTGGATAAAATATCATCCCTTTTCCAGTTTATCTAGCAGCTGTTTTCAGAACACAGTTTTGGGTTTGAATTCTGATCTTGACACCAATATTGTGACCTTAAACAGGTACTGTAACAATGCTGACTGAGCATTTAATTAGTGGTAAATGACATTACTGCTATCTACTTTTCCAGAGCAGTGTGAAGATTAACCAAGATGAAGTCTGTAAAAACCTAGCTTTGCTATTGTTACTAGGAAAAGAATTGGTACTATGAAGGAAAAAAGAAGAGGAAGAGTAGAGGACAAGGAGGATATTGTATATTATCCTGTTATCGAGAGGTCCTGTATACTAATATATCTCTGAGATTTAGACACGAATCCCATTTTTTATATCTTCAAAATTTATTATGCCTAAAATGTGATTGATAATTTACAAAAATTATATCGTGTAGGTTTTGTCACATATAGTCTCTTCAACTTGAGTATATGTATTGCAAGTTTTCAAACATAAAAAGTCACATTTTCAAGAAAAATTGTTCCTCAGTAAAAATGTTTTGAGTTGCAAATAAGAGATGCGTGGGAAAGCAACATATTTGCTGAATGAATTAGAGATCTGTATAGATTAACTTCATGTTTAGCAAGATGGATTTATTCAACATCTTTCTTTTAAAGAATGGGGGAAAAAATGGGATGGAAGAATAGGAACAGCTCTGGTCTGCAGCTCCCAGAGTGATTAATACAGCATGATGTCTGCATTTCCAACTGAGGCACTTGGTTCATCTCATTGGGACTGATTGGACAGTGGGTAAAGCCCACGGAGGGCAAGCCAAAGTAGAGTGGGGTGTTGCCTCACCTGGTAAGTGCAAGGGGCCGGGGGATTTTTCCTTTCCTCACTAAGGGAAGTTGTGACAGACTATACCTGGAAAATTGGTACACTTCTGCCCAAACAATGCACTTTTCCCATGGTCTTAGCAACTGGCAGACTAGGAGATTATCTCTCATGTCAGGATCAGTGGGTCCCATACATACCCACAGAGCCTTGCTCACTACTAGCGCAGAAGTCTGAGATTGACCTGCAAGGCTGCAGCCTAGCTGGGGGAGGGGTGTCCACCATGGCTAAGGCTTGAGTAGGTAAACAAAGTAGCCAGGAGTCTCGAACTGTGTGGAGCCCACTGCACCTCAGCAAGGACTACTGCCTCTATAGACTCCACCTCTGTGGGCAGAGCATAGCTGAAAAAAAGGTAGCATAAAACTTCTGCACACTTAAATGTCCCTGTCTGACAGCTCAGATGAGCAGTGGTTCTTCCAGCATAGCATTTGAGCTCTGAGAACAGAGAGATTGTCTCCTCAAGTGGGTCCCTGACCCCTGTGTAGCCTAATTGAGAGACACCTTCCAGTAGGGGCTGACAGACACCTCATAAAGGTGGGTGCCCCTCTGGATCGAAGCTTCCAGAGGAAAGATCAGGCAGTAATATTTGCTGCTCTGCAGTATTTGCTGTTCTGCAGCGTCTGCTGTTGATAGCCAGGCAAACAGGGTCTGGAGTGTACCTCCAGAAAACTCCAACAGACCTGCAGCTGAGGGACCTGACTATTAGAAGGAAAACTAACAAACAGAAAGGAATAGCATCAACATCAACACAAAGGACATCTACATCAAAACCTCATCTGTAGGTCACCAACATCAAAGAACAAAGGTAGATAAAACCACAAAGATGAGGAGAAACCAGAGAAGAAAAGCTGAAAATTCTAAAAACCAGCGTGCCTCTTCTCTTCCAAAGGATTACAGCTCCTAGCCAGCAACACAATAAAGCTAGATGGAGAATGACTTTGATGAGTTGACAGAAGTAGGTTTCAGAAGGTCAGTAATAACAAACTTCTCCGAGCTAAAGGAGCATGTTCTAACCCATCGCAAGGAAGCTAAAAACCTTGAAAAAAGGTTAGATAAATGGCTACCTAGAATAAACAGTCTAGAGAAGACCTTAAGTGACCTGATGGAGCTGAAACCATAGCATGAGAACTTCATGACACATGCAAAAGCTTCAATAGCTGATTCAATCAAGTGGAAGAAAGGATATCAGTGATTGAAGATTAAATTAATGAAATAAAGTGAGAAGACAAGATTAGAGAAAAAAAGAGAAAAAGAAATGGACAAAGCCTCCAAGAAATATGGGATTATGTGAAAAGACCAAATCTATATTTGATTAGTGTACCTGAAAGTGACAGGGGGAATGGAACCAAGTTGGAAAACGCTCTTCAGGATATTATCCAGGAGAACTTCCCCAACCTAGCAAGGCAGGCCAACGTTCAAATTCAGGAAATACAGAGAACACCACAAAGATACTTCTTGAGAAGGGCAATCCCAAGACATATAATTGTCAGATTCACCAAGGTTGAAAATAAGGAAAAAAATGTTAAAGGTAGCCAGAGAGAAAGGTTGGGTTACCAACAAAGGGAAGCCCATCAGACTAACAACAGATCTCTTGGCAGAAAGAGAAGTGGCTGAAGAGAGTGGGGACCAATATTCAACATCTTTAAAGAAAAGAATTTTCAGGCCAGAATTTCATAACCAGCCAAACTAATTTTCATAAGTGAAGAAGAAATAAAACCCTTTACAGACAAGAAAATGCTGAGAGATTTTGTCACCACCAGGCCTGCCATACAAGAGCTCCTGAAGGAAGCACTAAACATAGAAAGGAACGACTGGTACCAGCCACTGAAAAAACATGCCAAATTGTAAAGGCTGTCGATGCTAGGAAGAAACTGCATCAACTAATGAGCAAAACAACCAGTTAACATCATAATGACAGGATCAAATTCACACATAGCAATATTAACCTTAAATGTAAATGGGCTAAATGCCCCAATTAAAAGACGCAGACTAGCTAACTGGATAAAGAGTCAAGACCCATCAGTGTGCTGTATTCAGGAGACCCATCTCACATGCACAGACACACAAAGTTTAAAATAAAGGAATGAAGGAAGATCTACCAAGCAAATGGAAAGACAAAAAAATGCAGGGGTTGCAGTCCTAGTCTCTGATAAAACAGACTTTAAACCAACAAGATCAAAAGAGACAAAGCAGGCCATTACATAATGGTAAAGGAATCAATTCAACAAGAAGAGCTAACTATCCTAAATATATATGCACCCAATAAAGGGGCACCCTGATTCATAAAGCAAGTCCTTGGAGACCTACAAAGAGACTTAGACTCCCGCACAATAATAATGGGAGACTTTAACACCCCACGGTCAATATAAGACAGATCAATGAGACAGAAGGTTAACAAGGATATCCAGGACTAGAACTCAGCACTTCACCAAGCTGACCTAATAGACATTTACAGAACTCTCTACCCCAAATCAACAGAATATACATTCTTCTCAGCACCACATCACACTTATTCTGAAACTGACTACATAATTGGAAGTAAAGCACTCCTCAGAAAATATAATAGAACAGAAATTACAACAAACTGTGTCTCAGACCACAGTGCCATCAAATTAGAACTCAGGATTAAGAAACTAACTCAAAACTGCACAACTACACAGAAACGGAACAACCTGCTCCTGAATGACTAGTGGGTAAATAACAAAATTAAGGCAGAAATAAAGATTTTCTTTGAAACCAGTGAGAACAAAGACACAACATACCAGAATCTCTGGGGCACATTGAAAGCAGTGTGTAGAGGAAAATTTATAGCACTAAATGCCTACAAGAGAAAACAGGAAAGATCTAAAATTGGCACCCTAACAGCACAATTAAAAGAACTAGAGAAGCAAAAGCAAAGAAATTCAAAATCTAGCAGAAAGCAACAAATAACAAAGATCAGAGCAGAACTTACAGAGATAGAGACACATAAAACTCCTTCAAAAAAATTAATGAATCCAGAAGCTGGTTTTTTGAAAAGATCAACAAAATTGATGGATTTCTGGTCAGACTGATAAAGCAGAAAAGAGAGAAGAATCAAATAGACACAATAAAAAATGAAAAAGGGGATATCACCACCAAGCCCACAGAAATACAAAGTACCATCAAAGAATACTATAAACAGCTCTACACAAAAAAACAAAAAACAAAAAAATCTAGAAGAAATGGGTAAATTTCTGGACACATACACCCTCCCAAGACTAAACCAGGAAGAAGTTGAATCTCTGAAGAGACCGAAAACAGTCTCCAAAATTGAGACAATAATTAATAGCCTACCAACCAAACAAAGTCCAGGACCAGATGGATTCACAGCCAAATTCTACCAGAGGTAAAAAGAGGAGCTGGTACCATTCCTTCTGAAACTATTCTAATCAATAGAAAAAGAGGGAATCCTCCCTAACTCATTTTATGAGGCCAGCATCATCCTGATACCAAAGCTTGGAAGAGACAAAACAAGAAAAAAGAATTTTAGACAAATATCCCTGATGAACATGAATACAAAAATCCTCAATAAAATACTGGCAAACTGAATCCAGCAGCACATCAAAAAGCTTATGCACCACTATCAAGTCAGCTTCATCCCTGGGATGCAAACCTGCTTCAACATACACAAATCAATAAATGTAATCCATCACATAAACAAAAACAATGACAAAAACCACATGATTATCTCAATAGATGCAGAAAAGGCCTTTGACAAAATTCAACAGATCTTCATGCTAACAATTCTCAATAAACTAGGTATTGATGGAATGTATCTCAAAATAATAAGAGTTATTTATGACAAACCCAATATCATACCAAATGTGCAAAAATGGGACGCATTCCCTTTGAAAACTGGCACAAGACAAGTACACCCTCTCTCCCCACTCCCATTCAACATAATGTTGGAAGTTCTGGCCAGGGCAATCAGACAAGAGAAAGAAATACAGGGTATTTAATTAGGAAAAGAGGAAGTCAAATTGTCCCTGTTTGCAGATCACATGATTGTATATTTAGAAAACCCCCTTGCCTCACCCAAAATCTCCTTAAGTTGATAAGCAACTGCAGCAAAGTTTCAGGATACAAAATCAATGTGCAAAAATCACAAGCATTCCTATACATCAATAACAGACAAACAGAGAGCCAAATCATGAGTGAACTCCCATTCACAATTGCTACAAAGAGAATAAAATGCCTAGGAATCCATCTTACAAGGGGTGTGAAGTACCTCTTCAAGGAGAAATACAAACCACTGCTCAAAAAAATAAAAGAGGATACAAACAAATGGGAGAACTTTCCATGCCCATGGGTAGAAAGAATCAATATTGTGAAAATGGCTATACTGCTCAAGGTAATTTATAGACTCAATGCCATCCCCATCAAGCTACCAATGACTTTCTTCACATAATTGGAAAAACCTACTTTAAAGTTCATGTGGAACCAAAATAGAGCACACATTGCCAGGTCAATCCTCGGCCAAAAGAGCGAAGCTGAAGGCATCATGCTACCTGACTTCAAACTATACTACAAGGCTACAGTAACCAAACCAGCATGGTACTGGTACCAAAACAGAGATACAGACCAACGGAACAGAAAGGAGGCCTCAGAAATAATACCACACATCTACAACCACCTGATCTTTGACAAACCTAACAGAAACAGGAAATGGGGAAAGGATTCCCTATTTAATAAATGGTGCTGGGAAAACAGGCTAGCCATGTGTAGAAAGCTGAAACTGGATTCCTTCCTTACACCTTATACAAAAATTAATTCAAGATGGATTAGAGACTTAAATGTTAGACCTAATACCATAAAAACCCTAGAAGATATCCTAGGCAATACCATTCAGGACATAGGCATGGATAAAGACTTCATGACTAAAACACCAAAAGCAATGGCAACAAAAGCCGAAGTAGACATGATATCTAATTACACTAAAGACCTTCTGCACAGCAAAAGGTACTACCATCAGAGTGAACAGACAACCTACAGAATGGAAGAAAATTTTTGCAATCTACCCATCTGACAAAGGACTAATATTCAGAATCTACAAAAAAATGAAACAAATTTACAAGAAAAAAAAAACCCATCAAAAAGTGGGTGAAGGATATGAACAGACACTTCTCAAAAGAAGACATTTATGCAGCCAACAGACACATGAAAAAATGCTCATCATCACTCGCCATCAGATAAATGCAAATCAAAACCACAAGGCGATACCATCACATACCAGTTAGAATGGTGATCATTAAAAGTTAGGAAAAGACAGATGCTGGAGAGGACGTGGAGAAATAGGAACAGTTTTACACTGTTGGTGGGAGTGTAAATTAGTTAAACCACTGTGGAAGACAGTGTGGTGATTCTTCAAGGATCTAGAACCAGAAATACCATTTTACCCAGCAATCCCGTTGCTGGGTATATACCCAAAGGATTATAAATCATGCTACTATAAAGACACATGCACACTTATGCTTATTGTGGCACTATACACAATAGCAAAGACTTTGAACCAACTCAAATGTCCATCAATGATAGAATGGATTAAGAAAATGTGGCACATATACACCATCAATTACTATGCAGCCGTAAAAACAATGAGTTAATGTCCTTTGCAGGGACATGGATGAAGCTGGAAACCTTCATTCTCAGCAAACTATCACAAGGATAGAAAACCAAACACTTGCATGTTCTCACTCATAGATGGGAACTGAACAATGGGAACACTTAGAAACAGGGCGGGGAGCATCACACACTGGGGCCTGTTAGGGGGTGGGGGACTGGGAGAAGGATAGCATTAGGAGAAATACCTAATGTAAATGGTGGGTTGATGGGTGCAGCAAACCAACATGGCACATGTATACCTATGTAACAAACTTGCACATTGTGCACATGTACCCTAGAACTTAAGTATAATTTAATAAATGATAATAAAATAAATAAAGAATGGAAAAATGACATACATCAATGATATCATTGTCTCCAGGTACCAATTTCAATTTTAGGCTTGAATATCCTAGTTTCTGTTTATTTTGTCAGTAGAGATGCTCAGCCTTATTATGAAACAGTCAAATTTGATTGGTAGAATACATTTGAATTAATTTTTCCTATACACTTTGTTTATGTGTGATTTGAATAATTATTTACTTAATTTTTTTCAAATTATTTCAGAAATTTTCTTAATAGTAAATGATTTTCTTCAGTAAGAGGTCAGTCATGATTTTGTAAATGTTAATTTATTTGTTATTGTTTGACATGTATTTTTGTATGTATTATCTTATTTTAGCACTAAAACAATACTGTGAAGGAATTTTGCCTTTAAGTTAACTGGGAATCCCCAGGCCTAGGGTGGTTAAGTAGTTTGATCAAAGGCTTATAACTAATAAGTGGCAAAACTAAGATTTGAAATGAGATTTTATAACAACATAATGATTGATTTGATCTTTCATTTGTTCACCAATATATTCTTGTGAATCCGGAAGAACTACTTTAAGTACTAGGATTATATAATCGAAACAAAACAGATGAGTTCAATGCTCTCATTGAATTTACAAGGGGAGAAAGATAAACAAATATCTTGAAATAGAAAATAGTTTCATAAACATAATAAAAATGAATAATATAATAAAGGGTGACCTTTGGAGAGTAGGATCATTCTTGGATGAGAGAGTGTCAAAGACCTCTGAGCTGAGAAGCCTTTAGTGATACACACACAAAAGCCATCTACACCAAGATCCAGAAGGGGAAAGAGTTTAGTTCATTAGTTAAGTAAAATCTTCTACATACTATTGCTTTTCTTTGTATACAATCTAATATGTAGTAGACATATTAAATTTCATACATGATATATTTTTACACACAGGTTCTAGAAAATGGGCAAAAATATACGGTACACTTCCCTATCACATGGTGCAATATGTTTCATGGATTAGAATTTCAAATGAATCTCTCAAAATCTCTATCAGAACCTTGCTGTATTTTAGATATGCTACTAGAATTTTTAAAAGCATGACACAATTTCAAAAATCCCATTTGGAACTCATGCTATTTGCCTGCAAACATAGTATTCTATCAGAAAACAGACACACAAATCATTGTTGTTAATTTCCCCAAGTTGAATATTAAAATAATATTAACTGAACATTTAAAATTTAAAGTCACATAATCATGGACCATAGTTTTGGCATAAATCTCAGAGGTCATCTAGTCCAATATTCCATAAGATAAAAGTATATTTTCATTTGAGCATATCCAATCACATTGTTTTCCAACAAAACAACTTGGTGACTTGTCGTCCTTAGTATGAAGCTTAAAGTCATCAGTGTGACTTACAAGACCATATATGAGAAGGAATTCTAACTTACTATATCTGAATACAATTGACAGGTCCCTTATATGATATCTAGATTTAAAAAATTTTACCCTCTGAAGTTATGGGGAACATATTCTTTCTTTGCAATAATAAGAGAAATGTTTAAAACATGCATATATATTAAGTTAATGAGAAAATAATGGCTTAATATTAGGAATAAAAAAATTTAATTCTCTAAGCTTCAATTTCTTCATGTGAAAAATGTAGATTCATTCACTTTTTTCTCCTTCTTTAGGCAAATATTCATTTACTTATCAAATACTTTATGACAGGTACTGTGATAAGATTACAATACCATAGTCAACAACATAGTGGGAATTTCTACTCTCAAAGATCATACAATCTACTTACAGTCTTGTGAGGATGATAAGTAATACACACATAAAAGAGAAACTGATCAAGTTTTTATTAAGGAAATTAATGGACTTATGTAACAGAGAAAAGCTGGCAGGTTTTACAGGTTAAGCTGAAAAGGAGAAGTTTAGATTGTGAGAAGCTGGAGAAGAATATTAAAAGGAAAAGGTACAACTAAAGGGGAGTCTGAATGTGGCAAAGAGACTAGTGTTTTCTGGGAAGTGACAGAAGTAAGCCAGTGATACAGTCTGGCTCTGTGCCCCTACCCAGATCTCATGTTGAATTATAATCTAAATTGTAACTCCAGGTGTTGGGGGAGGGACCTCGTGGGAGGTCATTAGGTCATGGAGGCAGTTCCCCCATAATGTTCTCAAAATAGTGAGTTCTCAAGAGATCTGACGGTTTTATAAGGGGCTTTTCCCCACTTTCCTATGCACTTCTCTCTCCTACCGCCCTGTGAAGAGGTGCCTTCTGCCATGATTGTATGTTACCTGAGGGCTCCCAAGCCATACAGAACTGTGATTCAATTAAACTTATTTTATTTATAAATTACCCAGTGTCAGGCATTTCTTCATAGCAGTGTGATAATGGACTAATACAGTAAATTGGTACTGAGGGGGTGGGGTGCTGCTATAAGGATACCCAAAAATGTAGAAGCAAGTTTGGAACTGAGTCACAGGCAGAGACTGGAACAGTTTGGAGGGCTAAGAAGAAGACAGGAAAATGTGGGAAAGTTAGGAACTTCCTAGAGACTTGAAAGGCTCAGAAGAGAAGAACATATAGGAATGTTTAGAACTCCCTAGAGACTTGTTGAATAATTTTACCAAAGTATTGATAGTGATGTAGACAATGAAGTCCAGGCTGAGATGGTCTTAGATGGAGATGAGGAACTTGTTGGGAACTGGAGCAAAGTTGACTCTTGCTATGCTTTAGTGAAGGGGCTGGCAGTATTTTGCCACTGCCCTAGAGATCTGTGGAAGCTTGAACTTGAGAGAGGTGATTTAGGGTTATCTGGTAGAAGAAATTTATAAGCAGTGAAGCATTCAAGAGGGAGTAGAACTTAAAAGTTTGGAAAATTTGCAGCCTGATGATGCAATACAAAATAAAAATGCATTCTCGAGAGAAATTCAAGCCCTCTGCAGAAATTTGCATAAATAACAAGGAGCTGAGTGTTAATCCCCAAAACAATGGAGAAAAAGTCCCCAAGGCACATCGAAGACCTTTGCAGCAGCCCCTCCCATCACAGACCCAGAGGCCTAGGAGGAAATAATGGTTTCCTAGGCTGGTCCAGGTCTCCTCTACTGCATCCAGACTCTGGACTTGGTGCCCTGCATCCCAGCCACTCCAGTCATAGGTAAAACAGTTAAAGATATAGTTCAGGCCATTGCTTCGGAGGGCGCAAGCCCCAAGCCGTGGTGGCTTCCATCTAGTTTTGAGCCTGTGGGTGCACAGAAGTCAAGAATTGAGGTTTGGGAACCTCCATCTAGATTTCAGAGAATCTAGAAAAATGCCTGGATGTCCATGCAGATGTCTGCTACAGGGGCAGAACCCTTATGGAGAACCTTTGCTAAGGCAGTACAGAAGAGGAAGTGTGGGGTCTGAGCCCCCACACAGAGTCCCCACTGGGGCACTGTCTATTGGAGCTGTAAGAATAGGTCCACTATCCTCCAGAGAGACCCCACAATGGTAGACCCACAGACAACTTGCAACATGTGTCTGGAAAAGTCACAGACACTCAATGCCAGCCATGAAAGCAGCTGGGAGGGGGACTGTACACTGCATAGCCATAGGGACAGAGCTACCCAAGGCCATGGGAGCCCACCTCTTACATCAGGATAACCTGGAAGTGAGACATGGAGTCAAAGGAGATCATTTTGTGATTTTAAAGTTTAATAAATGCCCTAATGGATTTTGGACTTGCATGGGGCCTTTAGCCCCTTTGTTTTGGCCAGGTTCTCCCATTTAGAGTGGATGTATAACCAATGCCTATATTCCCATTACATCTAAGAAGGACCTAACTTGCTTTTGATCTTACAGGCTAATAGACGGAAGGGACTTGCTGTATCTCAAATGAAATTTTGAATTTGGACTTTTGGGTTAATCTTGGAATGAGATAAGACTTTGGGGGACTGTTGGAAGGACGTGATTATGTTTTGAAATGTGAGGACATAAGATGTGGGAGGGGCCAGTGGCAAAAAGATGTGTTCCAGCTCTGTGTGCCCATCCAGATCTCATCTTGAATTGCAATCTGAAATGTAATCCCCACGTATTTTGGGAGAGGCTTCATGGGAGGTGATTACATCATGGAGGCAGATCCCCTATGCTGTTCTCATGATAATGAGTGAGTTCTCACGAAATCTGATGATTTTATAAGAGGCTTTTCCCTGCCTCACTCTTCACTTCTTTCCTGCCACCCTGTGAAGAGATGCCTTCCCCCATGATTGTAAGTTTTCTGAGGCATCCCCAGTCATGTGGAATTATGAGTTAATTGAATCTCTTTTCTTTATAAATTACTCAGTTTCAGGTATTTCTTCATAGCAGCATGAGACCAAACTAATATAGCCAGTGTGATATGGTATTAATGACTGATGCCTGCATTATCTGAAGAGCTTGGAGATGTTGGGAGCTCAGGCCAAACATAGGAAGGGTTTAGGTTTAATTCTAAGAAAAGGTGAACTCTTACAGGGTTTCAGGCAGGAGACATTCATTCCATTTATATTTGTAAAATAATTACTCAGATTGTGGATAGTGGATTTTGAAAGTAAGAATGAAACTAGAAAGACCGGCTTGAAGGCAATTGCATAATTTCTAGGGCTAGAATATAGTGTGGAGGAGGGTGATTGGCCATTGACTTGTTATACAAGTGGGTTTGGGAAATATTTTGGAAATAGAATCAACACAAATTGATATATAAGGAGAGGGAATTTTTCAAATATGAACTCATTACTTCTGACTTTAGTAAAATAGATTAAAGGTGGTATTAATGAGAAAAAATATATTTGTAGGTCTTTGCAAATATGTATTAGAAAAGATCTTTTGAGTCTGATAAGAAGAGGCAAAATAATTAGAAAGAGAAAGAGGAATGTAAATACATAATAGTTTAAAATTTATACCAAAAATAATTTTTGTATATTAATAGTGAATGTTTCCTATAATAATGTGAAATCTACAAACAAGTAAAAAATCTAAAAAGATTAACATTTAAGAAAAATAAGGCTAGTGTACACTAGCCTTATTTAAAGAGAGAAATTTAAAATTTCAAATAAGAAAAATAAGCATTCTAGTAAAATAGTGAACAATAACCATCCTAGGCGATTAAAAAAAGAAGAAATATAAATGATGGATATAGTCTGCCTCATTGGAGATCAAAACAATAAAATTTTTACCAATATAACTCTCAGAATACAATATAAAAATATTTGAGGCAAGAGTTTGAAAGAAACAATCATTATAATTTACTACAGGGAGAGTATAACTATGATGTAATCCTTTGTAGAAAAATATGTCAACATTGACAATAATTTCTGCTCTAGAATATTAGCAATAAATAACTATATGTGTAAAAATTACCTATACAACTATGATGTTGTTTATAATAAAAGAAGCCTTGGAAACAGCTAAAAGATTGGTCAAATAAATTACTTAAAATGCATATCATAAATGTATTTTACAGAGAGTTGACATGTAAAGATATCCACAATATGCTGTCATATGAACATAAACATTTATAAAACATTGTACACACCATGTTAGTGTCTATGACACATGAAATAATGTATAGATAAAAGGAAGACAGATGTGATGGAAAGCGATGATAAAGAGGTGAATAGATGGATAGATGGATGAATAAATAGATAGGTAGACAGAAAAATAGATAGAGATAGACAAGTAGGCAACACAAGCAAAACGGAAACAAGTCTAGACGTTTCAAAGGAAACCAATTTATTACAGTTAACTGTTTACAAAGTGGTATAAGGATAGAAAAGATGAAGGGAGAGGGAAGGGGTAGACCAGGTGGGGGGCCTGGAATATCAGACAGGAGAAAATGGTGAGGCCAGTGGTGAGAAACTGCAGATGCTCCTGTGATGAGGGTTACAAAGCTACATCTACGGCTGTAATGTTGGAGATGTTTTTGTGATTGGTTTTGGATCCCCGGAAGTGGTGCAGCTTCAGTCAAAACTAGAACAATCCAAAGGCCAGATGTCTCCTCTCTTCTCTCCCCCCCCCACCCCCAGCTCCTCAAGTTATAGTGTTAGCAGATTCCTGGTATTGGTGGCAAAGGTCACATATAAGAACCAGAAGATGGTATCTCCTGCCTTCCTTTTGCCATTTGATCTCTTACCAGTGCTTCTTGTTGTCAGGAGTTAGTAGGAAGCTACTATGGTTTGGCTGTGTTCCCATGCAAAATTTCATCTCGAATTGTTGATATGGTTTGGCTGTGTCCCCACTCAAATCTCAAATTGAATTGTATTTCCCAGAATCCCCAAGTGTTGTGGGAGGGACCCAGGAGGAGAAAATTGAATCACTGGGGACAGTCTTCCCATGTTAATTTTGTGTTAGTGAATAAGTCTCACAAAATCTGATAGGCTTATCAGAGGTTTCAGCTTTTGCCTCTTTCTCATTTTCTCTTGCAATTGCCATGTAAGGAGTACCTTTCACCTCCTGCCATGATTTTGAGACCTCCCCAGCCATCTGGAAGTGTAAATCCAATTAAACCTCTTCTTCTTCCCAGTCTCAGGTATGTCTTTATCAGTAGCATAAAAACGGACTAACACAGTAAATTGGTACCAGTGGCGTTGGGTACTGCTGAAAATATACCTGAAAATGTGGAAGTGCTATTGGAACTGGGTAACAGGTAGAGGCTGGAACAGTTTGAGGGGCTCAGAAGATAGGAAAATGTGGGAAAGTTTGGAACTTCCAAGAGACTTGTAGAATGGCTTTGAACAAAATTCTGATAGTGATATGGACAATGAAATCCAGGCTGAAATTTGGATGGTTTCAGATAGAGATGAGAAACTTGTTGGGGACTGGAGCAAAGGTGACTCTTGTTGTTTTAGCGAACAGACTGGTAGCATTTTTCCCCTGCCCTAGAGATTTGTGGACCTTTGAACTTGAGAGAGATGATTTAGGTATCTGGCAGAAGAAATTTCTAAGCAGCAAAGTGTTCAAGAGTTGACTTGGGTGCTATTAATGACAATCAGTTTTAAAAGGGAAACAGACAATAAAGTTGGGAAAATTTGCAGCCTGACTATGCAGTAGAAAAAAAAAAAAAAAAAACATTTTCCAGGGAGAAATTCAAGCCAGCTGCAGAAATTTGCAGAAGTAGCAAGGAGCCTAATGTGAATCTCCAAGACCATGTAGAAAATGTCTCCTGGCCATTTCAGAGACCTTCATGGCAGCCACTCTCCTCACATGCCCAGAGGTCCAGGAGGAAAAAGTGGTTTCATGGACCAGACCCAAGGTCCCCATGCTATGTGCAGCCTAGGAGCTTGATGCCTTGTGTCCCAGCTGCTCCAGCCTTGGCTGACAGGGGCTAAATTACAGCTCAAGCTGTGACTTCAGAGGATGGAAGTCCCAAGCCCTGGCAGCTTACACGTGATGTTAAGCCTATGGGTACACAGAAGTCAAGAATTGAGGTTTGGGAATCTCCACCCAGATGTCAGAAGATGTATGGAAATGCCTGGATGTCCAGGCGAAAGTTTACTGCAGGCGTGGGGCCCTCATGGAGAACTGCGAGGGCAGTGTGGAAGGGAAATGTGGGATCAGAGCCCCCACACAGAGTCCCTACTGGGGCACTGCCTAATGGAGCTATGAGAGGAAGGCCACCATCCTCTATACCACAGAATGGTGGACCCACCAACAGCTTGCACTGTCACCTGGAAAAACAACAGACACTAAATGCCAGCCCATGAAAGCAACTGGGATGGATGCTGTACCCTGCAAAACCACAGGGGTGGAACTGCCCAACACCATAGGAATCCACCTCTTGTATCAGCGTGACATGGATGTGAGACCTGGAGTCAAAGGAGATCATATTGGAGCTTTAAAATTTGACTGCCCTGATGGATTTCACACTTTCATGGGCCCTGTAATCCCTTTGTTTTGATCAGTTTCTTCAATCTGGAATGGCTGTATTTACCCAATACCTGCACTCCCATTGTATCTAGGAAATAACTGACTTGCTTTTGATGTTACCGGCTCATAGATAGAAGGGACTTTCCTTGTCTCAGATGAGACTTTGGACTGTGAACTTTTGGGTTAATGCTGAAATGTGTTAGGACTTTTGGGGAATGTTGGGAGGCGATGATTGATTTTGAAATGTGAGGACATAAGATTTGGAGGGGTTAGGGGTGGAATGATATGGTTCGCAGTTTCCCCACCCAAATCTCCACTTGAATTGTGTCTTCCAGAATTCCCATGTATTGTGGGAGAGACTTAGGGGGAGGTCATTGAATCACAGGGGCCAGTCTTTCCCATGCTATTCTCATGATCTCATGATAGTGACTAAGTCTTACGAGATCTGATAGGTTTATCAGGGTTTCCACTTTTGCTTCTTCCTCATTTTCTCTTGCTGCCACCATGAAAGAAGTGCCTTTCACCTCCCACCATGTTTCTGAGGCCTTTCCGGCCATGTGGAACTCTAAGTCCAATTAAACCTCTTTTTCTTCCCACTCTTGAATATGTCTTTACAGTATGAAAATAGACTAAAACAATTGTAATTTCCATAATCCTCATAATCCCTATGTGTCAAGGGGATTATGAGGATTATGGGAAGGTGGAGGTAACTGAAACATTGAGGCAGTTTTCCCCCATGCTGTTCTTGTGACAGTGAGTGGGTTCCCATGAGATCTAATGGTATTTTGTATTTGATAGCTCCTCCTGCATTTGTTCTCCTTCCTATAGCATTGTGAAGAGGGTATATTGCTTCCTCTTCACCTTCCATCATAACTGTAAGTTTCCTGAGGCCTCCCCAGCCATGCTGAACTATGTGAATCAATTAAACCTTTATAAATTAACCTTTATAAATCCTTTAAATCCTTTATAAATTAACTGGTCTTGGGCAGTTCTTTTTATCAGTGTGAAAATGCACTAATACACAAGCCATCAATCACCTGGCAATGAAATACACTGTGCAGATTCCCAATTCTAGAAAATAGAGAGCATAGATAGGCAAGTGTGAAACACAGGACAACAAGGAAATAACCAGGAGAGATAGGCAGACAGAGAACAGGAGACTATAAGGTGGGAAGAGGGATGGAAGGAGAGAAAAAGAAAGCCAGAAAAAAGTCAGACAGGAAGAAGGGTAGAAAAGAAGAAGGAAGAAAGGAAAGGAAGAAAAGCTAAGGTCTAGAATCAATATCACAATATGTAGGACAATATCACATTGAAAACTTTATTGTGATTATCTTTGAATCCTCCTAAAAGAATTTTTCATATTTTTTCAATGACAGTATATTTTTGTTTTATTAACAAAAAAATGTTGAATTTTCAATAGATTACCATTTTTTTTTTTTTTTTTTGTGAAATGACATAGTGTCCAGTCCTGGCTTTGCCCTAAAGTCTATAATCCTAAGTAATAATCTCATACCATTAGCCAGTTAATTTTTTTGCTATAGCCTATGTGGATATAAAAAGTATATAATGTTTAGTGAAACTATAATGCCATTTATTCAGAATCTGTTTATTTAAAGAGACTCTATTTTGTCAAAATTCATAGAGGGAATGAAGTATGTTTTCTGCAAAGAATGTTTCCTGGTAGAAATAGTTTGTAGCAGATCACTAACACTATATTTCCATTATAGTAAAAAAATAGAATCAAGTGTATAAACACATAATTCTTATATTCATGTTCAATATTGGCTTTGGATAAGATAGTGACTTTGAATAGGCATATGTATATATTCCCATAATAGCTATCTTAATTTTTTACCTAGTGATTACTTGTTTTAGGCCAAATTAAATATATACACTAGATTCAAATTTATTCTTTGATTGTTAAGACAATGTTCCTTTCTGTAAGAGAGCTTTTGAAGATTATACTCTTGTTTACAGCTTAAAATGGAGCAAAAATCTGCAGACATATAAAATATTTGAATCATTCTTTATTCTATTACTTAAGATCATGTTATTTATATTTACGTAGACTGCTCCAAAGAAGCAAAAAAATTGAAAAACAATGTGTTCTACTACTTGATATTAACACTCCAACATTTCTCCTTAATACTGCCAAATAAAATAAATAAAATTGATATTATAACACACAGGGGAAAATGTATCATTAACTGTTGTAGTGTATGCTTGTCCTCCACATGCTTTTTCATTTTTGTTTGTATAAAATAAAATAGAATTCTTGGACTTGAAAGTCACAAATAGAGCGTTTAAAAGTTAAAAAATTTAAATGCTGTATTTGTGATTAATATATAGAGTTCTTTGGAAAGATATTTTATTTAGTGAAATAATATAGAAGTCATAACAAGTCCCCCAAACAGTATTGCAATAAATTCATGAGATTAACTTAAAAACAGAAAAAGAGGTTTCCAAAGGATTTTAGTTTTTAAATTTTGTTCAATATAAATAAAGGAGGTATGTCTTAATTTTGTCTTAAATCTAATATTTATAGACATTATTTGTTTTGATGTATTTACTTACTATATATTCAACAATATTTTGTTTTTTTTTT